>NC_137013.1:20478754-20813754 GCF_032717465.1 Coenobita brevimanus | reverse complement strand
ACCAGTTCACCCGTTAGTCGCTTTCCGTACGGGCAGACACTCGGCTCCGGCCAGGGCACGTACCAGGGTGGAGAATTCCCTGCAGGTAGGATCTGTCCGTATTGGAGAGAGTGCGGCTTCTGAGCCCCTCACTCCGGCTTGTCTCCTACTGCGGGAGGAACACCACGCGAGCGGTACCTTGCCATGGCGAAAGGGCGACCTCGATCACCCTATAGGTGTCCCCCGTACGCCGGGCAAGTTCACGGCTACAGCCAAGGTGCACAATAGGGGAAGGAGAGCCCCGACTCAGACCTATAGACACACTCAAGGGACCACGAAGAGCGTGAGTCTCCCTTTAGCCTCTTTCCCTTCGGGGAGCCCTTCGTCGCCATCCAGGCTTATAGGCCCGGAGGAGACACTAGAGTGGTGGCAAGGCCCGATAACGGACCTACCGCCCACACCCGGGAGTTCTTTGACCCTGCCGGAGCCCTGCAGGAGACGCTGCCGCAGCCCAGCCCTGACAGCGCCTCTCCCCCTGAGCACCCGCAGTCCCAGGACGCCCAGGCCCGCCGCTGTAGTCTACAACGACGGAGATCCAGGCTCCCTCACTCCCCGGAGGCAGAGGAAGCAGGCCCGACTGCTCCGGCTGTTCAGCCCTAGTCCCGAGGGCCCCCGATCAAGTCGAGGCCCCCAGACCACAGGGCCTTCCTGCACCCCACCAGCGTGGCCCTAAGATAGGAGCCGCCCCTCAGGTCGAGGCCCCAGACAGGTGAGCCTCCCTGACAGTAAGTGAAACAGTGATCTAACAACCCAGGAAACAAGAGTAAGACGATGACAGTGACAGTGATCCAGAGTACAGTGACTGCTTGCACGGAAAATATATTAAACAGTGGCCTAACAGAAACTTGTGCAATCAGGGTAAGAAGTGTCTATTGATAAATAATTCAGTTCCCCCCCACATCAAGGAACCAGGGAGTTTTCTGTGAATCTAGAGGTAGGTGCGCGAGTGAGCCGAAAGGCAAGTGTATGTGTTCCCGTGACTGGTGACAGTGTCGAGTGTCGCTATCCGCACCCTACCTCTATTATGGTAATATCCCCGAAACAGACTCCCAATCTCAGTGATCTAAAGTGAACAGCCCCAGTTTATTATTATCTTGAAGTGACATAATAATTAATTCAAACGAACAGCCCCAGTTGCATAATTTCCCTCCAGGTGACATTAAAGAATATCCGCGATCTCCCTGTGCCATAGTGTTAATATATATATGTGACCATTCTGTGAAGCCGAGTGTAATCCTGTATCTCTGTTCCCCTATATGCTAAATATCATTGTATGTACACTGTAATGAGTAGGACCAAAGCAATAGATGTGATACGGTATACTGCCTATTTTTATGCCCTGTTCCTTTGTTAGTGCATTACATCCGGTCTAGTAAAAGGACCCCGTTCCAGTGCTCGTGTTTTTACGACGAGAAGTCGCCTTAAAAACACAGCATTACACTGGTGGCAAGCGGTGGTTCTAGATCCGAGTAACGCATGGAGGAACGCAGAAAGGGAACTTACAGTGGCAGCCAAACCACACATCCAATTGCCGAGGTTCAACCCGGACCAGTGCGACATAGATGTATATTTAGACATGGTCAAACCCCTCCTGGACATAGGGTTCGACTCAGACAGAGAAAAGATCGCAGTTACACTACCTAACCTGGGTAAAATAATCACTAGTGTCGCACCAAAAATCGTCCCAAACCTAAGCTGCCGCCTCACCAGCCAACTACTGAGCCGCCTCCCACAGTCCCTAGAGCTTACCCGCAGAAGAAGCGACCAAACCCCAGGGAACAAGGAAACCTCATCACTATTAATCCCTGGGAATTCACGGCTTGCAGTCGCACCTGCCCTCTACACGACATTAGGGAGCAGCTTAAAGCTAGCAGGCGCAGAACCTTTCAACAAGGGCGCAAGAAAGGCTCCTCCTTAGACGACGACGCCCCGGAAGACGACTCACCGCCACAACTTTACCCGGGAACAGACGACGACGACCAAGAAGACACCACTCCACAACAGATGGATTTTTAGGCCCGCCCCCACACCTCCCCACGGTGGCGGGGGCCACCTCACAGAACTACAGACCCCCAGTTTACAACAAGATTTGGCTAAACGGGGTCAAGGCACGTCTACTAGTGGATACGGGAGCAGCCAGATCGTGCCTCTACTCCCACTTCTACTCCCGCCACATGGGTGCATTCGGCCCTCTCTTCCCCACCTCAGCCAACCTCGTCGACGCGGGGGACGGCCCCCTGCCTATCCGTGGGGAAACTTGGGCCCTTCAAACCCGCACCCACCAGCAAATATCCACTAGCCACCCATTCATCATATTCGATTCGACATGCAGTCAATATGATGGATATTTGGGGCAGGACCTCCTCCAGAAATTACACGCCACCATTGACTGCCATCAACGCCACCTTCACTTCAGTCCAGCCCACCCCAACCAACCAGCAGTCAAGAAGAAAGAAGAAGAAGAAAAAAAAAAACAACATCGAAGGCACAACAAGAACACCCACCCTCACACACTACCACCAAATACTCACCTGTCCCATACCACACGCACACCTAAACCCAACCCAACCCCTCACACCACTAGACCCCCATCACCACCACCCACCACACATCATCTGCATCCCTCCCCATCTTTTCCTGCCACTGTCGCCTCCTCTATCACCATTCCACCACACCATGAAGCTTGGGTAAAACTAAACAAACCTTCCCATACCTCTGTTCTCTTCTCACCATCCATCCCCACCGGACCACTCTCTTCCTGCTTAGTAAGCCCCACCTTCCTCCCCCCCCATATCCATGAAATCCGTATCGCCAACCTCACTACTGCACCACTAACCCTACCAAGAGGACTCATCATCGGTGATACTGAAGAAGCCGAACCATGCCAAACGCCACCCCCAGACCCGCCCACTCTCCCTGCCCTACCATCACACCTATCCCCAACCCAAACCAACAGCCCCCGACAACTCCTCCTGGATTTTCAAGACCTATTCTCCTCTGGCCCAACCGACCTTGGCCATACCACCTATCTCAGCCATGAGATACACACGACCGGACCTCCAATTCGCCAACCATCACGACGGAAGAATCCTAAGCAACGAGAGGAAGAAGACCGGCAGGTCCAGGACATGCTAGATGCCGGCGTAATCTCCAACTCTACAACTCTACTAGCCCATGGTCCTCTCCGGTGGTACTTGTAAGGAAAAAAGACGGGACAATGCATTTCTGTGTTGACTACCGCCGAGTCAATGATGTCACAATCAAAGATGCCACTCCCCTACCACGCATCGACGACTCACTAGACTCGTTACATGGCTCAACATGGTTCTCCACCTTAGACCTGCAGTCAGGTTACTGGCAAGTCCCTGTACATCCCAACGACAAACACAAAACCGCCTTCTCCACATCGAATGGCAAACATTATGAATTCAATGTCCTCCCTTTCAGACTCTGCAATGCCCCTGCCACATTCTCCCGTTTGATGGAGTCCGTCCTTAGTGGATTAACCTGGGAGACTTGCTTGGCATACCTCGACGACGTCATCGTTTTTAGTCGTACATGGACCGACCACCTTCATCGCCTCAAGCAAGTGTTTCACCGCATACGCCAAGCAGGACTAAAGCTGAAACCAACAAAATGCGTATTGGCGGAGAGATCTGTGTCTTTCCTGGGACATCTTATTAATGCCGAAGGCATCTCACCAGACCCAGATAAACTTCGAGCCATCGCAGACATCCCACTGCCCCGCAACGTGCACGAAATCAGAGCCTTCCTGGGGTTAACATCGTACTACAGGCGATTCGTCAAAGGATTCACTGACATCGCAAAACCCCTTCACGAGCTAACAAAAAAAAGTGAGCCTTTTGTGTGGACTGAGACACGAAAAACGGCCTTTACCACCCTCAAATCAAAATTAACCACCGCCCCAGTAGTCGCGTTCCCAGACTACAACCTCCCATTCCGCCTGTATACTGACGTGTCCCTCATCGCCATAGGAGCTGTCCTTGCACAAGTACAAAATGGGAGAAAACACATCATCGCCTGTGCCAGTCGCACCCTGAACACGGCGGAGCGAAACTACGCGGCCACAAAGCTTGAGTGCCTAGGGATCATCTGGTCCCTAGAATATTTCAAGTCCTACATCTCAGACACCCACGTAGTAGTCATTACGGATCACCAATCCCTACAATGGCTATGGCAATCAAACACCAACAATGCCCAACTGATACGCTGGCGAAAAACCCTCGAAGAGTATGACTTCGAAATCGCATACCGACCAGGCAAGCTACACACCAACGCCAATGCCCTATCCCGTCTCCCAATCAACGCCATCAAGACAGAACCCGACCTGGTCCAATTGTGGAACAATAAACAACGCCCCACCTGGATTCCACAGACCACATTCACCAAACTCCACCCACATGGCGAACATCTCTTTGGCCCGAACGGACACATTGTCCTCAGCCCAGCTACGGCCCACGACACCATGCTCCACCTCCATGCCCACAACGGCATCCACCTGGGAACGAAGAAGCTGCTACAAGTCTTTAACGATATGTACTGGATCCCAAACCCATCCACCATTGCAAAGAAGATCATACAATCATGCCGAGCATGCGCCCTTGGAAAGGACATCACCCGAACACCAGGCCCTACAGGAAAACTCACAGCACAAAAACCGTGGCAACTACTCTCCCTAGACGTCGTCAGCCCCCTCACACCAAAAGCAGGCTACAAGTACATAATTACCTTCGTGGATGTATATTCTAAGTTCATCATTGCCTGCCCCGCCAAGGATCACACTGCACTATCAGTCGCCGACGCCCTCACCCGACATGTTTTCCCTTATTTTGGGATTCCACAGGCCCTTCATTCGGATAATGCTCCAGAATTTACGGGAAAAATCTGGGAAGAACTAGCTAGCATATTCGGATACAACATCTCTCACTCATCCCCCTACTGGCCCCAAGGGAACAGCATATGCGAGAGAAGCCATCGCTCCCTTATGAATCAGGTCCGCACACGCATCATGCAAACGGGGAACGAAGACTGGCCTGCACACGTCAAGATCATACAATGGGGACTAAATACGTGCCCAAGAGAAGATGGAATAACCCCGCACGAGAGAGTCTTCGGAGAATCACCCCTACTCCTACCACTCCGCCACCACTTACAACTGCTCACTCCACCCTCCACCACCGACCCTCTCCACCACCTCAAATGCCGCCTCCACCACCTACACTCAAAACAAGACTTAGCACCTGACACAACCCACTCCAACCCATACACACCTGGCCAGTCTGTTGTGGTTGCAAACCTGCCTACCCCACTGAAGACCTCCCCCTGATTCAACGGACCTTACAAAATTGTGCGAGTACCCAACCCATACCAAGTCACTGTGGATCAACAAGGACAACACCGCACATATAGAAACCGCCACGTGCACCCCTTCCACCCACCTGACACCACCGACCCCTGCACTAAGCCTACCTCCACCCCGGCCCGCACACCTGGCCACCCTGACCTTCTCAGCATCACCCCCCAGACTCCTACTCCTACTCCTTCTCACCCCCCTCCTCAAACTCTCCAGCAACCAGCCCACCCCCCGATACACCACCACCACAGCCTGAAACCACCACCACTACTTCACAACCTGACATTCACCCACCGAACACCCCTCCACCCACCACCTCTCAACCCACTCCACTCAGGCCGCCCTCATCACCACAGCCGCCCACCCCCCCCAAAAGTCACACCACCCCCACACCCACCACCGCCCTTCCTCATGACCACTCCCATTATACGCGCCACACCGCACCACCAACCATCCCCCCCCTCACCACCGTACACCCTCATCACCACCACGCACTCAACCAGCCTCACCACCCACACCCACCATAACCACTACCACCACCAGATCAGGACGACTCTCATGCCCACCCGCAAGATGCACCCCGACACCTCCACCCAGCACATACACACCCCAAAACCCACCCTCCCCACCCACCCCCAACACCTCCCCCATAACCCTACCCCTCCACCAAGCACATTGGAACTTTCCCAATTCCCAATTCCCCAAAGGACAACGCTCCTCCCACCAAATTAGCCCAAATAAAAGCACCAACCTCCCATCACTCTCCTGCATTCAAATTTCATCTCCCCACCAGGCACCATTCCCCGAGATGAAGGTGACGAAAGTCCGATGGCAACCGTACAACCACCCACCAACCAGAGTCAGAGGCACCGACCACCTGCTACACCTCCTACGCCGGACCAACCAGCCGTCCTCCCTCCACTTCACGCTCAACCCCCACCAGGAGCCCAACCAATTCACCACTCACTGGGTCATTTTCACCCAACACCTTACCCCAGCCTACCAGACAGCCACCTCTACCACTTACCACCTCCAGTCACGGGGCCGTGACTTCAACGACGCGGAGGGTGGTAAAATGCCCGCCGTGCCCGCCGCAGGACCTCCCACCTCACCACCCCCCACATCACCACCGAGCCGCCACCCCACCACCACCCCAGGAGGACACACTGGTGAGGTTAGTAGTTCCGGGCAAGAGGGTCATCGGGGCATCCCGACCCTGAGCCCCTATTCCCCGCAAGTGCCCCAACCCCAGGCGTTCAGGGAAACTGAACTACTGTGCGGGCGGGGTAGTAATCGTCAGACCAGGGGTGGGACTGAAAAGAGTTCAGTCCCAGGTAACACCGTATTGACGGTCTTGTTACACCCTCTAGGGCAGGAGGCCCAAGGGCAGGAGGCCCAAGGCTACGGTCTAAAGAAAGAGTAAGTGATAGACATAGGCTACGGCCTAACAGAGTGTGTAGAGGGGAAGGTGACCCCAGGCTCTGGCCTTAACACACTGAGGAGAGAGAGTTGCCTGTGTGCATCCCTCTCCAGTTGCTCTTTGGCTACGGCCAGAATACGGTCCAGGGTAGAGAGACCCTGCTACCGTACGTGTAGCACTACCCAATTACGGAAGCGGCGTCCCGGCGTCGGTACCTTGCCGCAACGGACGGGTGAACCAGTTCACCCGTTAGTCGCTTTCCGTACGGGCAGACACTCGGCTCCGTCCGGGGCACGTACCAGGGTGGAGAATTCCCTGCAGGTAGGATCTGTCCGTATTGGAGAGAGTGCAGCTTCTGAGCCCCTCACTCCGGCTTGTCTCCTACTGCAAGAGGAACACCACGCCAGCGGTACCTTGCCACGGCGAAAGGGCGACCTCGATCACCCTATAGGTGTCCCCCGTACGCCGGGCAAGTTCACGGCTACAGCCAAGGTGCACAATAGGGGAAGGAGAGCCCCGACTCAGACCTATAGACACACTCAAGGGACCACGAAGAGCGTGAGTCTCCCTTTAGCCTCTTTCCCTTCGGGGAGCCCTTCATCGCCATCCAGGCTTATAGGCCCGGAGGAGACACTAGAGTGGTGGCAAGGCCCGATAACGGACTTACCGCCCACATCCGGGAGTTCTTTGACCCTGCCGGAGCCCTGCAGGAGACGCTGCCGCAGCCCAGCCCTGACGGCGCCTCTCCCCCTGAGCACCCCCAGTCCCAGGACGCCCAGGCCCGCCGCCATAGTCTACAACGACAGAGATCCAGGCTCCCTCACTCCCCGGAGGCAGAGGAAGCAGGCCCGACTGCTCCGGCTGTTCGGCCCTAGTCCCGGGGGCCCCCGATCAGGTCGAGGCCCCCAGATCACAGGGCCTCCCTGCACCCCACCAGCGCGGCCCTAAGATAGGAGCTGCCCCTCAGGTCGAGGCCCCAGACAGGTGAGCCTCCCTGACAGTAAGTGAAACAGTGATCTAACAACCCAGGAAACAAGGGTAAGACGGTGACAGTGACAGTGATCCAGAGTACAGTGACAGTGCTTACACAGAAAATATATTAAACAGTGGCCTAACAGAAACTCGTGCAATCAGGGTAAGAAGTGTCTATTGATAAATAATTCAGTTCCCCCCCACATCAAGGAACCAGGGAGTTTTCTGTGAATCTAGAGGCAGGTGCGCGAGTGAGCCAAAAGGCAAGTGTATGTGTTCCCGTGACCTGGTGACAGTGTCGAGTGTCGCTATCCGCACCCTACCTCTATTATGGTAATATCCCCGAAACAGACTCCCAATCTCAGTGATCTAAAGTGAACAGCCCCAGTTTATTATTATCTTGAAGTGACATAATAATTAATTCAAACGAACAACCCCAGTTGCATAATTTCCCTCCAGGTGACATTAAAGAATATCCGCGATCTCCCTGTGCCATAGTGTTAATATATATATGTGATCATTCTGTGAAGCCGAGTGTAATCCTGTATCTCTGTTCCCCTATATGCTAAATATCATTGTATGTACACTGTAATGAGCAGGACCTAAGCAATAGATGTGATACGGTATACTGCCTATTTTTATGCCCTGTTCCTTTGTTAGTGCATTACATCCGGTCTAGTAAAAGGACCCCGTTCCAGTGCTCGTGTTTTTACGACGAGAAGTCGCCTTAAAAACACAGCATTACAGGTAGTCTCTAGTACCACTTCTAAAAAACACGTCTTTAAAGTGTATAAAAGTCTATGTGGCAACTAGTCCCCTTACACTGTTGCCAGACAAAAGGGCTCACACCACACGAGTAGACTTGCAGCGAATTTATGCTGACGACCGCACATGTATCTATTGCCAGAAGCCTTAATCCCGTAAGGGGTGGTCACAAACAAATCGCCTCTATGTCGCCCTGTCCCCTGCCATTTCACTGCCCTGCTTCCAGTTCACACCCCCGTCTCTCATATAGGCTACCTCTCCATTCCATCCCTCCATCTCATCTTTGGCCTCCCCCTCCCTCTCCCCCCCACCACCTTACTCACATACACTCTCCTCGTCAGTCTTTCACTCTCCATCCTCTCCACATGGCCAAACCACCTCAATGTGTTTCTCCTTACGCATCCTATCACATCCACATCCACACCACAACGCTTCTTCACATCCTAATATGTCGGTCTGTCTCTCCCTGTAACCCCACAGGCTCCTCTCAGATAACTCATTTCCACTGCTCTTACTGTTGACTTCAGTCCTTCCAACAAGATCTAAGCTGTACTTCCATACGTTAGAGTTAGTATCACAATATTGTCATGCAGTCACTTTTTCACTTCCATGCTCACTTCCCTGTTTCTTATCACTGCTTTCAAGGAACCAGCAACTTTTCTTCCTTGTTGTACCCTTTCAAGCACATCACCCTCCAAACTTCCATCCTTACTTATCACACTACCCAAGTACTTAAACACACACATTTTCCATTACCTCCTCATCCAATCTCACTGTACATTCACTGACTTCACTTCTCTCGAAGACAACAACCTTACTCTTCCATACATTCACCTTTAGATTCCGTTTCTTACACACTCTCCCAAACTCATCCACCAAGTTTTGCAGCTCCCCTTCCTTTTTCATTCAACAACACAGTATCATCTGCAGACAACAGTACAAGGAGTTTCCAAACACTGTCCTCTCTCATTTAGGCCAGTCCAACATCCACTGCCCTACCTTGTTCCTCTTTTATAACCCCATTTATATACAGATTGAACAACCACTGAGACATGGCACATCCCTGTTTCAACCCAACCTTCAAATACAAAAATTCACTCAGTTCACTATCCACACGCACTGCAGCTTTAGCACCCTCATACAAACTCTTCACAGCATTCAACAACTTCCCATCTACTCCATATATTCTAATTACTTTCCACAATCCTTGTCTATCCACCCTGTCATATGCTTTCTCCAAGTCCATTAAGGCTGCATACAACTTCTTTCTCTTCTTTAGAAACTATTCGCCTATAGATCTAAGAATGAATATCTGATCTACATAACCTCTTCCCTTCCTGAAACCTCCCTGTTGTTCTTCAACTAATTCCTCTGATATTTCCCTAACTCTGTCAATAAGTACCCTACCATATCCTTTGCTATTACACTAAGAAGACAAATGCCGCTGTGAATACCATACACTTCTTTTTCCCCTTTTCCTTTGTACAGGGGAATAATTTTACCTGACTTCCAATCCTCCGGGACTCTACCTTCCTCCCAGGCCAATCAGCACATCTTCCACATCCATTCTACTACTATCTCTCCCCCATGCTTCAGTATTTCACCACACACTTCATCTATTCCTGGGTCTTTCCCCATTTTGACTTTGTTCATTGCTTCCACAACGTCCATCCTACTGATTTCTTCCTCTCTCCTCACATCCCTACATCTCCCAGTCATTCCCCAGCCACTTATACTCGCATTACTTCCATCCTCTATGTTCAACAATCCCTTAAAGTGTTCTCTCCATCTGCTCACTTTTTCTCCCCTCTCCACTCGTAATCAACCATTTTTATCTATCACTCCCCGACTTCTTTGCCACCTGTCTAACTCTCTTTACCTCTTTCCAGAACATATTCTTACATTCTGTCCACTTTACACTCAAAATCCTTCCAAATTCCTCTCTCACTCTCTTCTTACTCTCTCTTACTAATCTTTTCACCTCTATCTTCCTCTACATATAACTCTCTCTTCCTCTTTACATATAACTCTCTCTTCCCTCTCTCAACTTCTTCCACGCCCCTGTTTCTCATCCACTCACTATATGCTTTCTTCTTTTGCGCCACAGCCTGTCTCACCTCTTCATTCCACCATGCTGTTCCTTGCACCCCCTTTCGTCATCTCTTCACCCTACACACCACCTCATCTTTTGTGAATATCTTGCACACACCTTCCACGTCTCCTATCTGCTCCAATCCATATTTACCAAGCCGCTTCTCCACTTCTCTCTTGTATTCTGCCCTTTTTTTTTTTTTTTTTTTTTTTTCCATCCTCTTGTAACCTTTCCACCCTCCTTGCATATACTACTTCCTCCTGTCCTTCCCTTCTTCTATTTCTCCATTTCACTTGGACCTTGGTTCTCACCACCACGAAGTGGTGGCCAAAAAAACCTAATCCTAGTTATAGTTCAATCTTTCTTTCTAGTCCAGAATGACCATGTACAGTCGTGGCCATAAATAATCACCTATCATCCTGTATCTCGTGCCTCAGGCTGGCTTCCTTACCTGCAGCAAGTCACACAGGAGTAAGAAGGGCTGAGAGGGAGGGACCAGAGGGAGAAGGGAAGGTGGATGGGGGGACGAGCAATGGTGCTGGGATGAAGTGAAGGAGGGGAGGGAGGATGGGTAGGGGAGGAAGAATGAAATGCAAAGTTGTGACCACATAATTTCTCTATTTCTTAAATTCAGCGCATCATATAAAGGAGTTACTATTCTGTAGGCAAAGCTGCACTACACCTTGTATAGCGGCGTCATTTAGATAGGTGGAGATATCAAGGACTTGCTCGTGAGAGAAGTATTCTGACGTGACACATCAAATATTAGTGCAGAGCCACTGAGATTGTTTGGCCTCAGATCGTCAACGCGTGGATAAGGCGACCAGAGTCCTGCCTTTAGGCGGGACAGTTCCACCTTTTTTTTTTTTTTTTACATCTGTCCCGCTTTTTATATTGTCACTAAAATTTCCTGCTTCTTCTGCAAATTATCTAAATTGTCCCGCTTTTAGAAAATTAATATTATTTTAGATATGACTTTCTTTTATGAAATTATGAAGAATTAGTGAAATTATGCACAATCCAAACCAAATGAAATACCGAACTGTTAATATAAAATTTGTAATACTAACTGGTAACTTTGGTCGGCCCATTCACCTTACCGTACTGTATATTAGTCATTGGAGTTGGTTTGAGACGTTAGTGTTTGATTACCACCCTCAGGGTTGGTGTTGCGTAGCAGCCGTCGCTGTCACTCGCATGTCACTGTATCTTTTTTTTTTTTTCTTTTTTATGTGTCCGACTCTGGGCAAAGGCTTCAGGGCCTATATCTCGAGGGCAGTAGCCTATCCCAAGGCCCAGTAGTCCTCCTACACCTCCACATGTCACCACTTCGGCGCTAACACCTACCGTCCATACTGAATACATGCTAAGGCTGTCTCATACAGGACTGGTGTATTGGTATTAGCGGGGGTACTTTTATGACATGTCGGCGGGTCATCTGGTAGATCAGAAAAGTCTGCTTTTATGGAATTCAAATCCTTAAACTGTTCCCTGCCCCAGCCGGGATTCGAACCTGAGTCCATCAGGACTGCAGGCCGCCGCACTACCGATTCAGCCACCACCTCTCTCTCTCTCTCTCTCTCTCTCTCTCTCTCTCTCCATTGTACTATATATATATATATATATATATATATATATAGATATATATATATATATATATATATGTACATATATATATATATATATATATATATATATATATATATGTATCTATATCTATATTTATATCTATATATATTTATATCTATCTATCTATCTATATATATCTATATCTATATATGTGTGTATCTATAAATATATATATATATATATGTGTGTGTATGTATATATATATATATATATATATATATATATAAATTTGTATAGAAATATGTATATATATATATATATATATATATATATATATATATATATATATATATATATATATATATATATATATATATATATATATATATATACGTTTGGTTTGGGTTCGTTTTTTAATGTTCCAACATACTTGCGTGCGTCGGTCTTGGTCACTTAGTGGCGGCTCTCTGTGCTGCTCGATCTCTGGCAGCTTCCCTATTCAGTCCCTTATCCCTGAGGTCACATTCAATCACCTCGTGCCAGGTCTTTTTCGGTATACCTCTCGTAGCCCAACCCCCAACATTAACACTTTTCACTGTCTGTAAGCAGTTATTATCCCCCATCCTCTCCACATGCCCAAACCATCTCACTCTACCTCTCCTCATCACAACGTCAATACACTCCTGTCCCATTCTATCCTTCAACTCATCCATCGCAAACCTAACAACCCCAGGCTTTACACTCATGGACGCACTGCACATCCACCTAATCATTGTCATTTCTGTACGTTTGAGCCTGCGAATATCCTCTTCTTTTACTGCCCAGGTCTCTCTACCATACAGCATTACACTCCCACCACATGCTGCATACAGATCTGTGTGTGTGTGTGTGTGTGTGTGTGTGTGTGTGTGTGTGTGTGTGTGTGTGTGTGTGTGTGTGTGTGTGTGTGTGTAAAATCTCTTCAGTACGATGATAACTCTCTAGTGTACACTGGTAATCTACACGTGATATTATTCACCTACGAGGGGATTTCCGTGCAATAAAGGTATTCTACCTATCTATCTACTGCCAGACGCCTCAATCGCGTAAGGATTGGCCACAAACAAAACGCCTCTATGTCGCCCTGTCAAACGCCATTTCACTGCCCTGCTCCCAGCTCACACCCCTCTGTCTCATATACCACTCTACTCCATCCCTCCATCTCATCCTCGGCCTCCATCCTCTCCATATGGCCAACTACCTCAGTGTATTTCTCTTAACGCTTTCTATCACATCGACATCCACAACATAACGCTCTTTCACTTTCTCATTTTTCAGTCTATCTCTTGTAACTCCACCTGCTCCTCTCAAATAACTCATTTCCATTGCTCTCATTTTTTACTTGTGTCCTTCTAACAAGGTTCAAGCTTCACTTCCATACTTTACGGTTGATACCACAATACTGTTATGCAGCAACTTTTCTTACTTCCATGCTCACTTCCCTGTTCCTTACCACTGCTTTCAAATAACCAGCAACCTTTCTTCCCCGTTGTACCCCTTCAAGCACATCGCCCTCTAAACATCCGTCCTTACTCATCACACAATGCAAATACTTAAACGCACTCACGTTTTCCATTTCCTCCTCATCCAACCTCACTGTACATTCAGTGGTTTCATTTCTCTCGAAGACCAGAACTTTACTCTTCTCTACATTTACCTTTAGATTCCGCTTCTTACACACTCTCCCAAACTTGTTCACCAAACCTTAAAGTTCCCCTTCGTCTTTACTTAACAATACAGTATAATCTGGAAACAACAGTTCAGGGAGTTTCCAAACACTGCCCTCTCTCATTAGGGCTGCTCCAACATCCACTGCCCAACTTTGTACCTCTTTTATAACCCCAACCATATACAGATTGAACAGCCATGGGGACATGATACATCTCAGTTTCAATCCAACATTCCAATAGAAAAATTCGCTCAGTTCACTATCCAACGCACTGCAGCCTTAGCACCCTCATACATACACTTCACGGCAAACATCAACTTCCCATTTACTCCATATATCCTTAATACTTTCCACATTCCGTGTCTATCCACTCTGTCATATGCTTTCTCCAAACCCATGAAGGCTGCATACAACTTCTTTCCTTTCTCTAGAATCTTTTCCACTTAAGACCTAAGAATGAATATCTGATCTACACAACCTCTTCTCTTCCTAAAACCTCCCTGTTCTTCTCCAGCTAATTCATCTGTTATTTCTCTAACTCTGTCAATAAGTATCCTATCATATACTTTTCCTATTACATTAAGAGTACAAATGCCCCTATGATCACCACACACTTCTTTTTCCCTTTTTCCTGTGTACTGGGGAATTATTATATTTGACTTCCAATCTTCCGGGACTCAACCTTCCTCCCAGGCCAATCTGCATACCTTCCATATCCATTCTACTACTATCTCTCCCCAATGCTTCAGGATTTCACCACACACTCCATCAATTCCCGGGGCTTTCCTCATTTTGACTTTCTTCATTGCTTCCACTACTTCCATCCTGCTGATTTCTTCCTCTCTTCCCACCTCTCTCCTCCTTCCAGCCATGCCCCGGCCACTTATACTCGCATTACTTTTGTTCTCTATCGTCAACAATTCCTGAGAGTGTTCTCTCCATCTGCTCACCTTTTCTCCCTTCTCCACTAGCAATCGACCATTTTTATCTTTCTCTCCCCTACTTACTTCTTTATTGCCCTGTCTAACTCTCTTTACCTCTTTCCAAAACATATTCTTACATTCCCTCCACTTTACACTCAAATTCCTTCCAAATTCCTCATCCACTCTCTTGTTACTCTCATTTACTAATCTTTTTATCTCTCTCATCCTCTCTACATATAACTCTCTCTTCTCTCCCTCAGCTTCCTCCAAACCCGTTTCTCGTCCATCAACTCGATGCTTTCGTCATTTGCGCCGCAGCTTGTCTCACCTCTTCATTCCACGATGATGGAATTTAACACCATCCCTACCATGGTATATTTTTTATTGTTTCCTCCAGGCGGTAAAACCAGTTAACCTTATGAAAACCATACACTAGATAAAGTAGATCCAACACTGAGTAAAAGCTGGGTTAAATGTATTCTTCTTCTTCTAATAATTATTTTTACTACTACTACTGCTACTACTACTACTAATTTTCGTTCATTCATTCATTCGTCATCGGATCCTACATTCCCCCATGAGGAGCGTAGGAGCCCGGGGCTAGTCAAGTTGGTCCTGACATTTAAGATGAGAGTGACCAGCCTCACTCATCCCTGAGTGGCATTACGTGATTAATAAACCCCAACAACCCCTTGGATATAAACCTTCACCGGCTCAATCCGATTGGAGTGCCGTAATTACTCACTAAACCACCAGGCGCCAAAAATTGGTTATATGGTTACCACTCAGCGTAGTAAATGGTTTCCTGATGTACAGGAAACCATTTAGCTTGTACCCAGTGTAGAGTCACCCACAGGCAGAAGGAAGAGGAAAGAATGAAGGAAAGAAAGACAGAAGAGGGAGTGTAAAGTCACCCGTAGGCAGAAGGACAAGGAAAAGAAGGAAAGAAAGACAGAAGAGGATGGATGGAAAGAAGGATGGAGGAGAGGAAAGCGCAAACACCTGAGAGCAGCACTACGTCGAGTGAGTGGATGGTGAGCGCCCTCACCTTCCACAAATAATAATAATAATAATAATAATAATAATAATAATAATAATATTATTATTATTATTATTATTATTATTATTATTATCTTCATTATCTCATTATCACTCATTATTATTATTATTATTAATATCATTATTGTTTTTATTATTATTGCTACTGTTATAATAATAATATAATAATAATAATAACAATAATAATAATAATAATTATTATTATTATTATTATTATTATTATAACAGTAGCAATAATAATAATAATAATAATAATAATAATATTTTTAATAATAATAATAATGAGTGATAATGAGATGATGATACTACTACTACTACTACTAGTACTACTACTACTACTACTACTACAACTACTACCACTACTACTAGTACTACTACTACTACTACTACTACAACTACTACCACTACTACTACTACTACACTTACTACTACTACTACTATTACTACTATTATTATTATTATTATTATTATTATGTAGAATTAATAATGATAATAATAATTATTATTATTTTTTTATGTAATAATAATAATATGATGATGATGATGAAGATTATTATTATTAGTACTACTACTACTATCATCATTTTTAGTATTATTAATTGCTATTATTATAAGAGCCGGAGCCTGAGAACACGTATGTGTATCCACAAGGAACAATACGAAAGCATTTAAAGCTCTTCAGTGTAATAGAAAAAAATCTGTACTTCATCACAATTAATTTTTTCAGCAATAATCTTCAAAACAATATAAACAGGAGCATATTCATACAAGAAAGAACACGAAACAAAAGTTGCGTTATTCCTTTATTTATAGGTGTACATAAAGCAGCTAATGTGTCTGCTGTCTGTACTAGCAAAAGCTACGGGGTTTCTTCTTTCTGCCGACGTGGACATAGTGGTACAGCTAAAAAAAAAAAAAAAAAATGGAGATCCTACTACCAAGATCCCCCTGACCCATTTCCGGATCCGCCACTGACAGGAAACATACAAGATGGCCCATATATTGTGTCTCCTTTCCCATTCTCGAGCTGAAGAAACGCCTCGGTCTGCTGATGTGTGGGAATGAGTTATCTACACATACTGAAATGACGCAGCCACGAACAGGCCACAATTACTTATGGTTATCAGTAATTTTATTTTGCTTTCATTTGTGCTTGTTAGACATTAGTAACGTACACTGAGCAATCATTGCATCGACAAAAAGTGACATGTAGATGCAACATATGGACCGTCCTGCACTCTGCTTTTTGTATCAGACCCTCGTCCATAGCGAGGTTGTGGCGGCAGTGGTCAGATGCTGTCAGAGGTCGCATGCACTGTTTAGAGATTTTAAATGTCGGCACTAGTCAAAGATGGTTGGTGGTTGAATGCACTGAAAGGAAGAGGCTGTGGATTACATACACTGGTTGAAGTTTGTTGAAGGTCGGATGCATTGGTCAGAGGCGGTCAGAGGTCCCATGTACTGTTTGGGAGTGATTGGAATTTGGTTGTACTGGTCCGAGTTAGTTGGAGGTCACATATACTGGTCAGAGGCAGGCGGAGGTCGAAAGAATTGGTGGTGGAGGACTTGATGCCATCTCTGCCATACCTGCCCGCACGTCATGGCTTATATCGTCGTGGGAAGATTATGATTTTGATTGTTATTGTGGTCCAAACCCCTATTGCCGCCTAAAATGATGTGGTGAGTTGGGATCCAGAACAAAGAAAAGGAAATCGGAAAGTTGGAGCACCGCCAACAGCAAGCCCAGTGACAAGTGCAATATAGTCATTAACCTACCATTCAAACCTTCAGAATCCTGGCTTGTTTGACAAGCATAACCACCTGCACATAGTATTTTTTTACATATGTGCCTCACATACACCTGTTGGATAAGTCATTTCGTCAATTACTAGTTTAATGATTTGTGAAACCGTTCTCATGTGTTTTTTTTTCATGCATACTTCTTCTATCCATTTTGGTCCTTTTTTAATGTATTAGCTTCCTCAACGTCCATACTGCAATCTCTTAAATACCAATTTGCCATATCCGTTCACCTTCTTTTGCACTTTCAAACTCATTCACACTTACCTTTTCCACCATCTTATATTTTTCCATTCTCTCAATATGGCCATAAAATCTACACACACACTCCTTGCCCATTAGTCACTAGACTTCATTACTCCACGTATTTAATGGATCATTATATTTGTAATCCATTTCACTCTACGTTACAAACAAACATTTTCTTATCAAGCTGCTCTCACTCTTGGCTCTCCACATTTATGTTATGCCAAAGCCTCACAACCATTACGAGTGGTTAATATATGCATTAATAGTATGCTGACCCCTTATAACCACCATACTCATCCCTGTTTCGTTTCAAGGCTTTTATAGCAATAATCACCTCTCTTTCTTTTGCCATTCTGCTTCCCACTTCCTTTACACAATTACCTCTATTTCCTGTTACTGAAATGAAGTACTTATATTCTTCCACCAACTCAGACTTTTCGCCATTCACCGGCACTCCTAACCGAGTCGCCTCTCCCAATAATCATGCCATTTTTCTTCTCTACATTTTCTTTTTAAAATATATCATTCATAAAGATTCACAAACCTGAACCAGCTTACAAAGATCCTGTTCAGTATTTGCAAGTGGAAGACGGAGTCGTCACCGTGTGTGTAAATTAGGTTAGTTTTATCCCTTACAAGTTTGCTGATGAATGGGAGGTACAGAGTAGTGATGACTATTATTACTGATTGCATAAGAAGATAGCTTTCTAAACCTTCAGCAATAAAAAGGTTATAAAATTTGCCAAGAGAATACAGAAAGAGAAAAATACGCAAGACAAAACTATGGGAGTAAAATATTCTGAAACCTTTTGAAATGTCTGCCGTAATAACAAATGTTTCATTGAAATCCCAAAAGGAGGACGACTCAGAAAATTAAAGAAAATCGCCAGTAGAGCGTCTAGTGAAACCTATGCTGATAGTAAGAAAGAATGTATGAGAATAAAAATGATTCAAAACAGAAAGGACAAACTCAAAGACTGTAGAAACACATGAGACTAAGGCAAGTAGGCAACAGTTAATAACACTAGGATCGGCCACTCTTTTTTGGGATGGTGTGATTGAGAGCAAGGTTCTAAAAAGTAATTAAAGTGCAAGTTAGCTGACTGGATGAGAGCACGGAGACACAGTTCCTAAAAACAACAGAGAAAACCCATCAGAACCGTATGCCTTATTAATATTGAGGCCAGAGGGTGTAAAAAAAAATGCATCTTTTGATTCAACCTTAATGTCAGGTCTCAGGAAGTCAGATAAGAAAAGAGACGAAGGAACAGCGCTGTAAAATTCCAGTGCAGAGTTAGAGGCAAAAGTGTGATAAAAAAAGAATCAGATTTATTTTAAGAGGAAGCAGCAAGAGAATGAACAGTATTAAAAAAAGTAAGAAAGATTTGGAAAGGTTTTTATATGAAGTCTATCTATCTATCTATCTATAGCCCGACGCCCTAATCACGCAAAGGGTGGCCGCAGACAAAACGCCTCCAAGTCGCTCTGTCACCCACCATTTGACTACCCTCCCCCCAACTCACCCCCCCCTCCCTCATATACCTCTCAACTCCATCCCTCCACCTCATCCTCGGTCTACCTCTCCCTCTCCCTCCCTCCACCTCACCTACATACACCCTCTTAGTCAGTCTTTCATTCTCCATTCTCTTTACATGTCCAAACCACCTCAGTGTATTTCTCCTAATCTTCTCAACCACATCCACATCCACCCCACATCGTTCCTTCACTTCTTCATTCGTCAACCTGTCCCTCCACGTCACTCCACATGCTCCTCTCAAGTAACTCATTTCCACTACTCTCACTCTTGACTTGTTTCCCTCTTGCAAGGTCCATGCCTCGCTTCCATACGTCAGGGTAGGGATCACAACACTATCATGCAGTGACTTCTTAACTTCCATACTCACCTCCCTATTTCTCATCACTGCTTTCAGTGTATCAACGACCTTCCTTCCCTGCTGTACCCTTTCACGCACTTCATCCCCCAAAGTTCCATCCTTACTCATCACACTACCCAAGTACTTGAATGCACTCACATTCTCCATATCCTCACCGTCCAACCTTACTGCACACTCTGTGACTTCATTCCTCTCAAACACCATAACTTTACTTTTGTTTACATTAACTTTCAGATTCCTCATCCTACACACTGTCCCAAATTCATTCACCAAACCTTGCAACTCCCATTCATCTTCACTCAAAAGTACTGTATCATCAGCAAACAGCAACACCGGAAGCTTCCAAATCTCACCCTCATTCATTAGAGCCACCCCCACATCCACTGCCCTACACTGCACCTCCTTTACAACCCCATCCATGTATATATTAAACAGCCATGGAGACATCACACAACCCTGTTTCAGTCCCACATTGAAATCAAAGAACTCACTCAGCTCACCATCCACTCGCACCGTAACCCTAGCCCCTTCGTACATACTCTTCACAGCACTCATCAATTTCCCCTCCACTCCATATATTCTTAATACCTTCCACATACCTTGCCTATCTATTCTGTCATAAGCTTTCTCCAAGTCCATGTAAGCAGCATACACTTTCCTTCCCTTCTCTAGATACTTCTCCACTTAGAACAAATATCTGATCTACACACCCTTTTCCCTTCCTAAATCCCCCTTGTTCTTCTCCAACTAGCTCCTCTGTAATATGCCTAACCCTATCAATGAGTATTCTACCATATATTTTACCAGTCACACTAAGTAGGCAAATACCCCTATGGTTACCACATACTTCTCTCTCTCCTTTTCCTTTGTATAAAGGAACAATTATACCTGATTTCCAGTCCTCTGGAACCCTTCCCTCTTCCCAAGCCAATCTACACAACTTCCATATCCACTCCACAACAATCTCACCCCCATACCTAAGCATTTCACCACACACTCCATCAATTCCTGGGGCCTTTCCCAACTTAATATTCTTCATCGCTTCCACTACTTCCGCCCAACTGATCTCTTCCTCCCTCCTCTCATCTTTTCTTCTCCCAGCCATTCCCCAACCACTTATACTTGCACTGCTCTCACTCTCCACATTCAACAAATCCTCAAAGTGCTCCTTCCATCTCCTCAGTTTCTCTCTCTTCTCCACCAACAATCTATTATTCCTATCTTTCACTCCCCTACTATTTCCCCTTTCACACTGCCTTACTTTCTTTACCTCCTTCCAAAACAATTTCTTACTCTCCCTCCATTTCACACTCAGATTCCTCCCAAACTCCTCATCCACTTTCTTTTTACTCTCCTTAACCAGTCTCTTAACCTCCCTTCTCCTGCTCACATATACCTCTCTCTTCTCTCTCTCATCTTCTCCCCTATCTCTACTCGCTAACCATTCACTATATGCCTTCTTCTTTTGTTCCACAGCTCGTTTCACCTCATCATTCCACCATGCTGTCCCTTGCACACCCTTGCATCTCCTCCTCACTCCACAAACTGCCTCACACGCTGCGCCTATCTCTTCCGTGAATATCTTACATACGTCTTCCACCCCTTCCATCTGCTCTAGCTCATACCTTCCCAGTCTTTCTTCCACTATGCTCTTGTACTCTGTCATTTTCTCACTATCTTGCAATTTCTCCACTCTTCTCACAGGAGTTGCTTCCTCCTGTCTTCCCCTTCGTCTCCTTAACCACTTTCTTTGCAGCTCTACCTTGGTCATCACTAAGTGATGGTCCGAGACTCCATTCCCCCACCCTCTCCACACTCTTGCATCCAACACTTGTCTTCTCATTCGCTCATCCACACGCACGTAGTCTATCATTGCCTTTCGTTCAACAAGTTCACCATCCATCCTCCTCATTACTCTCCATGTATACCGGTGGATCATCTTATGCCGAAAGTAGGTGTTGGCTATTGCCAACCCCTTACAAGCACAGATGTCCACCAAAGCACTTCCATTCCCATCTACATCAGCTGGCACACCCCACTGACCAACCACTCCATCCACTCGTACATTCCCAACTTTGCCATTCATGTCTCCAATCAACAGCACTCTCTCGCTCCTCTCAAACTTGTCCATACACGCTTCTACACTCGCCCAAAACTCATCTTTCACTCTTGCCACTCGATCCTCTGTCGGGGCATACACACATACAATCGCCCACGCTTGTGTACCTACTTTCATCCTCACCCATACAATCCTTGCACCCACTGTTCCATACTCTCTTATATTCTCCTTCCACTTCTTGCTTATCATCAGACATACTCCCTCTCTTTCCCTCTCATTTTCATTGACTCCTGCACATATACCTAAACCATATTCCCATTCTCTCACCCTTTCACCTAACCATTTAGTTTCAGTCAATCCACATATATCCACTTTTGCATCCTCAAGCATCTGAACAATCTCTCTTTCACTTCATCATTCACTCCTCTCACATTCCACGTTCCCACCCTAAGAATGTCCTTCGTCCGTTCCTTAGTCGTCAACGTATGGTCCGTCTGGGTCCGAGGCGCTTTGTTCGCTTTTTTAGTTAGTACAGGGAAGAAAAGGGTTAGGCCGAGTTTGAAGTAAATTTTGATTTTTTTTTTTTCCTATACTGTTTTTCAATCAATTGTACTCACAAACAGTCACAACTAACTCCACTCAGTATTTCTGGTGTCTTTATCTTGATACAATACATTAGCAAGCACCACTGTGCAGTTGTCCTTTGACGTAAGTTTATCATATTTCATGACTATACTCATGGACTAATATGAACATGGCTAGATTTTCATCCTAACGTAAGCAACGTTTTAGTGATCCTGTCGAAGGGCCAAGAGACGAGCAGACAAGAAAACAGACAGAAATGAAAACATATTCTCCGTCCTGCTTTGGTGACTGAGGCAAGTACTGCGACAATCACCACCATCAGCAAAACCGTTATTACCAACGCTTAGGTCGACACCGCCCTCCATAAGAGAGCTGCAGGGTAGGAGTACGGCAACTGAGAGACTTAAAGATGCAGAGGTTCTGGTAGGTCACGCCATTGCTGCCACACACGGGGTCATAGGACGATGGACAGGGGACGTCGACACAAGGACCTGATGTGGTGCCTAAGGGAGTATGGAACAGGAAGGACAGCTTAGTGACAGGTGGCCATGTGTTTCCTTATGGAGTCTCGGCCAATTTAGTATAATTAATTACTGACATCAGAGAACAAACCAGGAACGAAGCATTGCAGAACTGCTAAATGATTATCTTATGCCACTGAAAGAGCCAATATCAATGACTGTCCCTAAAAGACAAAAGAAGCGGAGAAAGAGAAAATGATGAGGTACCTGAGAATAATACATAACCACTTCCTCTCCCATTGTCAATAATGGCGCAGTGTATCTCACCATGATTTATATATATATATATATATATATATATATATATATATATATATATATATATATATATATATTTGTGACCGACTCTAGGCATAGGCTTCACAGCCAGCTATCAAGGCTATATCCATCCATACATCATCCAATCCTACATTACCCCATGAGGAGCGAAGGAGCCCGGGGCTAGGCAGTTGGTACCGACATTTAAGATGAGAGTGACCAGCCTCACTCATCCCTGAGTGGTATTGCATGAGCAATCAACCCCAACCATCCCTGGATATAAACCTTCACCGGCTCGATCCAACTAGAGTGCAATAATTAACCACTAAACCACCAGACGCCAAAATTTGGTTATGTGGTTACCACCCAGCGTAGTAAGTGGTTTCCTGGTGTTCAGGAAACCATTTGGCTTGTTACTCAGTGCAGAGTCACCCACAGCCAGATGGAAGAGGAATGAATGAAGGAAAGAAAGACAGAAGAGGGAGTATAAAGTCACCCGTAGGCAGAAGGACAAGGAAAGAATGAAGGAAAGAAAGAAGAGGATGGAAGGAAAGAAGGATGGAGGAGAGGAAAGGGCAGACACCCGACAGCAGCACTACATCGAGTGAGTGGATGGTGTGTACCCCCACCTACCATTATATAATATATATATATATATATATATATATATATATATATATATATATATATATATATATATATACACACAGGCAGACAGACATATATACTGTATATGTCTCTCTCTCTCTCTCTCTCTCTCTCTCTCTCTCTCTCTCTCTCTCTCTCTCTCTAAACAGTTAGAATGGTCTTTGAACACGATTTTCAGGTTAGGAAAACCCCACAACATTTACAGTGTTAGGCTTAAAAGGGGTACAACTTGATTATGTTCTTCAAATATATAAATGAGACTACAATTATAAGCTAAGCTGATAGTACAGAATTATAGGTTATTCAGTTCCTGTATTAATTACAGTTGATTTTTCATGTAACAAAACCTTGTAATTACGTATTGTTATAGGACAATGCCAGTTATCTCCTTGACTTAATGATTTATAAAATATATTCAGTTCACTTCTCTCCCTACTCAACATTGCATTGTACGATACAAATATTAACTCATTATCATTGTCTTTCTAAGTGTTCGTAGTGATTGTTCTTTAAATTGGAAACAGAATACTGTACCAGTATCTTTTATAAATGATGCACACAAACCATAGATACTCTGGTATTTACTGACGTTTGTGACCAGCAGCTGAAGATTACCGAGCTGACGTTTGTTTCATCCTATAGTAGGAGATAAATACCACTTATCACATTCCACTGAAATGGACACGCAACGCAAAGAGTAATGTCAACACTGCCTACACACCTATACGCACCACCACCGCCACTTCCACTATTATTGATAAATAATATAAATATTACTGACACTTCATATGTGCATCATTATATTTACCGTTATTGCCATCACTATAAAATAATCATGACAACGAGGACTATGACGTCCACAAAATAACCACTGCCACAAACAGTACCTCTGCCACGCCTACTTCTTGTACAACAACAGTAACCACATCCACTTCCGCCGCAACAGGCAATGTCACTATCACAACAACTACCACTACCACAGTCACCAATAATCACCATCACTGTCACACTCACCATAATTGCCAAAACCCCTACCAATGCCACAACCACTGTCCCTGCCACACCTACTACCACTGCTATAACCATTACCACTACCACTGCCACAGCCACTACCACAGCCACAACCACTACCAAATCCATTACCATTCGTATAACCACTGTCACTACCAGTGCCAGTGCCACTACCAAAACCAGTACCAATGTCAAAATCAGTACAACTGCCACTCTGCCATAACCACGCCCATTGGAACAATCACTACCTGACACAATCACCGCTACTGTCAAAAGTACTTCCACTGTCATTACCAAGAGTACTAACACAACCACTACCTCAACCGCTGCCATTGTCACAGGCACTACCATTGTCACAATAACTACGAATGTCACTACCACTACCATGCCACAATCACTACCACTGGTACAACCACTACCACCTATACAGCTACAAACACTGCCACACCGACTGCCACTGCAGTAACCACTAATAATGACAGAATCACTGACACTGCGATATCCACTACCACTGAGAAAGCCACCGTCACTGCCACAGCTACTATCACTACCACAACCACCACCACTGCCAAAGTCACTGCCACTACCACAACCACTATTACTGTCGCTACCGCTACGACTACCATTGCCACAAGTATAGCCACGAGTAGCAGCCACAAGGTCTTACCTTCACAAGCTCCCACATGGTCGATCAGCAGGGTGACATTGAGGCAGCTGGCAGACTTGAAGTAGCAGAGATTGTCGTATGTCCGGCCGTTGTTGCCACACACGGGGTCGTAGGAAGCTGGACAGGCGACGTCGTAACATGGCAGAGGTGTGCTTGCTGAGGGAGTGTGAGACAGTAGGGTAGTCTTTACTGACACGTGGTCGTGAGTGTCTTGCCATATTATTAATCAGGTAGAGAGAATTTACTGACCGGTGGCCAAGTGTATCGACGTATTATTGAAGAGTTAAGGAGAACACAGTGACAGGTGGCCATGTGTGTCTTGACTTATTATCGAACAGTTAGGGAAAACTTACTGACAAGTGACAAGTGGCTGTGTGTGTCTTGACTTATTATCGAACAGTTGGGGAAAACAGATTGACAGGTGGCTGTGTGTGTCTTGACGTATTATTACTGACAGGAGGCAGTTTGTGTCTCGATATATTGTTAGACAACTAGGGAAAACGTAGTGACAGGTGGTTGTGGGTGTCTTGACGTATTACTGAGTAGTTAGCAAGAAATTTGTTACAGGTGGTTGTGTGTGTCTTGACGTATTGCTGGAGCTATAGAAAACTTGAGTGAGAGGTAGCCGTGAATGTCTTGACGTATGAATAGACAACTTCGGGGAACTTAGTGGCAGGTAGTTGTGTGTCTTGAAGTAACATTGAACAACTAGTGTGGCTGAGTGTATTCTGACGTAGCCTAATACTGAACAAGATGGGATAACTTAGTGGGTTGCGGCCGTGTGACTCTTGACATTATTGGATAGTTCGGCAGAATTTGGTGACAGGTGGCCGTGTGTGTCATGATGTATTTGTGAAATATAGGATAGAATTTAGTAACAGGTGTGCCGTGACGTATTACAGATCAGATGGGGAAAGCTGTGCGACAGGGATCTGTGTGACTCCAAGGAAACTGTTGCTTAGAGTTGTGTAATTACTGTTTACTCTAGTTTCGTGGGTGATCGGTGTTTACTGAACTGGCTCAGACCTACTCAGTTTAGCATATGACAACAATAATGAGTGACTTAAAGGGACCAATTAATGGTTGAAACAAGTGAGAAACAGGGTAAGTGTTTTGGAAGAAATTTCCATCGTTACTATATCCATTGTTTCATATTGTGCCACTGTAAATTCCGGTAAGATGCACTGCAGAAATATGAACATCTTTGTCCTGCGACAGAACTATTCTACTGTATCTAACGTCAAACACTTCTATTCAGTAGAATTAAATCCGGTAGTATCCACTTGCTTTCGTGGCAAGAAAGGACTGATGTTGAAACTGTCAACGAAGCAAAGCTCAGACCAATAGGATCTTATTCAATAACTTCAGCTTTTATTTTTTCTGTTGCTTTATGCACTTGAATCAGTTGAACAAGATTATTGATGACTAAAACTAAAATGATTTCTCCACATACATTTCCCTATACGAATTAGGTACCATGAACAGACATCGGTTCTCATTCGACATATATCCAAATATAATAGAAAGAAAATATTTCTATCGTTTTCTTAATTTTAATAGACATTGTTCCTCACTGGGGAAGAGTATTTAATTTTGTATGCCACCAATACTACCCAGAGAGCTTCCTTTACTCTGACGTCATTACATGCAAGATTATCGACAGTATGTTCTTTTGCAACCGATACGAGAGCATAGATATCTGGTTCCCTGAAATGAACACATACAGCAGAAAATAAACCAGCACTGCTAACACACTTACAGCCACTACTTCCACCATTCATATACATAATTCTAATATCGTTAAGATCACATCAATCGTTCAAAATAATTATCATTACCATTAATACAGCACATATAAAACAAAACTACGATTTCCACAAAAACCGCCACAGCCTCGACCACATCCCTTCTCAAAACCGCTGATACTGTCACACCCGCTACCAAAAAAAATACCACTGCAACAGATACAATGACTGTTATACACCACCGTCAAAACCACGGCCACAGCCACTGCCACAGTTATAACCATTGCCCTCAGTGCCGCAAGCACTATCACTCCTGCAACTACTGCTGCATGCTCGCCAAAAACCTTATCACTGTCAAAACCACTACCACTGCCACAGCCTCTAATATCACTGCCAACAACACTATAAAAACTGCGACAACTGCAGGAACCATTACCACTATCACTCCCACCAAAACTATGATTGCCTCAGGTAGACAACTGCCAACAACAGTATCAATAGGTCTTACCTCCACACGTTCCCACATAGGCGATCTGCAGAGCATCATTGTGGCAGCTGGCAGATTTGAATTCGCAGAGATTTTCGTAAGTGAGACCGTTGTTGGCACACACGGGGTCGTAGGACGGTGGGCAGGGAACGTTGGGACACGGCGGTCGTGCGTTTGCTGAGGGAGTATTGGACAACTGAAATAAGCTTCCGCTAGATAATAAAGCACATTCTGAGGAGATGTGACAATTACACACACACACACACACACAAACATATACTACATATATATATAAATATATATATATATATATATATATATATATATATATATATATATATATATATATATATATATATATATAATGCGAATTAGAAGGAACCAAAGGCCAGGAACCCGCAAACAATTCCTTCCAAGAAAAAAAAAAAAAACACAAGTGAGCCAAATTCAAGATCTGTACATTTCGAGATGCTTGGAGACACTGCGTTTGAAAGACTGGAGATCATAGAAAGTAGGAGATAGACAGAGGGAGACAGTTCCAGAGTTGGCCCGTTACATACATGGACTGGGAGTAACGGTTAACTCTTGCATTAGAGAGTTGGACGGAAAACGGATGAGCTTTTGTTGCTAGACGGGCACTACGTGCCCGTCATAGAGGTGGAGGGATGCAAGCAGGCAGTTCAGAGGAGCAGTGACCATGGAAGTAGCGATAGAAAAGAGACAAAGAGGCAACAGTGTGGCGAAGAGACAGAGGTTGAAGGAAGCCAGTAAGAGAAGGAGAGTTAATGAGACGAAAAGCCTTTGACTCCACCCTATTGAGAACAGCTGTAAGTGGGGAGCCTCCCCACACATGAGAGTTGTACTCTACACAGAGGCGAATAAAACCCGTGTATAAAGTCAACAACTGTGCAGGGGTAAAGAAGGTACGGAGTCGGCTTAGCACACCTAATCTCTTGGAAACTGATTTTACAAGAGATGTAATATGATCTTTCCAAGATAAATCCCAAATGAATGAAACCCCAGGCATGTTCAAGGATGATGCAGGATTAAGCTGAATATCATTAAACATTAGTGGGTACTCCTGTGAAAGATTTTATCGGGTTGATAGGTGTAAAAACCAAGTCTTTGATGCATTAAAAACAAGATTATTTTTACCCGAGTCAGAGATACGAGCCAAGTCAGACATTAGGTGTGCCATACCCTCATCCCTTGTTTGCTGAAGTAATTGCTGAGATGGACGTTGCGGGAACCGAATGGAAAGGTGAATGGTGGAATGATCAGCGTACGAGTGGATAGGGCTAGATGTACAGCTTAGAAAATCATTCATGAATAAAAGGAAGAGAATTGGTAATAGGACAGAGCCCTGAGGAACACCATTGTTGATAGATCTAGGAGAAGAACGATTGCCGTCTACAACAGCGGTTATAGAACGACCAGAAAGGAAGCTGTAGATGAAGGCACAGATAGAAGGATAGAAACCGTAAGAGGGCAGTTTGGAAATTAAAAATTTATGCCAGACTCGATCGAAAGCCTTTGAGATGTCAAGTTCAATGGCAAAGCTTTCGCCAAAGTCCCGAAAGGAGGATGACCAGGAGTCAGAAAGGTAGGCGAGAAGATCGCCAGTGAAGCGTCCATGACGGAACCCATACTGACGACCAGAAAGGAGGTTGTGATAGGAGAGATGCTTTAAAATTCTTTTGTTAAGAAGAGACTCGAAAACTTTTGAGACACAGGATATTAAAGAAATTGGACGATAGTTAGAGGGTTGGGAACGGTCACCCTTCTTTGGGACTGGCTGAATGGGAGAAAACTTCCAGCAAGAAGGAAAGGTACAAGCTGAAAGACAAAGGCGAAAGAGTTTATATATATCTGTCTATCTATCTACGTATATATATATATATATATATATATATATATATATATATATATATATATATATATAACTTACATACGCAGTCAAAAACACACACCCTCTCCCTTCCTATTTTTTATGTGTCCAACTCTGGGCATAAGCTTCCTGCTCCCAAGGCCCAATAGTCCTCCTACATACCATACACCTATACATGTCACCACTTTGGCGCTAACTCTCATAATCCTTATTGAATACATGCTACGACTGTCTCATACAGGGCTGGTGTATTGGTATTAGCGGAGGTATTTTTATGACATGTCAGCTGGTCTTCTGGCATATCAGTAACGTCTGTTTTCCATCCATTATATTACCAATATGCCGAGAATCGAACCCAGGACTCTCATGTGAGAGCCAGACAGCATACAACTACACCACGACCAGGTAAAAGTTACCTCTCATTGTCACAATCTTGTAACCAATCTCCCTCCGCCCCCACTGTGGACCTGAAGAGGATGATATAACCCCCTGGCACCCGGGCAAGTAGATGCTTTTAATCTATCCCAAGCACTTACGGCAAGTCAGAATGAAGAGAGAAACCTGTTTTGTACACAGGAAAAATCATCCAATTACTACCAGTATACCTGGTCGTGGTGTGGTGACATACTGCCTAGCTCTCACCTGTGAGTCCCGGGTTCGATTCCCGGCATACTGGCAACATATTGGATGATTTTTCCTGTGTACAACACAGATTTCTCTCTTCATTCTGATTTGCCGTAAGTGCTTGGGATAGATTAAAAGCATCTACTTGCCCGAGTGCCAGGGGGTTATCTCATCCTCTTCAGGTCCACAGTGGGGGCGGAGGGAGATTGATTACAAGATTGTGACAATGTGAGATAACTTTTACCTGGTTGTGGTGTAGCGGTATGCTGCCTGGCTCCCACCGGAGAGTCCCAGGTTCGATTCCCAGCATGCTGGTAATATACTGGATGATTTTTCCTGTGTACAAGACACGTTTCTCTCTTCAGCGTCTGTTTGTATGAAATTCAAATCCTTAGACTGATCCCTGCCCCAGCCGGGATTTGAATCTAGGTTCATTAGGACTGCAGGCCAGCTCTCTACCAATTCAGCCAGCGCTAAATATATAAACGATAAGGTCCTAGGTTACGTCATTCTCGACCTGCGTCAATCTCAAGGTTACGACACTCCGCTACAAGGAAATTAAACAAATAATAAAATAATGAAGACACAAACGTAAAACGCGGGTTTTAAAATGTTGTCTGCAGCGGGGATGGCTCCTTCCACTCTATTCTCTTCCCATCTCTCCTTCTTTATTTCCTCTCCTCCCTCACTCATTCCCTGTCGTTTCCCCATTCCTGTTTCCTTCCTTGACTCCCTCCTTCCTCTATTATCCCCCCTCTCGTTCTCGTTCTCCCCCCCTCCCCTCCGTCCATTTCCTCATTAATCCATAATCCCTCGTCTGTTACTTGTTCTCCTCCTCATTCATCTCATCTTTCGCCCTCCTTTTATTCCCTTCTTTTCTGAGCTTCTTACACCCATTTATCCATTTTCCCCCACACATCACGCTTCCTTTCCCCCCTCCCCTTTTATTTTCTGTCCTCCCTTCCCTTCTTCCTTTCCATTCCTTTACTATACTCCTCTCCCTTCTCCAGTCATCTCTGTTCTCCCTCTTTTTTCCCCTGACGTATCTTTTTCCTTCAATTTCTTTCGTTTCTCCCTTTTTCACTCACTCTTATCTCCCTTCTCCCTTCTTTTATTCATCACCTTCTCGTCTCGTCCATCCTGCATTCCCAGTCCCTCATATTTCACATCACCTCCCCCCTAACTCACTCCCTTGAGGTACAGTCAGGGAAAGTTCCGCGTTACCCACTGTTCATAGCATTGGTGGTCGAATAGTCACGAAGTTGCAGCCAGACCCCCCCATGTCTGGTAACTGTGAGTGAGCGGGAGTGTGGCTGGGGGTGGGTGGGTATCAATACATGTTTACTGTCAAAGGTATGCTTCTTTGGCTTCGTTTTGTCATGTTCGATAGGAATGATAGTTACAGAGACTGATCTTATAATTAGGACTTCCCATGTCATTCTGTCTGTAGGAAAACGAAAATCCTGTTAATCGCTCATATAAAATTTCTTTTTAGTATTATTATTATTGCACACTATCGTTGACTAAGTTCGAGATGAATAATTACCAAAATATAACTGAAAATGTTTGCAGGCAAATATTTACAGTGGGACGACAGAGGATAAATAGACAAATTTATACGAATTTACATAAATACATTACACACACACACACACACACACATATATATATATATATATATATATATATATAGAGTGAGAGAGAGAGCGCGAGAGAAATTGGAGAAATGAATTCCCCGAGCTAGGCAACTAAGGCCATATAGCCCCGCTGGGTTACAGGAGGGCGCTACCCCTCCCGGCAACGGTAGCCCGGGCTAGGCTCGAACTTGCGACCTCCTGATCACAAGCTCAGCGCGATACCACTGTGCTACCGCGCCCCCAGAGAGAGAGAGAGAGAGAGAGAGAGAGAGAGAGATAAGGATAATATAGTGGTGGTTTTGTTTTCGAGCCAACACAAAATATTAAAATATATCATTATGAATATCTCCTGGGGAAACATGTTAAAGTCGAAATGGAATGAAAGCAGTCAAACCTCTGTCCGAATCCAGCAAACTTCCATAACTTTCCTGACAACATTAGCACTACAGACATTTTAGTAATTTTTTTTCATAAAATGCTAGCATCATATTGTCATCTATCCTTACTAAATAAACTCAAGCACACCATTCCCAATGTATCACTAAACCCTCCTCTGCCCCCAATCCCCCGCCTTCCCCTCCTTCACACTCACAATTACCACACATGTAAGGTCTTGCTGCTGCTTCACATTAACCCGTCTCACACCAGTGCTTCAGGAGGTGGGTAATGCGGAACTTTCCCTGACTGTACAGCTGCCAGCACTGCCGCGTGTTACAGGGGCACGAGGGTTTGAAGAGATGGGCACCACTGTGATTATTTACTTCGAAACAGTCCACGTGAGTGAAGCGGAATAACGTCGATATAGTTCCGTTAAGGAAAGATGTTTGTTGTATGTAAGCTCCACTTATCAAGGCTGACATTTCAACCCCAATTATTGGCATAATTTACATTGTTCTACCTAAGTATCATAATCGCCTTTACATGACGTATTATGACTGTTCACAGTTTTGAGGTGAACTGACGTGTAAAGGAGGGTGGGAGGGGAGAGAGAGTGTTCCCCAGCCCCAACTGAGGTAAGAGGGAGGATGCCCCACATGGAGTCGGAGAGAGAGGGGGGGAGGGGGTGCTGTAAGCTTCGCACTTGACACGGTGAGACGAGACCACATCTGCTTCATTATCCTCAATACGGTAACTCAGAAATACTGAACAATCGTAAAATAATGAATAACTTCATGCACTATGTTTATGTTAGGGATAAATCATGATAAAAAGACAAAACTATATGTTTCAATTTATATATTAAGGAAATATTACGATGTTTAATCATAAACTGTGGGTGAAACCATGCTCATGACTTGAGAAGACACTGATCCAGACTGAGATTTGTGGACTGCAGCCTTCAGAGATCAAGGTCAACCCACTCTAGTAGTGTTAATCTTATGTTTATAATGATTATAACATCTTAGGCTAAAAGACAAAATAACACGGTGATCCTAGCATTAACACCTACTGTACACTGAGACAAAAATTGATAATGAAGTTAAATTGCTTATATATAAATAATTTATATATATATATATATATATATATATATATATATATATATATATATATATATATATATATATATATATATATATATATATATATCTACATATATATATCTATATCTATATCTATATCTATCTATCTATATATATATACATATTCATATATAAATCCATATATATATATTCATATATAAATCCATATATATATATATATATATATATATATATATATATATATATATATATACCCCCTGGGGGTAGGGCCCCCCTGGGGGTAGGGGGGTTTTTCAAGAATACTCCCCCAGTATCCCTACTTGTCGTAAAAGGCGACTAAAAGGGTTGGCGGAGGGTTAGTGCCCCTCCCCGGAAAACAACTAACTAAAAAAACAAACAATAAGCCTCGGACAAGGACTGACCAAACGTTGACGACCAAGGACCGGACAAAGGACATTGCAATTGGAACATGGAATGTAAGGGGAGCAAATGATGAGGTGAAAGAGAGAGAGATTGTCCAGGTGCTTGAGGATGCGAAAGTGGATGTATGTGGAATAACTGAAACAAAATGAAGAAGAGAAAGTGTGAGAGAATGGGAGTATGGATGGGGTATATGTGCAGGAGTAGGTGAGAATGAGAGGGCAAAGGAAGGAGTATGTATAGTTGTGAGTAAAAGATGGAAGAGGAGCATAAGACAGTATGGATCAGTTGGATCAAGGATTGTGTGGGTAAAGTTGAAAGTTGGAATACAAATGTGGGGGATTGTGTGTGTGTATGCGCCAACGCAAGATCGTGCTAGAAGAGTGAGAGAAGAGTTCTGGACAAATGTAGAAGTGTGTATGGAAAAGTTTGGAAGGAATGATAGAGTGTTTTTGATTGGTGATATGAATGGTAAAGTTGGGAATGTGAAGGTGGATGGAATAGTTGGTGAGTGGGGTGTGCCTGATGAGATAGATGAGAATGGGAGTGCGTTAGTGGACATTTGTGCTGGGAGGGGGTTGGTGATAGCCAATACCCTCTTCAGGCATAAAATGATCCACAGGTATACATGGCGAGTGATGAGAAGGGTGGGTGGTGAACTGAGTGAAAGGAAGGCAATGATTGATTATGTGTGTGTGGATGAAAGGATGCGAAGATGTATATTGGATGCAAGAGTTTATAGAGGTTGGGGGAGTGGACTTTCTGACCACTACTTGGTGGTGGCCAGAGTTAAAGTTCAAGTAAGATGGAGGAACAGAAGAAGGGAAAGACGAGAGGAAGGAGTAGTTGCAAAGAGAGTGGAAAGGCTACAAGAGGATGAGAAAAAGGCAGAGTATAAGAGAGAAGTGGAGGAACGATTGGGCAAATATGAGTTGGAGCAGATGGGGGACGTGGAAGGTGTGTGTAGAATATTTACAGAAGAAATATGTGCAGCTTGTGATGTGGTGTGTGGAAGGAAGAGAAGACGGAGGGGGGTGCAAGGAACAGCGTGGTGGACTGAAGAGGTGAAACGGGCTGTGGCACAAAAGAAGAAAGCATACAATGAATGGATGAGAAATAGGGGCGTGGAAGAAGTTGAAAGGCGGAAGAGAGAGTTATATGTAGAAAGAAAGAGAGAGGTGAAAAGATTAGTAAGAGAGAGTAAGAAGAGAGTGGATGAGGAATTTGGAAGGAATTTGAGTGTAAAGTGGAGGGACTGTAAGAAAATGTTCTGGAAAGAGGTGAAAAGAGTAAGACAGGGTGGAAGTGAAGTTAGCAGGGGAGTGAAAGATAAAAATGGTAGATTACTAGTGGAGAAGGGAGAAAAAGTGAGCAGATGGAGAGAACACTTTAAGGAATTGTTGAACGTGGAGGATGGAAGTAATGCGAGTATAAGTGGCTGGGGAATGGCTGGAAGAAGGAGGGAGGTGAGAAGACAGGAAGAAATCAGTAGGATAGAAGTTGTGGAAGCAATGAAGAAAGTTAAATCAAGGAAAGCCCCAGGAATTGATGGAGTGTGTGGTGAAATGCTGAAGCATGGGGGAGAGATATTAGTAGAATGGATGTGGAAGATGTGCAGATTGGCCTGGGAGGAAGGTAGAGTCCCGGAGGATTGGAAGTCAGGTATAATTATTCCCTTGTACAAAGGAAAAGGGGAAAAAGAAGTGTGTGGTAATCATAGGGGCATTTGTCTTCTTAGTATAATAGGAAAAGTGTATGGTAGGATACTTATTGACAGAGTTAGAGAAAGAACAGAGAAATTAGTTGGAGAAGAACAGGGAGGCTTTAGGAAGGGAAGAGGTTGTGTAGATCAGATATTCATTCTCAGATCTTTAGTGGAAAAGTTTCTAGAGAAGGGAATGAAGTTGTATGTGGCTTTCATGGATTTGGAGAAAGCATATGACAGGGTGGATAGACTAGGATTGTGGAAAGTGTTAAGAATATATGGAATAGATGGGAAGCTGTTGAATGCTGTGAAGAGTATGTACGATGGTGCGAAGGCTGCAGTGCGTGTGGATGGTGAACTAAGTGAATTTTTCTTTGAAAGTTGGGTTGAAACAGGGATGTGTCATATCTCCATGGTTGTTCAATCTGTACATGGATAGGGTAATAAAAGAGGTACAAGGTAGGGTAGTGGATGTTGGAGTGGCCCTGGTGAGAGAGGATAGTGTTTGGAAACTCCCTGTACTGTTGTTTGCAGATGATACCGTGTTGTTGAGTGAAGACGAAGGGGAGCTGCAAGGCTTGGTGGATGAGTTTGAGAGTGTGTAAGAAACGGAATCTAAAGGTGAATGTAGGGAAGAGTAAAGTGATGGTCTTTGAGAGAGGTGAAGTCAGTGAATGTACAGCGAGGTTGGATGGTGAGGAATTGGAAAATGTGAGTACTTTTAAGTACTTGGGTAATGTGATGAGTAAGGATGGAGGTTTGGAGGGTGAAGTGCTTGAAAGGGTACAGCAGGGAAGAAAGGTTGCTGGTTCTTTGAAAGCAGTGATAAGAAACAGGGAAGTGAGCATGGAAGTGAAAAAGTTACTACATGACAGTATTGTGATACCAACTCTAACGTATGGAAGTGAAGCTTGGACATTGTTGGAAGGACACAAGTCAAGAGTGAGAGCAGTGGAAATGAGTTATTTCAGAGGAGCCTGTGGAGCCACATGGAGAGACAGGCTGACGAATGAGGATATAAAGGAACGTTGTGGTGTTGATGTGGATGTGATAGGAAGCGTTATGAGGAACACACTGAGGTGGTTTGGCCATGTGGAGAGGATGGAGGGTCAAAGACTGACGAAGAGAGTGTATGTGATTGAGGTGGAGGGGGAAAGAGGGAGGGGGAGGCCGAGGTTGAGATGGAGAGATGGGGTGGAGAGGTATATGAGAGAGGGGGGTGTGAGTTGGGAGCAGGGGAGTGAAATGGCGGGGGACAGGGCGACTTGGAAGCGATTTGTTTGTGGCCACCCCAAACGGGATTGAGGCGTCTGGCAATAGATATATATATATATATATATATATCTATATATATATATATATATATATATATATATATATATATATATATTCATATATAAATCCATATATATATATATATATATGTATATAAAGTGAGTGTGTGTGTGTGTGTGTGTGTGAGAGAGAGAGAGAGAGAGAGAGAGAGAGAGAGAGAGAGAGAGAGAGATTCACACTTTGCCTATATCCTTATTAGCCAAGAAGTGATAGTGTGATTCAACTTAAGATAATTTAGGGTAAATTTTCGAACCATGTTGCCACCACCATCACCACCACCACCTCTCATTCCATGCCATGCTTAGTTTCTGGCAGACTATAAGGTAAAAGTGGATATAGCTTCCTCACCCGCGAGGTGAAGAGACCTGAGTTAAATCATCATTAAAGTGTGATTGGGTGCAGAACTAACAATTGATTTGATTTGATTAATTTATTACGCACAAAGGCGACAAACCTATTACAGTGCCATGCGGCCATATGTGAGGTGAGTACAGGGGAACTCGTGCCACGCAGAACACGCTGTCGAGCTATAACAAATTAACACCCATCAAAGTATGGATGACGCATGAGAATAACATCTAGGTTATCATCTTCCAGTAAATGTTTACAAGTGTCCACTAATGTCAGTCCGTGTGGTATTAAATCAGAGACACGTGGACATTGCAGGCAATAATGGTCAAGGGTGCTGGCACTGGGTGTGTCACACAACTTACAGGAGGAGAAATGAGGTGCGTCGCCCGCCCCAGCCACCTGCCACACAGGTTGGTAGCCCAGTCTGAGGTGGGCACACATCACATTATGTCAACGAACCATAAGACCACTGCGATGATATCTATGGGGACGAGAGAGAAAGTGGTCATAAAGTTGGATGGACGCACTGTGAGCCCTCTCAGCATTTCTGCGGTGGAGAATAAGGGAGCGGGCTGCTCTGAGTATTATCTGCTTGTAGCAAATGTGGGAGGCATTAGTGGCATCCACAGCAGGCGGATCCAGTCCACAAGCAGTCCTTGTAAGGAGGTCAGTGGTGTTGTTGGCTGTGAGATAAATATGAGAGGGAATCCACAGAAAGTGCACCACCAGTGAACGATCGCGGGCAGTGGCCAATTGACGGGGTATCTGCATAACGAAGTGTTTGTATGCAGGCCTGGGAGAGGAGAGGGCATGGAGAGCCGGCTGTGAGTCACAGATGATCAATCCGTTGTTGTTCGTCCGTATTAATAAAGTAACTGCATCCAGGAGTCCATGTAGTTCGCAATACATAGAGCTCGACGAGGTTGGCAGTTGACGGCCCAACCAGGCCCCTTGAGGTGGGTCCAGACTTGGGGGAAATACAGCACAGCCAGCACTCCCATCCTCCTGCAGGGAGCCATCTGTGTAGATATGGTGGGTCGAAGGGAGGGAAGATGACAGCCTGGCAATGGTCTCCAAAGCTAGCTGTTTCTGAAGCTGAGGCAGGTCAGCCTTGGAGGCCGGAGTGTATGAGATAGCAGGCACAGGGGTCTGCCTCAGCAAGCACCGGTACTTTGATGTTTAGCCGTCGGACGTTTGAACAAACAGTATTAGCTAGTGTGCGGCCACCACTGTGAAGCAGAGGCCTTGGTGCAGTGGGATCAAGGGAAGTCCGAATGATGTGAGAGTAAGGGGGAGAAAGATGAGGAGAATGCAGGCACTTAATGCTGAAGCATGTAACCACCGAGTATATTCTCTCAACAAGTGATGGAAGGCTGAGTTCAAGTTGCATGTTGACAATTCTGGTTGAGCCAGGGCAGCCCAGGATGAGTCTCATTACTGCGTTTTTGGAACTTCTCAAGAGGTTGTAAGGCTGTTCTGGAAAGTTGACAAAGAGCAGGGGAGTGAAAATCAACGAGTGATCGAATGAAAGCTATGTATATGGTTCTTGCTACAGGAACAGATACCCCAGCAGCATAATTAGTGAGCCACTTGAGAGGTTTTAGGCGCTGCTGTAGCCGGGTCAGCAGATCATGAACAATTGGATGCACACATTGTCTTGCAGGAATAGAGGAAGAAATCCGTACAGGCGCCCCCAGATAAAGGTACTGTGTGCACAGAGGGATAACACAATCCCCGACAAAGAATATAGGCAGTGTTCTTGCTGGACAGGAAGTGAAGATTCTATTCTTTTCTGGAGAGATAATGAGTCCGCATTTGGAAGCCGACTCGTGAAACAAGTGAAGGACACGTTGCAGATCTGCTGGGGAATTTGAGTGAATGCAGATGCCATCAGCGTAGCAAGTAATCGTGGTTCCAGGGATGTCAGGAAGGAGGGTGAGTAGACAATGTATGAGGATATTAAACCAAAAAGGACTAAGGACACCACTTTGTGGAGTACCAAGCTCAAAATCCTTAGCAGTGCTGTATGCTCCCTTAAAAAGAACACGAGAGGACCTATTAGACAGGTAACCATGTATCCATTGCAGCAGGTTTCCCTTAACTCCAAAATCTACTAGCTGGTCGAGGATGATGTCTCTGTTGGCAACATCAAATACACTCTTTAAATCAATGAAGGCCACTACACTGGTGGGGGATAGGAGGGTGTATAGCTCCATGAGGCAGTGATGTGTCCCTTGCTGTGGTAAAACGCCGTACACTCGGGGCAAGAGCTTATCCTGCAGCCTAAACAAGAGTCTTGTAAGGAGGATGCATTCCATTACTTTACTGAAGCAGGAGGTGAGGGAAACAGGTCGGAATTTATCAATGCCAGGTTTAGGAATAGGCACGATTGTACTGTGGGTCCAGGCTTGTGGCATGTATCCCAGACGGATGCAAAGGTTGAACAGCTGGAGAAGGGGATTACCAGGAACTTTCAGTAGGACAGAAAAAGTGATGCCATCATCACCTGAAGCCGTTACCCTACCCCTGGCGAGGGCCCGTCACAATTCATCATCAGTTATAGCCAAACCAACCTCATCGTCTGTCCTCAGTAAAGTGGCGGTGAGACGGAGTGCACGAAACTTTTTCTGGGTGGAAAGCATGTCCTGTATGTGTGCAGGAAGGGCACAAGCCTGTGACCGTGCAGACCAGGCATCTACAAGATCCTGTGCTTACTGTGCTGGACTGTGGTGGAGGACACTAGGGGGCCTCTTCTTGACAACCTTGTTGATAAGGCACCACATGGAACCAACAGTCGTTTGATGGTTAATGCTATCATTATGTTTATGCCACGAATCGGTATAAACGCAGTGCTGGAGAGCAACTAGATCATCCATCAACAATCGATACCAATGGAGACTCTCGGGGGAAGGTCATCTTTGAAAGGCAAAACCGTCTTCCACCCCCTTCCTCTCTGCTTGAGCGATGCGATTATCCAGAGTCCAGGTGTGGGCATCATGATGGCACGTAATATGTGGCCTGCTGACATAATGGGTGTAGAAGTCATGTGTGAGCTGACAAGTGATGAATACAACTTTTCAGGACAATGAAGGTCGAATGTGGGAAGAAGGTTGGTCATATAGGAGATGTATGTAGGGCAGTACTTGGGTGGGATTGCAATGCGAGTGCATCTGTGTACAGGAGAAGGTGTAGCAGGGAGGGAATAATGAAGGCTGAGAGCAAAGCGATCAGAGATGAGTGCGGGGATAGATGAACACCTGACCTGGGATGCCATGAGGCCGGATGTAAGGACGTGATCTAGTGTGCCTCCTCGAGAGTGTGGCCCCATCAGTGTCTCAATGGGTGAGCTGATTTCGACTAATATACTCAAGAAGTTTAGTCCCGTTACAGTTAACGGTGGCAGAAAGGTCCCCCAAAGAAGGGCGTTTGGTATTATAATCCCCCATGTATATCATGCCACGGATTGTGGGAGCTGGGAGAGCAGCTGTATTCAACCTGCCTTGTGCAGTGTACACATTGCACAACCGAATTGTGCAACTTCCAATGGTGACCTCAAGAAGCTGGAAGGTTGTCTCGTCGTCTACAGAGATTTGGAGGAAACGGTGCTGGATGGAGGAGTGGACATACGTGAGAAGGCCATTCCTAACTCGATGGACATAAGAAAGATAACCACTGAGAGTGGGTCCCTCTACCCCGAGTAGCGCACAACCAACAAATGATTCCTGAATGAAAATGATATCCGGGTGGCAACTGTATACATATCCTTTGAGTGCAGTAAGTTTAGACTAGTTAGTAAAACCACAGGCGTTCCAAGAGATGACATGCAGTTGTGCCATATTACCGAACTATGCCATGATGTTTGCAAGGGCCAGATGAGGAAGTAGTGGTGGCATAAGAAGTGCTACGCAGCGTGCCATGATGGGAAGACTCCCTGGGGGGAGCATTCAGTTGTCCAATGGGAGTGACAATGGAGTCTAGCTTCTCCGTAAGGGCTGTGACAGTCGTAATGATGACTTGTTGTAATTCAACCAGTCAATTTAATGTTGTCTCATGTGTGGCTTGCTTGCTAACCAAGCCAACAATGCGGGCTTCTGTTCCATCGAAACGTGCCTTAAGTGAGCTAATCCGAGTCCTGAGAGTGGCAACAACATCGCGAAGTTCAGTGACTGCAGCTGAGTCTGAACCGACAGTGGAGGCAGGGGGAGTGGCAGCACGGAGTGGTGGTGGTGGTGACGCTAGTGGAGTCCCACCGTTAGCAACAGGGGCCAAGTTAGCCCAGCGTCCAGTGCAGCCATGCCAAATATTAACCCCTTCTTGATGACATCAGGGACATCTCCAGTGCAAGGTATCTGGAGGTGGTGGGTTGGGTTGCATCAAGGCTGTATCAGAAACAGGTGGAACGGGTCGGTGGGGACAGGTCCAAGAGTCGTCTTGGCCAGAGCACCATGCACACCATTCTGGCGCAGAGCAATACCGGGAGATGTGACCAATGCCCCAGCATTGAAAGCACCATGGTTGCTCATCTTTCATCTTGCGAAACTCACAAGATGGGAGGCAGGGAAGGAAGCTGAAGGTGACAATTGGTGGTGGCGGGTGAGGAAGGCTCCAGGTGACTACCAGCCAGTTGATAGGAGTGCCATTCTGGTGGAAACGTCGGGTTGAGTAGATACCTGGCAGCTCCTTGGAAAGTTGGGATCAATGCAGACAGGATAACATGTAAGGAGATAAGTAGGAAACTTGCGGGGCCTCTCAGGTGGGTCTTGAATTTCCAAAGAAAGGGATAGGAACTCTCCTTTAGTTATGCTATCTACAATGTCCCTGCGACGTGAGGAGAAGTAGACAAAACGGGAAGTGATTGCAGACATCTTGACCTCCACTTAGGTGTGGTCAGGGTGAAAAGCACGGGTGACCTCAGACAACCACCGAAGTTTGATGTCCACAGCTGGGTTGTCTTTGAATGAAAGCTTGATGTAGTCAGCCCTGGGTGTGAACGCTGGAGGTGTAGAGGCAGGAAGCATCAGCGAAACTAAGAGGGATTGAACAAGCTGCGGGAGGCGAGGAGTGTTGGATCCAAGGACGGTTGCCTGCTGCAGAGGATCAAAAGTCTCCTGCCGCTTGGAGGATTTGGTAGCAGGTGATGAAGGCTCACTGTTGCTGTCCGAGGTGTTATGCACGGGGCACTTGACAGAGGAAGATGCCTGGCCAACAAGGTGAGGCTTGGCAGGTACAGATAGTGCTGGTTTCGTAGCTACTTCTCCAGCTAGCAAGACACTGCTACTATTTTGTTGTAGCTGTGGCCAGTCACTGTGAGTCATTTCATCTTCGTCACTCAGTGCTAGGTCAGCTTCAAGGTCCTCGAGGGTGGCAGGGCCGGATACTCCATGCTGCACAATTAGGCAGGTAGCAGGGTGAGCAGGACGTCAGCTTCACCAGCACGACAGAACAGACCAATGGTAGCAGGGGATGTGGAGTGACTCGTCCATGACGTCACACAGGTCGTACTGTGCATGTGCAGAAACGAGAAAACCTGACCAGGGGGGGCCCCGTCTGCCGTATTGAACTTTCCCCCAAACTACAGGCCAAGTCCAAACACCAGAAACACAACCAAAGGTAAAGTAAGCACTAGAGCTTTATGTTGCTCCCTGCAACGACAGAAGAGTGTTGGAAGGCAAGGACCAGCGGAAAAACCAGGAATATGAGCCGCACACAGCAATGGTTTGTTTATGTCAGGCTCTCTGGTGGGGAAATCCAGAGACCAAACAAGACGGATATGATTGGATGGTTCCTATATCCAGCTACTGTGCTGTCAGGAATAGTTAGCATATATTAGAGGACTGTTAAAAAATAATATTCGAGTTTATCCCTTCTTCCTGTCAAAGTTAAAATGGATTTCATTCAATAAACAAATCAGTTTGACAGAAGAAACGAATCGGACTAATATAGCGTCCGAAACACTGGTATAGTCAAGACCTTCATGCAAATCTTGACATAGTTTACTATATATAATTGAAAACATTTTACTCAGTATTATTTATAAACAATTAATATCGTGTCACTTTAATCCACAGTCCTACATGGACGTTATAAACTACCAGAAACTAAGCTTGTCATGGAATGAGAGGTGGTGGTGGTGATGATGGTGTGAACTTGGTTCGAAAATTTATCCTAAACAGTCTTAACAAGTTGAATCACACTATTATTTTTTGGCTAATAACGATATAGGCAAATCTCTCTCTCTCTCTCTCTCTCTCTCTCTCTCTCTCTCTCTCTCTCTCTCTCTCTCTCTCTCTCTCACATTACACACACACACACACACACACACACACATATATATATATATATATATATATATATATATATATATATATATATATATATATATATATATATATATATATATATATATATATATATATATATATATATATATATATATATATATATATATATATATATATATATATATATATATATATATATACTTACCACATTCATTTGGTGTATCAAAATCCTTCATTACTGTAGTTATTAAGCAATTTAACTTCATTATCAATTTTTGTCTCAGTGTACAGTAGGTGTTAATGCTAGGATCACCGTGTTATTTTGTCTTTTAGCCTAAGATGTTATAATCATTATAAACATAAGATTAACACTACTAGAGTGGGTTGACCTTGATCTCTGAAGGCTGCAGTCCACAAATCTCAGTCTGGATCAGTGTCTTCTCAAGTCATGAGCATGGTTTCACCCACAGTTTATGATTAAACATCGTAATATTTCCTTAATATATAAATTGAAACATATAGTTTTGTCTTTTTATCATGATTTATCCCTAACATAAACATAGTGCATGAAGTTATTCATTATTTTACGATTGTTCAGTATTTCTGAGTTACCGTATTGAGGATAATGAAGCAGATGTGGTCTCGTCTCACCGTGTCAAGTGCGAAGCTTACAGCACCCCCTCCCCCCCTCTCTCTCCGACTCCATGTGGGGCATCCTCCCTCTTACCTCAGTTGGGGCTGGGGAACACTCTCTCCCCTCCCACCCTCCTTTACACGTCAGTTCACCTCAAAACTGTGAACAGTCATAATACGTCATGTAAAGGCGATTATGATACTTAGGTAGAACAATGTAAATTATGCCAATAATTGGGGTTGAAATGTCAGCCTTGATAAGTGGAGCTTACATACAACAAACATCTTTCCTTAACGGAACTATATCGACGTTATTCCGCTTCACTCACGTGGACTGTTTCGAAGTAAATAATCACAGTGGTGCCACATCTCTTCAAACCCTCGTGCCCCTGTAACACGCGGCAGTGCTGGCAGCTGTAAATGTACAGTACGTTGTACAGCCAGAAACTCGAGTTACATACAAAATCGACTTATGTCACGTCTCAGGAACGGAACTCTGACTTGTATATATATATATATATATATATATATATATATATATATATATATATATATATATATATATATATATATATATATATATTATCGCTCTCCAATCGGATTGAGCTGGTGAAGGTTAATATCCAAGGCGTGGTTGGGGTTGGTTCCTCATGTAATGCCACTCAGGGATGAGTGAGGCTGGTCACTCTCATCTTAAATGTCGGGAGGACCAACTTCCTAGCCCCGGGCTCCTACACTCCGCATGGGGCAATGTAGGATTGGATGATAGAATATACAGTGTATATATATATATATATATATATATATATATATATATATATATATATATATATATATATATATATATATATAAACTTGTAGTTACACATAAGACGAACGAGACGTTTGATAGGCGCACGTACGACTGCAGTTCATTAGGAAGACAGAAATATTTACGAGGGAGGTGGGTGGAGAAACCTGTGGGTCCAACCCTGCATAAACTCTAGTTCGGGTAAAGATCTACCACCATTTCGTATTCTTATGTAAAACTAGGGCTTTGGCCTCACTAGAGGCATTCCCTTACCCGGCCTTCCATGGGGGGGAGGGAGGAGGCCAACGAGGGTTCCTTTATGCTCATAATGGGTTCAGCGTAAACACCTACCTATATGTAACCTTTTATGTTCCTACGTTAAATGCTATTACGGTGCATAAGGGATTTAGTCAGGGTCTTCGTGATTGGCTTCCGCCCGTCCCCCGTGGTTAGTGACATTGAAGCATTTCTTCCTTCCTAGAAGGTGGCCCCAGCAAAGATATGCTGTTGTGTAAGATTTCATTAGCTTAAAAAAAAAAATAATAATAACTATGTTATGGTAATATCCCCCACTCTCCTTGTATGGGATGCTGTCATCTGGGTTCCCATTTTGCCTAATATGTGGCCAGGATAAACTCCTACCAATATGAAGAATTGAATGTTCCTAGGTTAAAAACAAAGGCTGTAAAAAATTGAATTCCCAGGACCCATAGGGCTACCTGCCATGCGCGAAGAGCCACCCTAAATGGTTCTGTTCTTCCGAAAACGTGTTCGGGGTGAAGATTTATTGGTCAGTTTTCTACTACACAAACACACACACACAAAAAAAATCCATTTCTTTGGTTCATTGGGTCGTTCATAACTAGTACTATACGATCAGGCAAAAATTCCATCTTGCTATAAGGGCATGTAAAAATTCAGTATAGGAGGTGTAACATTTTTTAAGTCAAAAGCAGAAATGGCGTAAAATCTCTATTTAGGACCCATTTTGCTCAGATTTTATCTGGAGATTTCACTGAACGTGGCACTTATGGAAAAATGTCAAAGTAAAAAATTCAGGCCACCAGGGGGTGCTGTAAGCTTATATATATTTTGAAAGTTTGAAAATTTTTTCCCCAAAAAATCACTGGTAAAAGTGTTATTAAATCCTATTTAATGACCACATTTGCTCATATTTTAACTGAAGATTTCCCTGAGCTTGGTACATATTGAAAATGTCAAAAGCCAAAAAATTTTGCCACTAAGTGGTGCAATAATCTGATATAATTTGAAAGTTTGCAAAAAATTCCAAAAACTCACTGGTACAATGGGATTTTTTCTTTTTTCTTTTTTTTTTTTTTACCAGTTTTGCTTATACTTTAACTGGAGATTCCTCTGAGCATGGCACATATGGTAAAATGTCAAAAGAAAAAAATTCAGGCCACCACAGGCATTCCAACGCGTTATATTTTGAATGTTTGCAAAAATTCCACAAAAAATTGCCGGTAAAAAAGGGATAAAATTCTAACTTATGGACCACTTTTGCTAGGATCTGACATGGAGATTCCTAGAAGCTTGGTACATAAGGGAAAATGTCTAAAGCAAAACATTCAGGGCACTGTGTGGTGCAATATGCTTATGTCTTTTGAAAGTTGGCAAAAATTCCTACGAAATCACCAGTAGGAATGGGAAAACAATCCTTATTCAGGGTCCAATCTAGTTCAGATTTTGGTTTGAGATTTTCCTTAGGCTGGCAAAAAGGAAAATTGCAGAAAAGTTGAAAATTTTGACTGCTATGTGGCACAGAAGCCGATTTGGGGATATAAATTGGCAAAACTTTAGAGGAAAATCATTCATAAAAGCTAAATTTATAAACCAGTCTTCCTCAAATTTTCACTGAAATTATCCCTCTTTGTTTGGCATAAAAAGGACATTTTGAAGAGCAGAAAATAAATAAACTTAAGGTTACTTTCCTTTCAAGAAATGATGACTTAGAAATTATCCACGATAGTTGCAAAAATTACAGTCACAACAGTACTGTAATTTTTTCATAACATTCATTTTCACAAAAATGAAAATGATTTTTTATTCCAATTAACAATTACGTTTCCAGATTTTTTTTTTTTTTTTTCAGAAAATGAAGACTCGTTAGACGTGATAAGAGGAGACTATATGATGAAAAGGCGACAGAGACAGAAATTAAATTAAGTAAAAATGACGGTCAGAGCACAAGAGTAGCGTATCAGGCCATAAAGGAGTTAACTGGGACTGAAAGGAGAAGGAAGGAAATACCTGTACGAGATAGAAATGGTAATTTGATGACTAAAGATTTGGATATAAAAGGAAGATGGAAAGAGCACTTTGAATCTGTTCTAAATAGACCTATCCCAGCTGAAGAGGACATTTCGCCAGCCGAGAGAGATTTGCAGATAGAAACAGGGGATATAACTTTGGAAGAGGTAGCAAAATCTATAAAGAAGTTAAAGAATTTTAAGGCTCCAGGTGAGGATGGAATATTCCCTGAAATGCTTAAGGTGGAAAATGACGAGTTGATGAATGCGCTTTTGAAACTTTTTAATGTGGCTTGGGATAATGGTGGAATTCCAGAAGAGTGGAAGAATGGAGTGATTATAAAAATACCAAAAAAGGGAGATTTAAGTGTGTGTGGCAATTGGAGGGGGATAACTTTGACACCTGTAGTTGCAAAAGTCTTTTCCAAAATCTTGTTGAGCAGAATAGAGCCAGTAATTGATAAAATTTTAAGAGAAGAACAAGCGGGATTTAGAAAGGGTCGAGGTTGTAATGATCAGATTTTTATTGTAAGGCATCTAATGCAACAAGCTAATGAGATGAAAATGCCACTTAACATGTGTTTTGTGGATTTTGAAAAGGCGTTTGATAGTGTTTCACGTGGAGCTATGTTGAAAATTATGAGAATCTATGGTATACCAGAAAAGTTTGTAAATATTATTAGAAGCCTGCATGAAGGTACTTTTTGTAAGGTAATGGTGGGTGGTTCTTTGAGTGATCCATTTCAAGTTAGGTCAGGAGTAATTCAAGGAGGAGTTCTTTCGCCATTGTTGTTTGTTTTGGTTATGGATTATGTTATGAAAAAGGTTGTAAGGAGAACAGGTGCAGGAATTAACTGGACAGAAAATAAGAAGCTGATGGATTTGGACTATGCTGATGATATTGTACTGATTTGCGGAAGTATTTACGAGATGCAGAGGGTGCTCGATTGTCTGGTGGAGGAAGGAGAAAAAGTGGAATTGGTAATAAATTGTGGAAAGACTGAAATTATTAATATGAACGTGGAGAACCAAATCGATTGTGTAATTGGGAATAATGTGGTGAAGAATGTAGAAAACTTTAAATATCTGGGAACGATTGTATCATCTAATGGATCATTAAACAATGAAATTGAGGAGAGGATTAGACAGGCTTGGCGAGCTGTTGGAATGTTGAAATCTGTTTGGAATAATAATATGCTTTCGGTACATACTAAAGTGAAAATTTACAAGTCCATGGTTAGACCCATTTTAATTTACGGGCATGAGTCATGGTACAGTACAATTGCAACAGATCAGAAAGTATTAGGATTTGAGAATAAAATACTGAGATAGATTCTTGGGGTAAAGTGGCAAGACAGAGTTACAAATGAAAGAGTAAGAGATATTACGAGAGTGGAACCAGTTAATGAATATGTGAGACTGTCTCGCTGGAAGTGGGTGGGGCACATATACAGAAAAGAAGGTTGTTTAATACAGGATGTGCCAGAGTGGACTGCTAGAGGAAGAAGAGGTAGAGGTAGGCCGAGGGAAACCTGGTTGAGGACAATGAAAAAAGAAGCAGGAGAGGAGTGTTGGTGGGACCTGAAGGAGATGGCAAGAGACAAATATTGGTGGAGAGAGTTCATTGAGGCCCTATGTATCCCGTGGGGTGCCACAGGAAATGATTGATTGATTGATTGATTGATTGAATAGTTGCATGGGTGCATTCAGAAATGCTGCTATATTAATACGCAAACCACTGTGATAAGGTGTATGACTCGTCTCCAAAATGACGATTTTTACATAGGGTGACATTATTAATAGTTAGCAACTGGTGACTTGGTAAAAAATTATGCTTATTGGTAGGATGGTTTGCATGGAAATTCTGCTTTAAACTGACAAAAATAATACTTTTAGCAAATTTTTAAAACTACAGTATATAATGCAAATTCCTAATTCTAACGAATTTCTACTGAAACGTGAAAAAAAAAATATATATATATATCTTGAACTTTTTGTATTGTTGTTTGGTGATTTTTTAAAAATTTGACCACTATGAACTTTGAAAATAGGTAGCGAATATTTAATATGGAAAAACTAAAAAATAAAAGTTTTGGAAAGTTTCCAAGGAAAGTGGCATTTTTTGCAATTAATTTTTTTTTTTTTTTTTTGGGCAACAACTGGTGACATTGTTTTTCCTGTTGGCGACAACGGAACGATTTAAGTGAAAATTCTGGTTACCCTGACGCAAACAGAAACTCGTTCAAACTCGTATATTGTCCGTTACAGCATTAATTTCCAGAGAAAAAGTTTTGAAAATTCAAATACCAATATTTCTGTCTTCATCTGAAAGTATGGTTTATTGTGGGAGAATCAAAGTACTACACATGAATTAGGGGAGATCTTTTTTACTTCAAAGAGTTTTTTCTTTACGCCAGGGATCTTTCACAAGGAATTGTCAATCTTTTTTCTTTAAAAAACATCTATTATCTTTGGTTGAAGATATAATTATTTAGTAACCAGCATCTTGTCCTGATATATATATGCGTTGAAGATGTTAAGATTGTAGTCACCTCGCCCCGGTGACCAGCACCTTGTCCTGTGGACGCCATCACTTGCCCTATATGTCAAATTTCATGTTCTTCAGTTAAAATCTTTGGCCGATCGTAACGACTTGGTTTGACTGTCGGGGACCCACCTAATTAAAAAAAAGAAGAAAAATCTGTCGCAAGTAAAGTTCTACCTATTATTAAAAAATTCGTATTCCTTGGACATTGTTGGAAGGACACAAGTCAAGAGTGAGAGCAGTGGAAATGAGTTATTTAAGAGGAGCCTGTGGAGTCACATGGAGAGACAGGCTGACAAATGAGGATATAAAGGAGCGTTGTGGTGTGGATGCGGATGTGATAGGAAGCGTTATGAGGAACACACTGAGGTGGTTTGGCCATGTGGAGAGGATGGAGGGTGAAAGACTGACGAAGAGAGTGTATGTGAGTGAGGTGGAGGGGGGAAGAGGGAGGGGGAGGCCGAGGATGAGATGGAGGGATGGGGTGGAGAGGTATATGAGAGAGGGGGGTGTGAATTGGGAGCAGGGCAGTGAAATGGCGGGGGACAGGGCGACGTGGAGGCGATTTGTTTGTGGCCACCCCAAACGGGATTGAGGCGTCTGGCAATAGATAGATAGATAGATAGTATTCCTACAAAAACTACAGTCTGTATCAAACGGTTTTCGATGGGGCAACTGGGAATGCAGCCCCCGTGGGGAGCGACCCTCAAGAGTCTCACCCTGCCTGAAACCAGGCTTAGAGGGTGGTCTACCATTGTGCAAATATTCCTTTTCCTAACATTCCTCTCATAAGGCATGGACGCCATTCTTCAAGAAAGTACAGTCACAGTGAGTGAGGGAGTGAATTTGGAAGTGACGGCAAGTATTATATTCGGCCGCCATTGTGGGTGTACGAAGTATCTTATGGCGCTTTCGTGTATTTACGCCTGTAGGGGAGAGGAAAGTGAGTGAAACTGAATGCAGCCATAATATTCATATACAAAAAATTGGTTGGAAAGGACCCTGGAGGACATAATAAGTCCCTGGCAACATACCAGTGTGAATAACTTTCTCATTTCTACTGCGAAAATGTAACAAATTACGTAGCTCAAAATCAATATTTACATTATCATGCCTAAAAAAACAAATGCAGTTACCTTTAAGCTAACACTCTCAAAATATCTATCTATCTATCTATCCAGTATGTGTGTGTGTGTGTGTGTGTGTGTGTGTGTGTGTGTGTGTGTGTGTGTGTGTGTGTGTGTGTGTGTGTGTGTGTGTGTGTGTTTGTATATAGGGGAGGGCGGTGATGTTTCGGACAGTGGGATGGTTCGAACATGCATTCCCTGAGAAACGCAAGGGACCTAGGGCTGTGTGATCTTGTGTGAAAGTGGGCGAGTTTGTTTACTTCGACCACACGGAACCTCCAAACTAGAAACGCCTCACTTTTTGATGCAGGTCAGTTTTTTTTTTTTTTTATTTATTTATATTTATTTATTTATTTTTTGCATTTCCTGTGCTATAATTTGAGTGTACAACGTAAGCTCTACCTTTATGAATATCCCAAGCATCGTACTATGCATTATCAGAGTGAATCTGTGTTGCATGTAGAACATACTGCTATGAAAAATGAATGTTAAACTCTCTCGGGAGAAACTTGAGAGTACCCATCAATTATTACACAGATTCTGGATGATTCTGACAGTTGACGAGGGGGATGGTTCGGACAGTCCGAACACTCCCTCCGCTGTTACCAAGTCATGACCTTATCAAATGATAAAGCTTCTTCGTTTAATCATTTATATTTGAACACATAGTGAAACCCCATTCTAAATTGTTATCAGGGAGTATGTATTTATATTTTTGTTAATTTAACCTGTTCCTCAAAGTGTAGAAAGAAGGAAGGGGTATTACAACTTCTATTTCAGTGTTGCATGCTACATTATGTGTTAAAAGTCTTCAGTTAGTCAGTCTGAAATAGGGCCTAGAAATTGAAAAGTGCAGTCAATATTCGACAGAGAGAGAGAGAGAGAGAGAGAGAGAGAAAGAGAGAGAGAATTATGTATAATTTTGAAGCAGAAAGTTAGAGGTTCAGCAAGTTATTAATAAATCTAGTGAAGTTTATTTCAGTTATAATATATCTGTTTTTTATTTTAACAAATATTAAGAGGTTCACTTGGATTCTGAAGTTTAATATTGTACTTTAAGGAAATGATATGTCTTTGAATTAATAAATGTTTGTTTTTATCTAATCCAACTCACATAATTTTAAGAATATGCCGGATAATACACATGGCCGAACTATCCCACCCTTCTGTCCGAACCATCACCACGGGCAGGGATGGTTCGGACAATTTAGTCACTTGTGTTTCGTTAACTATAGCTTGAAGCTGAAAACAGCTAAGAATTTCATAATATCAGCCTAAAGAGCCAAATGATGTGGCAACATATTAACATAAACCAGATTACACTCCTGCATGAAACTGAATTATCATATTTTTTAAAGTGTCCGAACCATCACAGCCCTCCTCGTATATATATATATATATAGCAGCCGTGGGTCAGTGGGTTAGAGCGCTCTGCTCTGACCGTAGGGTCGGAGGATCGAATCCACCCAAGGGTCATTGGTAGACATCAGGAAGGGCTTCCGGTCATAAAATGCTACACGCTCCAAACCAAAGTCCTCTACCCAGGGGCAACGCCTTAGCCCTTATCCAAAAAAGGGGTACCTGGCATAAAACTCTCTCTCTCTCTCTCTCTCTCTCTCTCTATATATATATATATATATATATATATATATATATACGAGGAGGGCTGTGATGGTTCGGATATATATATATAGCTTCACTCTCATCTTAAATGTCGGGACCAACTGCTTAGCCCCGGGTTCCTACTCTCGTCATAGGGAAATGTAGGATTGGATGATGGATGGATATATGTATATAGGCTATATATATATATATATATATATATATATATATATATATATATATATATATATATATATATATATTTTATATATATATATATATTTTATATATATATATATATATATATATATATATATTATATATATATATATATATATATATATATATATATATATATATATATATATATATATATATATATATTATATATATATATATATATATATATATATATATATATATATATATATATATATATATATATATATATATATATATATATATATATATATATATATATATATATATTGCCAGACGCCTCAATCCCGTTTGGGGTGGCCACAAACAAATCGCCTCCAAGTCGCCCTGTCCCCCGCCATTTCACTGCCCTGTTCCCAACTCACACCCTCCTCTCTCATATACCTCTCCACCCCGTCCCTCCATCTCATCCTCGGCCTCCCCCTCCCTCTTTCCCCCTCCACCTCACTCACATACACTTTCTTCGTCAGTCTTTCACCCTCCATCCTCTCCACATGGCCAAACCACCTCAGTGTGTTCCTCATAACGCTTCCTATCACATCCACATCAACACCACAACGCTCCTTTATATCCTCATTCGTCAGCCTGTCTCTCCACGTGACTCCACAGGCTCCTCTTAAATAACTCATTTCCACTGCTCTCACTCTTGACTTGTGTCCTTCCAACAACGTCCAAGCTTCACTTCCGTACGTTAGAGTTGGTATCACAATACTGTCATGTAGTAACTTTTTCACTTCCATGCTCACTTCTCTGTTTCTTATCACTGCTTTCAAAGAACCAGCAACCTTTCTTCCCTGGTGTACCCTTCCAAGCACTTCACCCTCCAAACCTCCATCCTTACTCATCATACTACCGAAGTACTTAAACGTACTCACATTTTCCAATTCCTCACCATCCAACCTCGCTGTACATTCACTAACTTCACCTCTCTCAAAGACCATCACTTTACTCTTCCCTACATTCGCCTTTAGATTCCGTTTCTTACACACTCTCTCAATCTCATCTACCAAGCCTTGCAGCTCCCCTTCGTCTTCACTCAACAACACAGTATCATCTGCAAACAACAGTACAGGGAGTTTCCAAACACTATCCTCTCTCACCAGGGCCACTCCAACATCCACTACCCTACCTTGTACCTCTTTTATTACCCCATCCATGTACAGATTGAACAACCATGTTCACCATCCACACGCACTGCAGCCTTCGCACCATCGTACATACTCTTCACAGCATTCAACAACTTCCCATCTACTCCATATATTCTTAACACTTTCCACAATCCTAGTGGAAATATATATATATATATATATATATATATATATATATATATATATATATATATATATATATATATATATATATATATATATATAGCTTCACTCATCTTAAATGTCGGGACCAACTGCCTAGCCCCGGGTTCCTACTCTCGTCATAGGGCAATGTAGGATTGGATGATGGATGGATGGATGGATATATATATATATATATATATATATATATATATATATATATATATATATATATATATATATATATATATATATATCGCATTATATGTTTAATCAGAGCGGTGGAGACGGAGTTCTGGAGAAACGTGTGCAGATAAAAGGTAGAGTAATAGATAATGTGATTCCTGAAAGACGCGCAGTAATAAAGTCTGCCGACAACAGAGCTGAAGAGACAGTTCTTAGATGTCATTCCGATATGGAGAGAAGGATATGATTATCATGATGAAAATGGTATTGATGATTGAGTTTCAAGGTGGGAGGAAGCGTGGTAGGCTAAGAACTTGGATAGGTATAAGTGTGTAAGAAAGAGGGGGATGGAGACTGACGAAGCAAACGAAGAGACAAATTATCTACCTAGTTGGATGAATTTTGTATGAAGGAGTGCATGACACTTGTTTGACACTTTTTTTCTTCTTTTTACCCCACAGTCGTCGGATTTACCATGGCTGTTAGGAAATTATGAAGCCAAGTGTGGAAGTGAGTAGCTCTGAGTTGGAGCTAGAATTTCGGGAGTTTGAATGACAAATGAATCCGTGTTTGTCCCATTTAACTGGGAATGGTCTATCTTAATTTTCAAATTGTAATCTTTCCACTTTCTTGCATCCTGTACCCTTGCCCATCTCATTTGCAGGTGGGAAAAAGAAGCAGGATGATGATGATGATGATGATATCCCACTATCACAAAAATTACCAGTATCACAATAACCACGAACAATGCTAGCACAACCCTTCAGTAACAGTATCACCACTATCAAAAACTTGCTCAATCGGTGTAATGAACTATTTCAGTGTATTTTTATAATCTCTTTATGTTACCTTCTTGCTTAAAAGAAACCCTTACTAGTAAAGGGTTTAATGACGGTTTTCTTACTCCCTCCGTTTAGGGCAGTCTTGTCGGTGTTGAATAAAATCATCTGATTTTAACCAGAATATAATGAGAGAACGATGACTCAAGGAGTTAATCACTATTATCGACATTTCCTTTAAGACAGCCCATACTAAAATATCCCCGTGTTTACGACAATATAGGTAGGATTCTTCTCCATTTCCTCAGACATGCATTCAGATGGCGAAAACGAAATGCTTTGTTCACCAGAATGTCGTACATGAGGCACGTATCAACTTTAGTGGCAACTGGCCCTGCAGTGGATAAAAGACAGTAATCTCAAACACGAATGCACACTCTGGACCCACTTGGAAACAGCTAGGATTCATCATGAGATCAAATAATGCTTTCTGTGTAAACTTTGGTGGCAACTGTCCCAAAAATCTGGTTATGCTTGCTAACTTACTGTATGTGCACATGGTCACAATACTATTACTAGTTATCATCATGTTGTCTTTTCTGTAAGTAACTCAGGAGATGATGCATGATACTTAATTATTCTTAATAAAAAAAAATGTAAAATGCATATTGTGTGTCATGAGTTACTAACGTTTTATTTTGTTATTCGTTATGTCTTGCATCCACACATCATCTTTGATATTGGTGTGATCAAAGACTGCAACTTAACGCAGTGTATTGCCCCCCAAAAAAATCTTTAAATGTCTGGAATGAACTTCAGATGACACCGACGAAGTATACTAATACCACTTGGATACATCTGCCATAATCAGAACTACCGGTCACAAACATTGCAGGTTCACTGCAAATTCCATCACTCTGGCCTCATTTGCCGTTAACATAACACCATTACCATCTTAAGAAGCCTCACTAACAGTGCTCTATAATTACCACTTGTACCATTTCTAGATAGGTGGTGACGACCATCATTGCTCACTTGATGTATTGCTGCTTACGTCTTCCTTCATCTTTATCATTTTTTTCTGTGTCTACCCTCTTCTCTTCCAATTTCTCCCATTTTTCCTGTCACTTATCATTACTCTTTTTTCCTTTATAGGTAGCTTTACATCGAGTAACAAGCCTAATGGTGGTTTCCTATAAGCCTGGAAGCAATTTCCAACCCTGGGTGGTAACCATATAACCATCCAACACGTGTTCCCTACTTATCGACAAGTGGGTTGGCGGAGGGTTAGTGTCCCTTCCCGTAAAACAACTAACTCAAAGACAAACGGTCACCCCTTACGGGATTATGGCGTCTGACTATGCAGTAGATAGACAGACCATTGCTGGAACAACCACTGCTACAACCAGAATTAGCGACACTACAATCAACAAGACTATAGTGACAACAATGCCACATGCAAAAATCACCAGCTCTTAGCTTTACACTGACCCTCGTATAGAAACTTCAGGGAGGGGTTACGGCAGATGACAAATTTAAAAATGTAGTGGTGCTGGTATGTATGGTCATTGCTGCCACATATGGGGCTGTAGGATGGTGGACAGGGGATGTCGACACTCGGTGCTGGTGTGGTGGCTGAGACAGTACTGGCGAGAGGTTTGTGACAGATAACAAAGCGTGTCCTTAGGAAGAATTGGTTAATGTAATGCAACCTGTCACTGGCTTACGGAAATAGAGGAGGAAAGAAATGCTACACAGCTGGAACAGGTGTGATCATACTAGTGCAAGAGCGACTGGAGTGATACGTCAGATGATTGGTGACATGAGTGTGATGGTTGACATTGGTCCTGTGAATTACTTAATGGGTTGTTACGGATTTGTTACTATTGTTACTGCTGAACCTCAGTCTTCCTGACTTACCAGACACATCCACCACAAGAAAGCAACTGCCTCTTGAGGGCTGTCCCGTAAGTCCCCTACACCGATGATGCTGTGTTCGCATCTGTGTGGAGTGTGTGTTTTGAAGTTCTTCGTAATATTGGTTATGTTTTATTGGCCTGTTACATATGCAGGGCACGTGTCCTCTATAATTCCATCCATCCCAGATCTTAGTAACTGAGGAGTGGTAAGTGTTGTCCTAATCTAAGTCTAACTAGGTCATACTCGTGGTGGAGGATGTTGCGTGGGGGTCGAGTGATTGTTGTAATGTTCTGATTGAGGATTTGTATTGCCCTATTGTTAAAATGAGTATGTTGGTGCTACTTCATTGGTAGTATTAGAAGAACTGGAGGTGGGATATCTATGAGCAAATTCTGGTAATGGTTGTGGGGTACAGCAATTGTTTTGTGTGCCTGGTTTTATTGCACGGCTCTATTATATAATGACAGGGGTTTTATGTGCTAGCGCAAACAAAAGTACAGAACTATGTGTCTCATGTCAATATATTCTCTAAGTTTCAAAATATAATTGATCTGTGTGACTGGTTTTGGTTCAGCTAGTAATGGTGCATTAACCGTTATTCTGCATGATCTGCAAGGAGCAATTTTGGTGTTACATAGGATGAGGGCCTATACCCAAGAGGCATATAGTATTGCTGACCTGATATATCGCTTGTAGAGGAATGTGTTTCTGAATGTTGCCAAAGTCTGTCCCTGTAACTGCAATGAGAAAGCCGAGTCTGGTGGTGCATCACGGTTTCATGTCTTGCTTTTCGTCGTTGAGGGTGAGTCCGATGCTACATGTAGTTTCAAAGATCTTAGTGGACAGTGTGTGTGGAACTGATACATTGTTAAATGACGGTAAGGGTGTGCCTTTGGTCCATATATCTGCTGGTGATAAGTGTCAGGTGAGTTTGGCTGCAGCGATCGTCAGCCTGTTGTCCTCGACTCATACTTGAAAGGTGTTCAGGTAGTCTAAGTCCAGTGTGCAGTCAGTGTCTATGATATGATGTGTGGTTATAATGGTAATGTCATCTGCATGTGAGGCAATGTTTGTGGGCACTTTTTTGTGCAGGATTTTCATGCATGTATAGGCTCAATAGCATGGATGAACGAATGGAGACATGCGCAACTCTCACATGAAATATTCGTGCCTGTGATGACTTGACTGGAATGTAACATATGCTTCTTTAGCTGCTAAGTAGTTGGCAGTGCAGCGTTTAGTGTTGCCCACCAAGCTTGTGTTTTGATTACTAGTTTGTACTGGAGAGTGACATCAAAGACTTTCCTTATATTGTTTGTTACTATATAAAGCATACGTTGCATGTCTTCGGGAATAACTGAGTGAGTCTGAAGGTGTTAGAAAGTGTGGAAAGGCAAGAAGGTGGAAGGATATGATAAATGAGAGTGTGTAAAAGCAAGGTATTCAGTAATGCAGCTAGTAAACTGACAGCAGATCGAACTTTTTGCAAAAAGACTGTACAGAGAAATAAATGACTAAGTTTTTTACGCCTTTCCCTTCCTTGTGAAGTGATAGTCATGAGACTGAGCCTAATTCATGGGTGGAATGAAACGCGTATTATGCCTAAGTGTGACTGTTAGGTGAAGCCAGGATTCCCAAAGTTTGAACGGCGAGAATAGGTGGTGTCACCCATTCAGCTGGGCAGACTTTGCTTGCTTTCTTTTTCTATTACATTATTTTCTTTTCCGGGTTCTCTGGACCCCATCTTTCCTTATCCAGAGATGAGAAGAAAGGTATGGCTTCATCATCACCATCATCTTCATTAACATCATTAATAAATAATAATAATAATAATAATAATAATGATGATGATGATGATGATGATGATGATCATCATCATCATCATCATCATATCATCATCATCATCATCATCATCATCATCATCATCATAACTATCATCATCGTCATCATTATTATTATTATTATTATTATTACCTTCCCCAAGGAGGTTATGTTTTCACCCCTGTCAGTTTGTTTGTTTGTTGATTGGTTGGTTTGTGAGCAAGATTACACAAAAAGTACCGGATGGATTTCCACAAAATTTGGTAGAAGAATGGCCCTTGACCCAGAATACACTCCATTAAATTTTGGTGCGGATCCGGATAAAGGTGCGGATCCAGGATTTTTTTTTTTTTTTTTTTCGCTTTCTTTAACATTGCGAGATAGGGCGTTGGCGGAGGTATGCGCTCTACTGAGTGCCATTCTAGTTATTATTATTATATTATTATTATTATTATTATCATTACTATTATCTCCGCAAAGGAGGTTACGTTTGCACCCCTGTCCGTGTGTTTGTTTGTTGGTTGATTTGTGAGCAAGATTACGCAAAAACTACTTCGCGGATTTCCACAAAACTTGGTAGGAGAATGGAAATTAGCCCAGAATCGACTCCATTATATTTTGGTGCGGATCCGGATAGGGGTGGGGATCCAGGATTTTTTTTTTTTTTTTTTTCCACTTTCTTTAGCATTGCGAGGTAGGGCTTTTTTCGACATTTTCGTAAATTTTTTCGGTGAATATTGCATGGATCTTGATCAAAAAGATCAGGCATATTTGATTAAGAGTTATGGGTACTTTAAAATTATGGTGTTGCAACTTACTGGGTTATGAGTTTGATATTGGGTTAGACTTGACTGAATTAAAAGGCACTGCATGTTGGGCCTTGGTGGAGGTGTGCGCTCTGTTGAGTGCAGTTCTAGTTATTATTATTAATAATAATTTCATTATAATTATAATAATTATTTTATTATTATTATCATTATTATTATTATTATTATTATTATTATTATTATTATTATATGTGGTAGACAGGGGCGCTAGCCATCCACTCGCTCGATGTAGTGCTGCTCTCCGGTGTGTGCCCTTTCCTCTCTTCCTTCGTTCTTTCCTTCCTTCCTCTTCTGTTTTTCTTTCCTTCACTCTTTTCTCTTCATTTTGCCTACGGGTGACTTTACACTCCCTCTTCTTTCTTACCTTCATTCTTTCCTCTTCCTTCTGCCTGTGGGTGACTCTACCTTGAGTGACAAGTCAAATGGTTTCCTGTACACCAGGAAACCGTGTACTGAGCTGGGTAGTCACCATATAACCAAATTATGGCGCCTGGTGGTTTAGTGGGTAATTAAGGTGCTCCAATCGGATTGAGTGTGTAAGTTTATACCAAGGGATGGTTGGGGTTTATCGCTCACGTAGTGCCATTCAGCGATGAGTGAGGCTGGTCGCTCTCATCTTAAATGTCAGGACCAACTTAGCCCCGGGCTCCTACGCTTCCCATGGGACAACATAGGATTGGATGATGGACGGATGGATAATTATTATTATTTATTATTATTATTATTATTATTATTATTATTATTATTATTATTATCATCATCATCATCATCATCATCATTATTAGTATGATTAGTGAAGAAGCATTGTGGTGTGGATGTGGATGTGATAGGAAGTGTTAGGAGAAACACACTGAGGTGGTTTGGCCATGTGGAGAGGATGGAGAACGAGAGACTGACGAGGAGGGTGTATGTGAGTGAGGTGTAGGGGGGAGAGGGAGGGGGAGGACAAGGATGAGATGAAGGGATGGAGTGGAGAGGTATATGAAAGAGGGGGGTGTTAGCTGGGAGCAGGGCAATGAAACGGTGGGGGAAAGGGCGACATGAAGGCGATTTGTTTGTGATCACCCCTTACGGGATTAAGGCGTCTGGCAATAGACAGATAGATAGACAGATGATTAGTATTTATTTGTTCATGAATTGTGCGATGCTGGATGTTATTTTTGGGCAACGCGCCCTGTACAGTTGTAGGAGGTTCCACCTGCTCGCGCCCGCGCCCGCCTGTGTGTGTGTGTGTGTGTGTGTGTGTGTGTGTGTGTGTGTGTGTGTGTGTGTGTGAGTTAGTCTGATTATTGGTAAGGTGTTTCACAATATGTAATATTTCAGTCATGGCTTTTAGTGGGAGTAAGTCCTCCTCACTTAATTAAAAATTCTCAGTAATTCAGAAAGGAAGGTAGATATATGGCTCTGATTCTTAATACACACACACACACACACACACACACACACACACACACGTGTGTATACGGTATATATATATATATATATATATATATATATATATATATATATATATATATGTATATTCCACAATGGGCTGTCATTCGTAATGCGATATTTGTGGAGCATGATCTTCCCAATGAATTTTTGGGGGGGAGAGGGATGGCTCTCTCCTAAAAAAAAAAAAAAAAAATGTAGTGAGTATAAGATTTGTACGAAATTTCTGAGGTCAGTTCGTCTAATTTCTGGATAATATTTTCCAATCATGAAAACTTCCACCATTTTGGGGGGCCAGCCCCCTCCAAATCTTCAAAGGTATACATAATGGGGAAGTAGGGCAAACATGACTTTGACCTTTTGCACATGTTGTACAGTATAATGGACTCTGATCTGTAATGCTGTATTTGGGGATGGTGAGCTCCTCGATGATTCCTGGAGGTGTCAGCCCCATTTCAGAAATAAAAACGATCAGAAATAGGGGAAATGTATGAATGAAAATTCCTAGGCGAATTTCTCTGGTGATTCGATGGACTTCCACTCTAGACGATTTTCTAGCCATGATTTTTACGGGGGTCAGTACCCGTCACCTAATTTTAAAATCTCAAAAATAGTTGATGAGGGGCAGATATTGCTCTGATATCTCAGTACATGTTCAAAAAGTATTTCCACTCATCGTGCAATATGTGGGGAGCGTGACCCCCAGCGATTATTGGAGGGATCAGCCCCCTCTGAAAAAAAAGCAAACGATCAGAAATGGGGGAAAGTAACCATGTGGATGTCAATGAAATCGTCATACATATCACAGGATTTGGTATGTAGTTTTTCATGTTTTCTCTGGATGGACAGAAATAAACCGAAAATCTAATTCATTATTATTATTATTATTATTATTATTATTATTATTATTATTATCATTATTATATTATTATTATCATTATTATATTTTACTGTTAATTTCTCCTATAAATTATTTATAATATACCCTGTTTTCTTAGTCAGCACAGTTTTGTATTACGAGAATAAGAGTTATTTTATTTTCTTGTCATTTTTGGGGGTCGTTTTCGCATTAGCGATGAGAATACCAACTTAAAATAAATATTTTTTTATATGAGCCATAATAATACTGTATATTTGAGTTTATGACGTGTACTGTAGATGAAAGTTATCGCGTGTGCTGTGTATACTAGAACATACAACTGGTTACTAGATAGGGAAGCCTTCACATGGTGGCACCCCTGCCGTTATACAAACATCCCTCAGCTTCCTCCTTACCCTCCAGAGGGAGATTAAACGACTGCAAGAGAAGGGCCGCTTAAGGCAAAAGTCCACCAGATTCACGCTGGGATGAGCCAGGGACCACAACAACAATAACAACAGCAACAACAACAACAACATCATCATCAACATCAACAGAGATTAGTAGGAAATTTGTATCACACATTTATGAATGAATACCTAACGTACACAACGATCCTAAAACTACCAAGACCCCTACGGGTACCACCATCACCCCCACAAAATAACTTCTGCCTCTACTAGACTAATACACCATTACCAAAACTTATGCTAGAGCCACAACGAATTCCTCAATACAACCCTTGCCATTGCCACAAACACCACCACAGCTCCAACAACCACTACGCAGGCCACTAAGACTATGAGGGGTAGACTGTAGCACCAGTCGAGCAGGGCAGTACTCCCATGGTGGATGGAAAGCCGATGACAGGGAGACCTGCAGATCTCGTTTCATCAGCCCTGGGGACTAGATCCTGACCATCCCTCTTTGCTGAACTTTTTCAGTGTTTCAGTAACACAGAGAGTAGGCCAGCATGCTCTTCTGCACGAGTATCTCTAACTGTCAACACCAATCTACATGCACAGTACACACTACACTTCCTTTTCAAAAAAAAAAAAAAAAAAAGTACATAATAACCAGGCCTCGGAGTCCCCCGTGGGGGGGGATCATAAATGCCCCCATCCGCCCCTCTCCCTGTGACGACTCAACGAGATGCCTGGAACCACTGTCTGGCTCACTTCTTCATTTCTGCAACATTCGCGGCCTTTCCTCTAACTTTCTCTCTCTCGAGCACCACCTTTCCTCCTCTAAACCTCACCTTTTCTTCCTTACCGAGACTCAGCTGTCTGAGGCAACTGACAGCAAACCCTTTTCTGTTTCCTCCTACTTTCTCTATATTCATTTCAAAGCCAAAGGTGGCTGTTGTTTATATGTATGCAATGACTTATCTTGCTCTCGTGTTCCTGAACTTCATTCTTGTGAATTCTCTCTCTGGCTTTGGCTTTCCTGTCATTCTGTGACTAAATATGTCTGCACTGTTTACTTATCCCCTAATTCTACTGACTATCAAAAATTCCTCGACTATCTTACTTCTAAGATGGAACACATTCTATCCATTTCTCCTTTCTCTGAAATCTCCATTCTAAGAGATTTCAATGTTCACCACCACCTTTGGCTCTCCTCTCCTTTCACTGATCCACCTGGTGAACAAGCCTGCATCGTTTCTACCCTTAATGACCTAGAACAGCTTGTATAGTACCCTACGCGTATCCCTGACTGTCTTGGAGAGAGCTCTAACATACTTGACCTCTTCCTTACAACTAATCCTTCTGCTTACACTGGTAATCTTTCCCCTCTGCTGGGCTCCTCCGATCACAACTTATTGCCTTAACCTGTCCTAGCTCTCCGGTACGGCCTGTGGACCCTCCAAAGAAACGCTGACTGTGGCACTTTGGAGCTGTGGATTGGGAGGCCCTCAGGCAGTGCTTTTTTGATTTTCCCTGGAATGATACTTGCTTGCATGGCCGAGAGCCATCTGAGTGTGCTTTGTGCATTACGGACGTTATTCTCTCAGGCATGGAAGCATACATTCCCTTCTCATATCCTTTGACTAATGCAAGAAAGAATTGGTTTAATCTCACTTTTCTAATGCTGTCCGCAACAAGAAGATGGCCTATGAAAGGTACCAAAGCCAACCCACCCCTGAATCACATCTTTGTTATGTTTCTGCCCAGAATCGTGCTAAGTCTATTCTTCGCTCTGGTAAAAATTTCATCTGTACTAAATGCTTTCAACTCTCCACCTCAAATTCTTCCTGCTCTTTCTGGCACCTTGCCAAAAACCTTTCTAACAACTTTACCTCATCATCCTTCCCTCCTCTTTTCTACTCTCATGGTTCTGTAGCTATTTCTTCTACTGATAAAGCAGATCTCTTCGCTCAGACTTTCTCCTCCAATTCCACCTTAGACGATTCTGGTGCTGTTCCTCCATCACTTCCCCCTCTGACTTCCTCATGGCTAACATTAAAATTTCTTCAGCTGATGTATTTTCTGCCATCACTGGCCTTAATACTAACAAGGCATATGGGGCTGATGGAGTCCCGTATGTTGTCCTCAAGAACTGTGCTTCTGTGCTTACGCCCTGCCTAGGTAAACTCTTTCGCCTTGGTCTTTCAACTTGTACCTTTCCTTCTTGCTGGAAGTTTGCTCTCATTCAGCCAGTCCCAAAGCAGGGTGACCATTTCCAACCCTCTAACTATCGTCCAATTGCTTTAACATCCTGTGTCTCAAAAGTTTTCGAGTCAATTCTTAACAGATAAATTTTAGAGCATCATTCCCATCACAACCTTCTTTCTGATCATCAGTATGAGTTTCGTCAGGGACGCTCCATTGGCGATCTTCTCACCTACCTTTCAGACTCCTGGTCATTTCTCCTTTCGGGACTTTGGCGAAAGCTTTGCCATTGCACTGGAAATCTCAAAGGCTTTCGATCGAGTCTGGCATAAATCTTTAATTTCCAAACTGCCCTCTTACGGTTTCTATCCTTCTATCTGTGTCTTCATCTATAGCTTCATTTCTGGTCATTCTATAGCCGCTGTTGTAGACGGCAATCGTTCTTCTCCTAGATCTATCAACAGTAGTGTTCCTCAGGGCTCTGTCCTATCACCAACTCTTGTCTCTTTATTCATCAATGACCTTCCAAGCTGTACATCTAACCCTATCCACTCGCACTCTAATGATTACACCCTTCACCTTTCCATTCGGTTCCTGCAACATCCATCTCAGCAGGTACTTCAACAAACAAAGGATGAGGCTATGGCACACCTAATGTCTGACTTGGCTCGTATCTCTGACTGGGGTAAAAATAATCTTGTTGTTTTTAATGCATCAAAAACTCAGTTTTTACTCCTATCAACCCGACACAATCTTCCACAGGAGTACTCACTAATGTTTAATAATATCCACCTCAAGCCCACATCATCCTTGAACATGTATGGGATTTCAATCACTCGGGACTTATCTTGGAAAGATCGTACTGCATCTCTTGTAAAATCTGCTTCCAAGAGATTAAGTGTGCTAAGCTAACTCCGTACCTTCTTTACCCCTGCACAGTTGTTGACTTTGTACATGGGTTTTATTTGCCCCTGTGTAGAGTACAACTCTCATGTGTGGGGAGGCTCCCCACATACAGCTCTTCTCAATAGGGTGGAGTCAAAGGCTTTTCGTCTCATTAACTCTCCTCCTCTTACTGACTCCCTTCAACCTCTGTCTCATCGCCGCACTGGTGCATCTTTATCTCTTTTCTATCACTACTTCAATTGTCACTACTCCTCTGAACTGTCTGCTTGCATCCCTCCCTTCACCTATACAACGGCTGCGTAGCACCCGCCTAGCAACAAACTCTCATCCCTTTTCCGTCAAACTCACTAATGCAAGACTTAACCGTTACTCCCAGTCCTTCATTTATGCAACAGGTTAGCTCTAGAACTGTCTCCCTCTGTCTGTATTTCCTGCTAGCTATGATCTCCAGTCTTTCAAACGCAGTGTGTCGAAGCATCTCGAAATGAATGAATCTTGAATCTGGCGCTCTTTTGTATTGTTTTTGTTTTTTTCCTGGAAGGAACGGTTTGCGGGCTCGTAGCCTTTGGTTCCTTGTTTCTTGCTTAAAAAAAAAAAAAAAAAGCTGCAACAATTAGAACAACTGATACCATTGACACAGACATGACCAACTAACACCGCTGCCACAACCACTAGCACTGAGAACCAGGAGCACTGTTACAACCACTGCCACTGACACAAACAATGCCACTGGCAACCACGACCATTGTTACAAGCACTAAAACTGCAAATGCGACTACCACTGCAGCAGCCACGGCCAATGCTTCAACCAATACCACTACAACAGCCACACCCATTGCCACAACCACTACAACTGCCACAACGGCAGCCATTGCTACAACCACTGTCAGTACTATTGCCTCTGTCATAACCAGTACCACAACGAAAACCAGTTTTACTGACTCAAGCTCGACCACTACTACAGCAACCACAACTCCCATAATAACTGTCACAGCCAAAACAGCCTCCACTGACACAACCACGACCACTGCTAGAACCACTACAACTACCATAGCAAATTGAACAACTGTTACAACTGCCAGAATCACAACCACTGCCACAACCAGTAAATCTGCCATAAACACTAACACTGCCATAACCACTACTCTGACACAACAGTGACCAAAGTCACAAGCACGATGACTGCTATTACCTGTACCACAGCCACAACCACGATCACTGCTACAACCGCTAAAACTGCTAATGCGACTACCACAGCAACAACCACAGCCCATGCGACAACCACTAAAACTGCCACAATCACTACCACTGCCACAACCACCAATAACAGCTACAAGGTCTTACCTTCACAAGCTCCCACATGGTCGATCAGCAGGGTGACATTGAGGCAGCTGGCAGACTTGAAGTAGCAGAGATTTTTGTATGTCCGGCCGTTGTTGCCACACACGGGGTCGTAGGAAGCTGGACAGGCGACGTCGTAACATGGCAGAGGTGTGCTTCCTGAGGGAGTGTGAGACAGTAGGGTAGTCTTTACTGACAGGTGGTTGTGTGTGCCTTGACGTATTATTGAATAGTAAGGGAGAATTCACTGAGAAGTGGCTGTGTGTATTGACGTATCACTGAAGAGTTAGGAAGACAATAGTGACATGTGGCTGTGTGTCTTGACGTACCAGGTGTTACTGAACAGTTAGGGAGAACTTAGTGACAGATCGCCGTATGTGTCTTGACGTACTCTATTATTAGGCAGGTGGGAGAGCTTAGACTGCTTCATGAGAGAACATTGATTACGTAATGCAATTTTTTCAATCCATGTTACAGTGAACGAATAAAATGTCAGTGAACTGGAAATAATCTAAATATTCTAGTAAAAGTCCACAGCAATGACTGCCCCCGATTGTCTTATTTATTAAGGAGTTACTTGAGAAACGGAGTAAGTGCTTTGTAAGAAAGTTCCATCACCATCACTTCGACCGTTGTGTTGTGCGACTCTATATCCCGAAGAGATATGACTGCGTAATATCAGAAATTCAGCTGATCTATGCAATCAAATATTATATTACAACAAAAGTCAGACGGTTATGCTGAACTGAAGGAAACCCGGTGGCACTTACAGAGAAAATGGAGGAATAATCGGTTACATTGTCCATATACATGAACGATACTGTAACTGTCTGGGGTGAAGCTCGGGCCATGAGAATTAATCCACTTAATTTCGATTTATTCATTAGCTTTGGAAGACTTTTAATGTTTTATGTAATTAATCCTGTTATTGTTTTCCGAAGGGCTTTTTAATACTAGTTTATTTTACAGTTTTTGCTGGAAATTATCAAAATCTAAATAGCTCTATATAATACGAACATCTGTCTTATTGTGTGATCAGTTTTTTAAAGTTATCATTGTATGTTTTCCTAAATCTGAATTAGGTATTCTGAGATGATTTGTAAACTGTGATTAGAATGGAGAAGGAAACAATGAATAAGCGAGTTGGTGTGAGGAAGGTGGAAGGGGAGAGAGGGAGGGGGAGGCCGAAATTAAGATGGATGGATAGGGTGGGCAGATATATGTGAGTGTTGTGCGAGTCGAAGGGAAGCCATGCTGATGCCGGTGGACTGGGTGACATCAATGCGATGTGTTGATGGCCTTCCCTTCCAAATAAGATACCTGGTTTTAAACAGGTAGACAGACAAAATGCTAAAGAAACAAAAACAAAAAATTATCCTAAAACGATTGTTAACACGTAGAGGTGCAAAAAGTTGAGAAACATGATATAAATAAATGAAAAGCCGAGAACTCAGGCCTCGAGCTGTGGACGCAAATCTTCACTCGGTATGACTCCGCCATGCCTTGCCCACAAACTTGCCTTACACCCTCCATGACAGAGTAAGCTAAGTCTACCCCATATAACCTTGGCCTTCGATCCTTGATTGTGCTGACCTATTCAGTTCATCGTCCCTTCATATTATATCACTATCAAAAGTTTGGTGGAAATCCGTTGAGGGGTTCAGGAGATATCGCGCCCACACCCATTACCTTGACCTATGACCTTCTGACCTTTATGACCTAATCAGTTCATCGTCCCTTCATCCTGTATCGCTTACAAAAGTTTGGTTGAAATCGGTTTAGGGGGTTCAGGAGATATGGCGTCCACACTCATATGACCTTGACCTTTAACCTTTTGACCTTGTTGACCTAATAAGTACATCATCTCTTCATACTGTATCACTGGCAAAAGTTTGACATAGCCACTACAACTGCCACAGTTGCTACCATTACCACAGCAACTATCACTGCCACAACCAATACCACAACCACTGCCATTCTCACTACCACAACCACTGTCAATACCACAACAACCACTACTTATGTGGACACTACAGCTGCCACAGCCACTATCACAGACCCCACTATTACTACATTACTTACCTTTACCACAACAACTGCCACTACCATAACAATCCCACTGCCACAGCTGAGGTACAACTGTCACAATCACTGCCACAACCACTACTGTCATTTCAACAACCATTACCTCTGTCACTATCACCAAGGCTATAATTTTCCCAACCACACAACTGCCAACAACAATATCAATAGGTCTTACCTGCACACGTTCCCACATGGGCGAGTTGCAGAGCATCATTGTGGCAGCTGGCAGACTTGAATTGGCAGAGATTTTCGTAAGTTCGGCCGTTGTTGGCACAGACGGGGTCGTAAGACGGTGGGCAGGGGACGTTGGAACACGGTGGTCGTGCGTTTGCTGAGGGAGTATTAGACAGTTTAATATCACATACTTGTGTTTCTCCTGTTCATGTTGTGATCTTATGGAAGTTCTGGACTGTCGGTAATACTGCATCTTATAGCCCGTGTATCTCAGGTATATTGTACACTAGTAAAGTTAGCATCGGCCCTTCCAGCAGTGTTTCTTTATTGCCGTCTATTAGAATCTTTAACTTAAAATGGGTGTCTTTTGGAAGAATTTTTGTATGCCATTTCCACTGTCATTTACGCTGACAAATAGATTTAGGCTACACACAGATCGAAAACTGTGCTGTCCGCATCTCATAATTCATGTCTGTAGCTACGGATGTAAGTAAAGAGTATAGAGAAAGATAAGAGGGGACAGTCGCTCCATCCCCGTGTAACTCAGGATAACAGTGGCGCCCCAAGCGGCAGGCGCGGAAACAGAGCTGGAGAATATAAACATCATGTCGGGCAGTCAGTTGTGTCCTGCTAATAACTGCAGAAATTCTAGGCAAAAAAGGCCGGGCCTATATTTTTTTCGATTCCCAAAGGACAAAGAAAGGTGAGTGATATATTGACAATCACATCTAAACTAAGTTCACGCTGATGAAATTGTCAGAAATGTTGACCTGGTTGGTTATTCTCTCATTATTGCTTTGGTATTTAATTCATCGTGATTTATCTAGACACTACAAGTGGTTACTGGGCGTTGTTCTAGGGTATGAGGCTCTTTTTATGTTGCTCATGCTGTGAAATTTCTCAGTGTTTTATCTATAGACTACTATGGTTACTGAGTGTTGTTAACTTAGAGGTCAAGGAGATGGGTCCAGAATTCGAGGAGGGCAAATCTCCTGGGGAGGACATCCGAGTCTCTGTTTAGAAATTGTGTTTTTTGTGCTGAGCACTTCGAATACAACCAGTCATGAACACGGACAGAAAAAGGCGAAAATACGGTTCCTGATTTAATCTAAAAGCAAGCTTTCATCAGCCAGCTACACTTGTCTCACATGTTTTTATCAGCTTTTATCAGCAAGCTACATTTGTCTCCCATGCTTTTATCAGCAAGCTACATTTGTCTCCCATGCTTTTATCAGCAAGCTACATTTGTCTCACATGCTTTTATCAGCCAGCTACATTTGTCTCACATGCATTTATCAGCCAGCTACATTTGTCTCCCATGCTTTTATCAGCCAGCTACATTTGTCTCCCATGCTTTTATCAGCCAGCTACATTTGTCTCACATGCTGTTATCAGCCAGCTACATTTGTCTCACATGCTTTTATCAACTTTTATCAGCCAGCTACATTTGTCTCACATGCATTTATCAGCCAGCTACATTTGTCTCACATGCTGTTATCAGCCAGCTACATTTGTCTCACATGCTTTTATCAACTTTTATCAGCCAGCTACATTTGTTTCACATGCTTTTATCAGCCAGCTACATTTGTCTCACATGCATTTATCAGCCAGCTACATTTGTCTCACATGCTTTTATCAGCCAGCTACATTTGTCTCCCATGCTTTTATCAGCCAGCTACATTTGTCTCACATGCATTTATCAGTCAGCTACATTTGTCTCACACGCTTTTATCAACTTTTATCAGTCAGCTACGTTTGTCTCACATGCTTTCTTATTATTAAATTAAGGTTTAGTAAAACATGGAAGACCGCTTTTACTTTTGCAATTGAAATTTTTTTAAATTTAGTTGTAGGAGAGAGAGAGAGAGAGAGAGAGAGAGAGAGAGAGAGAGAGAGAGAGAGAGAGAGAGAGAGATTTGGTAAAAAAAGAAAAAAATGCTTGGTTGGTTTAAAGCCACCAACCCTGTATATACATTTATAAGATTTGCCGTTACACCCCCCTCCAAAAAGTTGCAGTGATTTTTTTTCTCTTGTAAAAAAAAAAAAAAAAAAAAAAAAAAAAATACGTTGTTGGTACAATAATTCCTATGCAGCAAAAGTGCTTTGATTAGTATTGCCATTGACATAATCATTATTCCATGACTGTTAATATGGAGAGGTTAAAGTATTTAACAGAATAATTTGAACCAAGAGATAATCTTCAACTACCGGTATATATTCATCACTATTATATATTTCTTTTCTGATAATTTACTGGCAACTCTCCCTTTCTCCCTCTTCTTTATCATTCTCTCTCTCTCTCTCTCTCTCTCTCTCTCTCTCTCTCTCTGGGGGTCATTCCTATGTTCCCAAGGATAGGTTAGGTTAAGTTAGGTTAGAAGGATAGGTTAGGTTAGGTTAAGTTAGGTTAGTTTAGGATAGGTTAGGTTAAGTTAGGTTAGAAGGATAAGTTAGGTTAGGTTAAGTTAGGTTAGTTTAGGTTAGGTTAGGTTAAGTTAGGTTAGTTTAGGATAGGTTAGGTTAAGAAAGGTTTGGTTAAGTCAGGTTAGAAGGATAGGTTAGGTTAAGTTAGGTTAGGTTAGTTTAGGATAGGTTAGGTTAAGTAAGGTTTGGTCAGGTTAGAAGGATAGGTTAGGTTAAGTTAGGTTAGTTTAGGATAGGTTAGGCTAAGTAAGGTTTGGTAAGTTAGGTTAGAAGGATAGGTTAGGTTAAGTTAGGTTAGTTTAGGATAAGTTAAGTAAGGTTTGGTTAAGTTAGGTTAGAAGGATAGGTTAGGTTAAGGTAGGATGTAAAACTAGGGAACATGCTCCCTCTGTCTGCACACATAGTTGTACGTTCAAACAGAACAGATATTTTCTTAAAATCATACTAATGCTGCACCAGATACAGTATTGTTATTATTTATTTGCAATGAAGAGTTTCAATTTCTTAATAGATTGGCCTGATATATTTCATTTATTTACTCCCTACGTCTCAACCTTTTGAATGACACTTGATTTAGTGCCAGGTTAAGTTTTAAATGGAGATGTAAACCACAGTCAGAGGCCAGCGTCCAGTCGAGAGGTATGAGTGTCAGTGACGAGCGCCACTCATTTGTATTTATTTACTAATTTTTTCCTGCAGAATATTTAGTAAGATTTCCAAATTACAGCATCGCTTTATATATATAGGCTATAATGGAACTTAAGATATTGTTACAACCCACATAAGGGCTAAAATTCGCCTTAAACACTGGTGTGGTGTGAGCCAGCACAAACGACTGCTATCACAATTTCCGCACGTGACGTCGGGCAGCGCCACCGTTCCCGGAGTTACACTTTTCCCATAGACTCGCACGACTGTCCCCTCTTATCTTTCTCAATACTCTTTGGTGTAAGCACAACCATTATTGTGGGTAGCAAAGTACAACTTACAGCACATCTTCCCAAATTATATACTTCGAATATTGCACCTTTGTATTATGAGTTTCATAGTGTTCATACATCTGTCAGTCTAAGTCTATCGAGAGAGAGAGAGAGAGAGAGAGAGAGAGAGAGAGAGAGAGAGAGAGAGAGAGAGAGAGATACATATAATTTTAACCTATCGGTCTGTATATACTCGTGTGTGTATATATATACCGTAGAGAGAGAGAGAGAGAGAGAGAGAGAGAGAGAGAGAGAGAGAGGTAGGCCGAGGGAAACCTGGTTGAGGACAATGAAAAAAGAAGCAGGAGAGGAGTGTTGATGGGACCTGAAGGAGATGGCAAGAGACAAATATTGGTGGAGAGAGTTCATTGAGACCCTATGCATCCCGTGGGGTGCCACAGGAAATGATATATATATATATATATATATATATATATATATATATATATATATATATATATATATATATATATATATATATCAGCCATAACTAGTCCACTGGTGAACAAAGGCCTCCCCCAACCTTTTCCACGAATTCCTTGACTGAGCCAATCTTTGCCACGTTTTCCCTGCAAATTTCTATATCTCATCTCTCAATATCCTGTCTGGCCTTTTTCTGCTACAGTTACAATCTCTTGGTGTCCAGTCAGTCAACCTCTTGCTCCATCGGTTATCCCTTATTCTTGCTGAATGGCCTGACCACTTCCATTTCTGTTCTGTTTTTTTCCTATAATATCTTTGACTTTAGTCTGCTCTCTCACCCAAGTTGATCTTTTCCTGTCTCAAAGATGTTCCCAACATTGACCTTTCCATTGCTCTCTGAGAACAGGTTAATTTATTTTCCATTGATTTTGTCAGTTTCCAGGTCTCACAACCATGCGTCATAGCTGGAATTATACATTCATTATAGACTTTTCGTTTGATAAAAACTGGCAAGCTGCTTTTCATGATGTCTCTATATTTACCGAAAGCTTTCCATCCAATTGTAATGCGTCTTTTTATTTCGCTATCATGATCTTTCGTTAATTTTAGTATTTGTCCCGAGTAGTTGTACTCCTCAACTTCAAGAATTTCATCGCTGATTCTGATGACGCTCTCTGCTATTTGTGGATTAAACATTAGTTTTACTCCGGTTCATCTTCAGTCCTACTTTCAGACTTTCTGTGTTCAGGTCATTTAACATGTCTTGCAATGTCTCTGCTGTTTCTAGATTAGGACAATGTCATCTGCAAATCTTAAATGGTTTAGCTTTTCTCCATCTATGTTCACTCCTTTGTTTTCCCAGTCTAGCTTTCTGAAAATACTTTCTAGGCATGCTGTAATTAATTTTAGTGAAATTGTATCTCCCTGACGCACGCCCTTCTTAATCTTAATTTTTCCGAGTCCTTATGTAATTTAACTGTAGCAGTTCCCTCTTTATACAGTATATGTTTTCGAGCAGTTTTACAGTGTTCTCATTCAATCCATGTTCTGGCAATAAATATATAATCGCTATGTGCTCCACTGAATCAAAAGCCTTTTCGTAATCAACAAAACCTAAGCACAGTGGTTTATTCTGTAGTTTTCTCAGTTAGCTGATTCATTGTATGCAGATGATCGGTGGCTGAATACCCGCTTCGGAATCCTGCCTGTTCACGAAGTTGGTTCTCCTCCAAAATTGTTGTTATTCTGTTCATAAGGACTTTAGTGAAGAGTTTGTAAATGACTGATAATAAGCTAATGGATCGATAGTTACTAAGATCTTTTGAGTCACCCTTTTTGTAGAGCAAAATAACTATTGCATTACACCATGTTTTGGGAATTTTCTTGTTTTATACAGTGGGTAAATAAGTGAGCAAGCCTATTTTGTACTTCTACTTTGTACTTCTACTCCTGCATCCACCTATATATATATATATATATATATATATATATATATATATATATATATATATATATATATCCCACCGTGTCCCGGCAGATTCTTCACCACTAACCCTCCCTCCCAATCCCGTCAGATGTTCGAAATATATATTTTTTTTTTTGGGCTAAAATCTCCGCTTTTTATGAAATACATTGAAAATTCAGAGAGAAAGTGCTCAGTTAGTTTAGAAATACCAAATACAGGTAACAGTACCATCACCTTTGTGCCGTGTTCTCTCAGGCCAGGCTCCAGAGAAGACGTTTTCTTTGGAGGGGTAATTATTCCAAACCACTCATTATATGTAAATATTTATTTATTTGGTGCGAATTTATATGCAGTACAAGAGTATATTGGTTTTCACACAATAATATAGGCAATATAAGCGTTGTTCACTCACCAAAAACATCAACATTTGGCACCTTCCTTTACGACGTTACAGCCTCATCACTTTACTTGTTTCTTCCTCAGGCTTCTTTCTTCCTTTGTCCTTCACCTCGGGAATCACTTTTGCCTTGAATTTCGTCATTGGAGAGACCGTGGTGCGACATGTCTTTACTGGCTGGGTCACTGCTAACAGGAAAGCTGCCGAGAAAATGGAGTGTGGGGGGGTTAGGGGGGTCAGGTGGATCCAGGCATTATCCCCACCTAGCTTTGGGTAGAGGAAGGTCTCTCACATATTCCCTCCAAAAATCACCCGTGACACTTGAAAAATGTGCAAATGATGGACCTCACAATTTCAAAATGTATGGATACTTTGTTGGGTGTCACCGTGACAAAACGTGGCAACATATCCATACGTTGTCAGGACGCCTTGGGATATATAATTATATACCTGTGTATATATATATATATATATATTAGATAGATAGATACTCTCTCGCACACACACACACACACACACACACACATATATATATATATATATATATATATCATCTTATCTCATCAGCCGTTTGAGTGTCTACTGCAGGACCGGCCTATCCCGACTGAAGTGGGGACGATACAGCCAATGTATCTCTACTAAGTGGCTTAGGCTGTCTGGCAGCGATTATATGTAGGGTGAGAAGTGCTTGTAAGTGTAATTGTAGTGTTGGAGTGGCTTTGGATGTGTGTGTAATCTGTGAACCAAGTGTAATCGGCCCGCACAAGCTGACTGTGCAAGCATACTTTATACAGAAGTGTGCAACACTGGTTCATCCAGAGCACCCCTTCTGTCCGCCAATGCAGTACAAGGCCAGAAGAACGATCCCAAAGTTTATTACCCTGGCGGGGTGCGAACCCTCGTTTTTCAGTGTACGAAAACGCAGTTTACCACAGTACCTCCATGTACATATATATATATATATATATATATATATATATATATATATATATATATATATATATATATCCCATTGGATCCCAGGGGTGCTGGGCGAGGCATGGCACTGGAAGGGCACTAAGCGTACCGCCCTCCACCTATCAGCTCATAGTCGCTAAGCTCCCTACTTTTTAAAGACTTGAAAAATCCCAGTTCTGTCCAATATTCTGGACACTGGGCTCCAATGGGTTAAAGAGACTGACAGGTTTGCCAGTCATTAACCCATTGGATCCCAGGGGTGCTGGGCGAGGCATGGCACTGGGAGGGCAATAAGTGTACCGCCCTCCGCCTATCGGCTCATAGTCGCGAAGCTCATAGGTCCCTACCCGGGGGTTCCCTACTTAATAGACTTGAAAAATCCCGGTTCTGTCCAATATTCTGGACACCAGGCTGCAATGGGATATATATATATATATATATATATATATATATATATATATATATATATATATATATATATATATATATATATATATTTATGTATATACACACATATATAGATATATCTCTGTATCTATCTATCTATATATATCTATATATGTCTATCTGTCTATAGACTGATAGATAGACAGATATTATAAGGAAGCAGTATTTTCTCCAGATGGGAAGCAAATCTAATTAGGGAAAATGAATACCAGCACTGAGATGAACATCTTGTTTATATATCTGGAACGTTTAGGCTTTAGCCATCGTCAGCCTAAAAATTTTTATGTAGCTTAGTTATACGACAGAATATAATAGAATAATGAGAATTTCACATCTCAATCAAGTGAATTTACACGAAAGTTCATGAATAGTGGAGAAAAAATGAATGGGTCTGTCTTACCACTTAACACACTGGTCAACAATTATGTGATATTCCATTGGGTCCCAGAGTTCCTGTGCAGGGGATCGTGCTGGAAGGGTGCTAGGCGTACCACCCTGTGCCTGTCGTCTCATAGTCGTGAAGCTCATGGGTACCTTCCCTGGGGTTCCCTTCCAGATTAAATTTTGAAAATGCCCACTTCTGTCCTATACTGAGGACACTGGGTGTCAATGGGTTAAAGGAACTGACAGACTTGCCCATTACATGTTTAACCCACTGGGTCCCAGAGTTCCTGTGCGGGGGATCATGCGGGAAAGGTCCTTGGCGTACCGCCCTATCCCTATTGGCTCATGGGGTACCTACCCCGGGGTTCCCTTCTTCATTAAATTTTAAAAGTGCCCACTTCTGTCCTATATTGAGGACACTGGATGCCAATGGGATGCCAATGAGTAGTGAGTTTGAGTCACAGAATCCCAAGGTTGGCTTTTAGAGGTGGGTGAGGAGAGTCTCTGCAACATGTTTTGATGTGTCGTCACAGGAAGTGTGGAGAATGGAGAAATCACCGGTATACATTGGCTTCAGAGTGTTCACGGATCGCTGAATAGCTGGGTTTCAATGGAGGGAGACCTGTTGTGTGTGATTTTCCTTGATGCGCCGAAATCCTGGCAGTGAGATGTCGTTTGGTTTGACCAATAAAAATAGAATAATATTAATACGCCAAATGATTTCCTGTAAACCAGGAATTCACTTGCAATGCTGGATGGTAAGCCTATAACCAGCCAACACGTGTTCCATTCGTGACAAGTGGGTTGGGAGAGGGTTAGTGCCCCTCCCCGTAAAACAACTAACTAAAAATACGAACAAGAAGCCTCGGACCAGGACTGACCAAAAGGTGACGACTAGGGACTGAACAAATGACATGGTGCGGATGGCTACATGGAATGAAAGGGGTGCAAATGATGAGATGAAAGAAAAAAAGATTGTCCAAGTGCTTGAGGGTGCGAAAGTGGATGTATGTGGATTACCTGAAACTAAATGGAGAGGTGCAAGTGTGAGAGAATGGGAATATGGATGGGGTATATGCGCAGCATGCAGTGGATGAGAATGAAAGGGCAAAAGAAGGAGTGTGTCGTGTTGTGAGCAACAAATGGAAGGAGAATATAAGAGACTATGGATCAGTTCGGTCAAGAATTGTGTGGGTAAGATTGAAAGTTGGACTACAAATGTGAATGACTGTGTGAGGGTATGTGCCAATGCAAGATCGTACAAGCAGAGTGAGAGAAGAGTTTGGGACAAATGTGGAAGCATGCTTGGAAAAGTTTGAAAGGAATGAGAGTGTTTTAGCTTGGAGATATGAGTGGAAAAGGGGATTGTGAAAGTCGGTGGAGAAGTTGGTAAGTAGGGTGTGCCTGCAGAGGTGGATAGGAATGACAGTGCTCAAGTGGACATTTGTGCCGGGAGGAGGTTCATGAACAATAACCTCTTCAGGCACAAATTGATCCATAGGTATACGCAAGTGCTTGTGGGCCCTTCGGACCCCTCGCACTTGCTCCTGTGGAGGGCTCTCGCACTGCTGTAGTTTATTTTAGTTGTACCTATGGGCAAAAAATTCTACGGAGAGGCTATGCCGGGCACCTGGAGCAGCGTTTTTTGGTCAAACTGTGATCGCTCATTAAATATAGTAAAAGTTTTTCAGTTGTGACGGGACCAAGTTATTTCATATCAGCGATTTTTTTGCAATTTTTTTGGTAATTTTGGTGCGATTTGAATGTGTAGTTTCGGCTGCCCAAAATACACACACACACACACACACACACACACACACACACACACGGCTAGTGCTATAGTATATTAGATGGCGAGTGATGACAAGAGTGGGTGTCGAGCTGAAAGAACGGAAGGCAATGAGTGATTATATATGAGTGTGGATGAAAGGATGAGAAGGTGTGTAATGGATGCAGAAGCATATAGAGGTTAGGGGAGTGGACTTTCTGACCACCACTTGGTGGAGGTGAGAATCATGGCCCAAATGAAATAGTGGAATAGAAGAAAGAAAGGACAGGAGGGAGTAGTTCATGCAAGGAGGGTGGAAAAGTTACAAGAGGATGGAAAAAAGGCGGAATATAAGAGAGAAGTGGAGGAGCGATTGGGTAAATATGTATTGGAGCAGATAGGGGACGTGGAAAGTGTGTGCAAGATATTCACAGAAGAAATCTGTGCAGCATGTGAGGTGGTCTGTGGGGTGAAGAGAAGACGAAAGGGGGTGCAAGGAACATCATGATGGAATGAAGAGATGAGAAAGGCTGTGGCACAAAAGAAGAAAGCATACATTGAGTGGGTGAGAAACTGGGGTGCGGAAGAAGTTGACATGCAGAAGAGAGAGTTATATATAGAGAGTAAGAAAGAAATGAAAAGATTAGCATGAGAGAGTAAGAGGAGAGTGGATGAGGAATTTGGAAGGAATTTGAGTGTATGGTGGAGGGAACGTAAGAAAATTTCCTGGAAAGAGGTAAGGAGAGTTAGACAGGGTGTCAAGGAAGTTAGTTGGGGAGTGAAAGATAAAAATAGTAGATTACTAGTGGAGAAGGGAGAAAAAGTGAACAGCTGGAGAGAGCACTTTAAGGAACTGTTGAACATAGAGAGTGAAAGTAATGCAAGTATAAGTGGCCGGAGAATGGCTGGGAGAAGGAGGGACGTGACAAGAAAGGGAGAAATCAGTAGGACGGAAGTTGTGGAAGCAATGAAGTAAGTCAAAATAGGGAAAGCTTCAGGAATTAATGCAGTGTGTGGTGAAATGCTGAAACATGGGGGAGAGATAGTAGTAGAATGGATGTCGAAGATGTGAAGATTGGCCTGGGAGGAAGGTAGAGTCCCGGAGGATTGGAAGTCAGGTATAATAATTCCCCTGTACAATGGAAAAGCAAACAGCAACACCGGAAGCTTCCAAATCTCACCCTCATTCATTAGGGCCACCCCCACATCCACTGCCCTACCTTGTACCTCCTTTACAACCCCATCCATATATATATTAAACAGCCATGGAGACATTACACACCCCTGTTTCAGTCCCACATTGAGATCAAAGAACTCACTCAGCTCACCATCCACTCGCACCGTAGCCCTAGCTCCCTCGTACATACTCTTCACAGCACTCAACAATTTCCCCTCCACTCCATATATTCTTAATACCTTCCACATACCTTTCCTATCTATTCTGTCATAAGCTTTCTCCAAGTCCATGAAGGCAGCGTACACTTTCCTTCCCTTCTCTAGATACTTCTCCACTAAACATCTTAGAACAAATATCTGATCTACACACCCTTTTCCCTTCCTAAATCCCCCTTGTTCTTCTCCAACTAGCTCCTCTGTCATATGCCTAACCCTATCAATGAGTATTCTACCATTATATTTTACCAGTCACACTAAGAAGGCAAATACCCCTATGGTTACCACATACTTCTCTCTCCCCTTTTCCTTTGTACAGAGGAACAATTATACCTGATTTCCAGTCCTCTGGAACCCTTCCCTCTTCCCAAGCCAATCTACACAACTTCCATATCCACTCCACAACAATCTCACCCCCATACCTAAGCATTTCACCACACACTCCATCAATTCCTGGGGCCTTTCCCAGCTTAATCTTCTTCATCGCTTCCACCACTTCCGACCTACTGATCTCTTCCTCCCTCCTCTCATCTCTTCTTCTCCCAGCCATTCCCCAACCACTTATACTCACACTGCTCTCACTCTCTACATTCAACAAATCCTCAAAGTGCTCCTTCCATCTCCTCAATTTCTCTCTCTTCTCCACCAACAATCTATTATTCCTATCTTTCACTCCCCTACTATTTCCCCTTTCACACTGCCTTACTTTCTTTACCTCCTTCCAAAACAATTTCTTACTCTCCCTCCATTTCACACTCAGATTCCTCCCAAACTCTTCATCCACTTTCTTCTTACTCTCCTTCACCAGTCTCTTAACCTCCCTTCTCCTGCTCACATATACCTCTCTCTTCTCTCTCTCATCTTCTCCCCTACCTCTACTCACCAACCATTCACCATATGCCTTCTTCTTTTGTTCCACAGCTCGTTTCACCTCATCATTCCACCATGCTGTCCCTTGCACACCCTTGCATCTCCTCCTCACTCCACAAACCGCCTCACACGCTGCGCTTATCTCTTCCGTGAATATCTTACATACGTCTTCCACCCCTTCCATCTGCTCTACCTCATACCTTCCCAATCTTTCTTCCACTATGCTCTTATACTCTGTCCTCTTCTCACTATCTTGCAATTTCTCCACTCTTCTCACAGGAGCTGCTTCCTCCTGTCTTCCCCTTCGCCTCCTCAACCACTTTCTTTGTAGCTCTACCTTGGCCATCACTAAGTGATGGTTCGAGACTCCATTCCCCCACCCTCTCCACACCCTCGCATCCAACACTTGTCTTCTCATTCGTTCATCCACACACACGTAGTCTATCATTGCCTTTCGTTCAACAAGTTCACCATCCATCCTCCTCATTACTCTCCATGTATACCGGTGGATCATCTTATGACGAAAGTAGGTGTTGGCTATTGCCAACCCCTTACCAGCACAGATGTCCACCAAAGCACTACCATTCCCATCTACTTCCGCTGGCACACCCCACTGACCAACCACTCCATCCACTCGTACATTCCCGACTTTGCCATTCATGTCTCCAATCAACAGCACTCTCTCGCTCCTCTCAAACTTGTCCATACATGCTTCTACTCTCGCCCAAAACTCATCTTTCACTCTTGCCACTCGATCCTCTGTTGGAGCATACACACATACAATCGCCCATGCTTGTATACCTACTTTCATCCTCATCCATACAATCCTTGCACCCACTGTTCCATACTCTCTTACATTCTCCTTCCACTTCTTTCTTATCATCAGACATACTCCCTCTCTTGCCCTCTCATTCTCACTGACTCCCGCACATATACCTACACCGTATTCCCATTCTCTCATCCTTTCACCTTCCCATTTAGTTTCAGTCAATCCACATATATCCACTTTTGCATCCTCAAGCACCTGGACAATCTCTCTCTCTTTCACTTCATCATTCACTCCTCTCACATTCCACGTTCCTACCCTCAGAATGTCCTTTGTCCGTTCCTTAGTCGTCAACGTATGGTCCGTCCTGGTCCGAGGCGCTTTATTTGCTTTTTTAGTTAGTTCTTTTTACGGGGTGGGGCACTAACCCACCACCAACCCTTTTAGTCGCCTCGTATGACAAGCAGGGATACTGGGGGAGTATTCTTGAAACCCCCCTACCCCCAGGGGGTTTGGACATGTGGAGAGGATGGAGAATGAAAGACTGACTAAGAGGGTGTATGTAGGTGAGGTGGAGGGAGGGAGAGGGAGGGGTAGACCGAGGATGAGGTGGAGGGATGGAGTTGAGAGGTATATGAGGGAGGGGGGGTGAGTTGGGGGGAGGGGAGTCAAATGGTGGGTGACAGAGTGACTTGGAGGCGTTTTGTCTGCGGCCACCCTTTGCGGGATTAGGGCGTCGGGCTATAGATAGATAGACAGACAATGGAAAAGGGGAAAAAGAAGTGTGGTAATCACAGGGGCATTTGTATTCTTAGTATAATAGGAAAAATATATGGTAGGATACTTATAGACAGTGTTAGGGAACTGATAGAGGAATTAGTTGGAGAATAACAGGGAGGTTTTAGGAAGGGAAGAGGTTGTGTAGATAAGATAATCGTTCTTAGATGTTTAGTGGAAAAGTTCCTAGAGAAGGGAAAGAAGTCGTACACGGCCTTCATGGATTTGGAGAAAGCATATGACAGGGTGGATAGACAAGGATTGTGGAAAGTATTACGAATATATGGGACAAACGGGAAGTTGTTGAATGCCGTGGAGAGTATGTACGAGCGTGCTAAGGCTGCAGTACGTGTGGATAGTGAACTAAGTGAAATGTTCAACTTGAAGGTCGGATTGAAACGGGGATGTGTCATGTCTCCATGGTTGATCAGTCTGTATAGGAATGAGGTTATACATGATATACAAAGCTGTTGGGCAGTGGACGTTAGAGCGGCCGTAATGAGAGATGGCAGTGTCTGGAAACTCCTTGTACTGTAGTTGCAGATGATACTGTGTTGTTAAGTGAAGACGAAGGGGAGCTGCAAGGCTTGGTGGATAAGTCTGGGAGAGTGTGCAAGAAACAAAATCTAAAGGTGAATGTAGGGAGAGTAAAGTTATGGTCTTCGAAAGAAATAAAGTCAGTGAATGTACAGTGAGGTTGGATGAGGAGGAAATGGAAAATGTGGGTGCGTTTAAGTACTTGAGTAGTGTGATGAGTAAGAATGGAAGTTTATAGGGTGAAGTGCCAGAAAGGGTACAACAAGGAAGAAAGGTTGCTGATTCCTTGAAAGCAGTGGCAAGAAACAGGGAAGTGAGCATGAAAGTGAAAAAGTTACTGCATGACAGTATTGTGATACCAACTGCGATGTATGGAAGTGATGTTTGGACCTTGCTGGAGGGACAGAAGTCAACAGTGAGAGCAGTGGAAATGAGTTATTTGAGAGGAGCATGTGCAGTCACATGAAGAGACAGACTGACAAATGAGGAAGTAAAGGAGCGTTGTGGTGTGGATGTGGATGTGATAGGAAGCGTTATGAGAAACACAATGAGGTGGTTTGGGCCTGTGACGTGGATGGAAAGTGAGAGACTGACGAGGAGTGTATGTGAGTGGGGTGAGGTGGAGGGGAGTAGAGGGAGGAGGAGGCCATGGATGAAATGCGGGGATGGAGTGGAGAGGTATGTGAGCTAGGAGCAGGGCAGTGAAATGGCGGGGGACAGGGCGACATGGAGGCGATTTGTTAGTGGCCACCCCTTACAGCTTTAAGGCGTCTGGCAGTTGATATACAGGTAGACATCTACTTCTCTTAAATCTGTACACCACCGACGACGTCACAGAATCGTGGATACGGTCCTCGAACTTGAAGTGGCTGGATAGCAATGTTTATAATGTAAATACTATCCCCATTGATGCCTGTGGATAATATTCAGAGATGAGTTTCCTGATTTTATTGTTTAATCCAATGGTGCGGTCCTATAAAGGGGATTACAAAGCAAACAAGAGCTTTTGGAGCAGTCTGAGCTTGCAGGGAAAGGGACATTATTTTGTTTAACTTTTTTCCTATAAGTGTTTCAATGAACTGTAAGGGAAAACCCTTTAGTCCAATATATTACCATTATCCCGTGAATCGAACCTGGGACTCTCAGGTGAGAGCCAGGCAGCAATCCACCATGGTAAGACCAGGTAAAAGTTATTTCACATTTTCACTGTCTTGTAACCAACGTCCCTCCGCCCCCACTGTGGGCCTGAAGAGGGTGAGATAACCCCCTGGCACTCGGGCAAGTAGACGCTTTTAATCTATTCCAAGCACTTACAGCAAGTCAGAATGAAGAGGGAAACCTGTACTTTACAGAGGAAAAATCATCCAATATATTACCATTATCCCAAGAATCGAACCAGGGACTCTCAGGTGAGAGCCAGGCAGCAATCCACTACGCAACGACCACGTAAAACTTATCTCACATTGTCACAATCTTGTAACCATTGTCCCTCCGGCCCCACTGTGGGCTTGAAGAGGATGAGACGATTTTCACCTCAGAGTCCCGAGTTCGATTCACGGCATAATTGTAATGGATGATATTTTTTTTTTTTATTGTGTGTACTGTAAAGTACAGGTTTCACTCGTCATTTTGACTTGCCGTCATTGCTTGGGACAGATTAAAAGCATCTAATTGCCCGAGTGCCAGGGGTTATATCACCCTCTTCAGGCCCACAGTGGGGCCGGAGGGACATTGGTTACAAGATTGTGACAATGTGAGATAACTTTTACCTGGTCGTGGCGTACTGGATTTCTACCTGGCTGTCACCTGAGAGTCCAGGGTTCGGGTCCAGGCGTACTGGTAATGTATTTTCGATGATTTCTTCCGTGTAAAGTACAGGTTTCTCTCTTAAAACCATTTAACTTTAGCATGTTTCGTAAATTATTTTATTCCAAGTGAAAGTTTTGGTAAGTTGAACTAATGTTCATTGCTCTACTTACCAAAGTGTATATCTAGTTCTTTTAAAATTGCACGGGAATGTTGGAAGTGAAGTTAGTTGTCAAACCTGTCTATATAGGCTTACGGTGGACGGAAGTGCTAAATGAGTTATCTATTTTTTCTACTAGTATATCTAAAAAATGTAGTTTATTATTTTCCTCTATATCAGACGTGAAGTGAATGTTGGGATGTTTGGAATTAAGGTAGTTTAAAAGCAGGGAAACATGGTAAGGTGAAGCAAAAATTACAAACGTGTCGTCAACATAGCCTCTGTAAAGCATGGGTTTGAAATCAGCTGGACAATTCTCGAGCCATCATGATTCATGGCAAGACAAGAAAGCATTAGCATGGGTCGGACCAAGGGGACTGCCCATTGCTACTCCGTAGGTTTGCTTGTATGGTGTAGTATTAAATGTGATTATCGATTCCTTCCCAGCAAGAAACGGAAGTTAATGAAAGTCATTTCGGGCAAAACCATTGACATTGTTACTCTCCATGTATAATTGGTCAGTAAAAAATTTTACAGTTTCGTTAAGGGGTATATCAGTGACTATTGATTTAAAAACAAAGGATGCCATGGTACACGTGCTGAATTTTATGTAACTAATTTCTTTTCCAAATGAAAAAGACTCTTTAACTGCTTATGTGTTATGAGTGATTACGGTAAGCAGAAAAACGAGAAACTTGCTGGGTTTTAATTCACAGTGCCTACCGCAGAGATGATGGGGCGAAGTGGGCAGTTAGACTTGTGCATTTACGCTTTAGGGAGTCAACATAATCAATATCCATAGAATACAATGTCTACTCACAGGTGAGACGTGTCAGAAGAAACAGCACGGGGGGGGGGGGGTAGGAGAAACAGCACTGGAGGGGTAGGAGAAACAGCACTGGAGATTGGCATTCACACTCGTAAACAGTACATTACACAATAATTTTATAACAATAGAGCATTAGGATACAAACACTGGCAGGACATTAGCTTTGCAATATAATACTGTACAGTACACTGCCTAAAACGCTGGATGCCAGAGTTGGTAACAGGACCAGGGAGTTGCGACCACGTGGTTAGAAGAGCAGCGAGCACAGATACATCTTCACTGAACGACATCCACGGGCGAGAATGACAACGCATGGGTATTCTCGGCTTGTTGAGTGAGGCGGATTCTGATTGGTTGGCGCGTAGCAGGCATTTTTATTGGCTCTCGAGTTTCAGGATTTCTCCTGGCGCCGATCAGCTACTACTTGAGAGCCTGTTGAAACCCCTCAATGCCAGATATTGCAATGGACCGCCGCTTGCATCCCGTTTTAGTACTGGATGTTGCATAAAAATTACCGGATGTTGCTTTAAGAGAGCCAAGATAGCTGCGCTGGATATTGCACTGGGCCAGATATTGTGATGATGGATGATGTGTGTGTGTATATATATATATATATATATATCTATCTATATATATATATGTATATATATATATATATATGCAGTATATCTATATCTATCTATCTATCTATATATATATATATATATATATATATATATATATCTATATATATATATATATATATATATATATATATATATATATATATATATATATATATATATATATATATATATATATATATATATTCAAGTGTATATTCGGGTGGTCCAATTTTTTCAGTTTGAAAAATCTGCTTCAGCTGCTGCGAGACTTCGTTCCTATTGATTAAAAAATGGTGTATGCAAATCTTCATGCTATATGGATAATTTTAACTGGTGTCACATCATGTTTAAAGTTATACTATTATGGCGTTATGTTAATATGCCTTTGGGTTACATAGATCCACCTTTATGCAGAGTATTAGCCTCTGTCTGGGGGTGGTATCATGGGAATCCAATTCCCACTCATTGTTGCCTAGTTTTGTGGCTTGTAATTGCTGCCAGCTGTAGCCTTCTTCGCATCTGGATACACTTGCTTGTGTTGCTCAACGACCTGGAGAAGAAACTGCCTTTGATCGTTCCTCGTCAACACTGGATTAAATTCTCGTATCAGTGCTACCACTCTTTCAGCAAAGTCATTTGTTACATGTAGCCCCTGGACGATGCGCTCAGCTTCCTTGTAATCCTCATGACTTTCCCATGTGGATGGACCGAATTCTACGAATGAATGAGGAAGGCCAAGCAGTGTGAAGATCTTCTTGGTGTTACTGGTCACAAAACTTGAAATTGTTTTCTGATTCAGTGCTGTCACCTCAAGTACAATTGTTGCTGTTTTAGCTGATCTTTGCTTCCTTATTCGTTAAGAGCTATAACCATTTTTCGCCTCTCTTTAGGGTCAACAGTTGGATATAAAAAAAAAAAAAGGCCAATCCAACTAATTGCTCTGACAAATACCACATGTGACGACCAAATGCTTTCAAGCAGACTTGTGAGATGTCCTTACCAGGATAAAGTGACAATCCAGGAGTAGCCTCAGATCGTTTGCTGGAGCTAGAGCTGCTTTTGTTGCCATGAACCATGATTTCAGGCATTGCTTCATGACGAACACAACAAACTGCTTCAGTCCTCGGCCTTTCTTCAGTGTGATGCTTGTTTGATGATGGAAAATATGGACTTTGATGCTGTATATAACTTCAGCGATCCATCTGGCATGATGGCAAGCACCAGGGCGCTGAAACCGTGTTCCACGGGGCGGTACACCACTCAAGACAACAATGGACAGTTCTAGCAGTTCTCAATAATTATCTCGAGGTTGGCTTTCTTGCAACTGCGTCAAACAAAATCTTATGAGCTCATCACGTTGCTCACTATCGATCACCGGCATTTCCTTATTGTCATTCAAGGTCTGAAAACATGTGTCAACAGTATTCCACTAGCCTTTGAACTGCTTGAATATGTGAATGTCGGGACCAGAGGACGGTCCAAGGCAAATGGTGAAGGCCTTTTGAACAAAGACCTCAAAAATGTGAAGCCGACAAGCCAGGTGGCGGAGATCCATGCGTAACTGTCTTTGAATAAAGGTGCGTGCCCCTGCCCACAATCCGGTATTGCTGGCAGTGGTGTCGAATGCCATTCCCACCATACGTTCGGATATACTGCAGTCATTCAAGGTTTTAGTGATGACATTAGTCGCGGTCTTTCCTGTCCTTGGTTCCAAACCGGGTACGTTCAAAAGCTTTGAAACTCCATAACCTGAGACGAGAATTAAAGGATGGGTCTAAGCAGGCAGTTAGGCCTGTGTATTATAAGGAGTCCATATACACAGTTATATACACAGCTTTATTTTTTTTTCTCTCGGGCTCCTGTCCAGGTATATTACGGTATGTTCTATATCCATAGCATACCATTTCTACTCACGGGACGCCCGGGAACGAAAGAAAACGGACCCGCTCCTGGGTGATGACGTCACACTCTCCTCTCTCGTCTCCTGCGTCCCAGCTCAAACCTTACATTGTTACACACTATTTTTTTTTTTCCTATCATATCTTAACATATGGTTGCATATTATGTCAGAAAAGAGGCAAATTAATAACACACTAATCTCAAGCCAAACTCTTGATTGGTTTAAGTCATACCCTGCTAGTATCATTATAAGCTTTGAAACAGTGTTAAAGCACATGGACTTGAAAATTATCATGTCGTACTTGAAAATTCATTGAACGTGAATCTCTCTCTCTCTCTCTCTCCCCCCCCTCTCTCTCTCTCTCTCAAGCAGTCCACATCTATTTATTACCTTATGAGTTTACTAATTTTTATTACAGTTTTTCTGGATGAAATGATTTTTTATTCAGTACATACGACAGTGAGCAAAATAATTACTTCATAAGGCAGAGAAACAAATTCAGCAGTTTGACTGGCTAGATTCTGGGCAGTGGCATTTCTAGGTTGCAGGGATTTAGCTCCATGATGACAAATTACTTTTCCATTGTTTTTAATTTTTCTAGAAATTCAAAGCTAGGTTTAATCTATTTTTCATTTCCCTTGGTAATTTCACCAGACCATTCGTCTTCTTTGTTTGATGCCTTTGAACCGAGGTAGCCATAGTGAGGAAATTTATGAGCTAAGAATCCAACAAAATACGCTTGGCCCTCTTCCTCAATAATATCTTTTAACCCTTTAACTTCTTAAATGAGTTATTTAAGAGGAGCCTGTGGAGTCACATGGAGAGACAGGCTGACAAATGAGGATATAAAGGAGCGTTGTGGTGTGGATGTGGATGTGATAGGAAGCGTTAGGAGGAATACACTGAGGTGGTTTGGCCATGTGGAGAGGATGGAGGGTGAAAGACTGACGAAGAGAGTGTATGTGAGTGAGGTGGAGGGGGAAAGAGAGAGGGGGAGGCCGAGGATGAGATGGAGGGATGGGGTGGAGAGGTATATGAGAGAGGGGGGTGTGAGTTGGGAGCGGGGCAGTGAAATGGCGGGGGACAGAGCGACGTGGAGGCGATTTGTTTGTGGCCACCCCGAACGAGATTGAGGCGTCTGGCAATAGATAGATAGATAGAACTTCTAAATCCAGGATGTTTGAAAAAGTTTCCTTGTCCATACCCTCTGCCTCTGGTTCATCGTTTTCATCTGACAACAGAACACCAGTGCAGACAGCGTCAGTTCACGCCGGAGATTATCTTTGTCATCCTCAAACAATGGAGCATGCTCATCACTGAAGCTGAAGAATGATCCTGCTGACGTGTTTACATCATCATTTTTTTTTTCTCCACGTTGTATTTTGACCTCACAAGTGAATTATTTTTTCCTAGAAGATGTGACCTAACCCGATGTTTAACAGCAACAAGAGATGGATGCCTAGCATATTTTGGTGGATTCCTAGCTCATAAATTTACTCAATATGAGTACAGTGGTTCAAATGTATCAAACAAAGACACATGAACTGGTGCAATTAGCAAGAGAAGTGAAAAATAGATGAAACCTAGCTTTGAATTTCTGGAAAAATTAAAAACAATGGAAAAGTAATTTGTCATCATGGAGCTAAATCCCTGCAACCTAGAAATGCCACTGCCCAGAATCTAGCCAGTCAAACTGCTTAATATGTTTCTCTGCCTTATCAAGTAATTATTTATTTTGCTCGCTGTCGTATGCTATTTAGAATGAGAGTATTAAAAAAAAAAGTAATTTCATCCAGAAAAACTGTAAACATAATGAGTAAACTGATAACTGATAAAAAGATGTGTAAAATTCTAACTGATTGCTTGAGAGAGAGAGAGAGAGAGAGAGAGAGAGAGAGAGAGAGAGAGAGAGTCATATTCAATGAACTTTAAGTATGACATGAAAATTTTCTAGTCAGTATGCTTAAATACTGTTGCCAGACTTTTGAGCATGCTTTTACTAAAACCAGTAAGTTGTTTGGCAAGAGATTCGTATATTGCTTATTTTCATCATTTCTGATATAATGTGCAAGTACATGTTAAGATATGGTATGAAAGAATGAGACATTTTAGTGTGTAATAATGTAAGGTTTGAGCTGGGACGCGGAGGACGAGAGGAGAGTGTGACGTCATCACCCGGGAGCTGGCGCGTTTTCTTTCGCTCCCGGCCGGTCTGTGACTTGAAAGTGCTCATAACAACAGTACAGTAGTTGTGTGTCATGGCTGAATTTGTGGCTTTTGTGGTGGTGCCCTGGTTGGTGCAGATCCTGCTGGCCTTGTGTTTTATCCTGGTTCTTGTCTCAATGGCGCCTCAAGCACCTGGTAAGAGCTGTCATATCATATTCTCCATGGAGAAGGTGGAGATAATTGAGAAGATAGAGCAAGGCTGGACCATTGCAAGGCTGATGGAGCTTTAAAACATGCCCCATACCACGTTGAAGACTTTGCAGAAGAATAAACATTGCATCAGGATGTTCGTCCTGGATCAACATGGTGAGACTCTGCAATGGCATGAATGCAAGATGATGGCCATGCCCCACATTTGTGAACTCGACCAGGCCTGCCTGACGTGGTTTCGACAACAGCATGCAAGTGGCATGATTGTGCGTCCCGTTAAGCTGAAGGCTGCAGCCACCAAATTCGCTGAGCAACTGGAGATCGCGGATTTCAAGGCGTCTGAATGTTGGCTGACTTGGTTTTAATTTCGACATGGGCAGTCCAACAAGATGACCTATGGTAAAGCGCTGGATGCATACAATGAAGGAACAGATAAAGTTTTGCACCAAGCTTAAAAATCTGATTGATGAAGAAATTTCTCAATCAGGCTTATAATGCTGATAAAAGTGGTCTGTTCTTCAGGTCAATGCAGGCTCATACCTTGGCTGACGAGAAGAAGTTGATACCTGGTCGTAAGACAAGCAAACAGTGTGTCTCTGTTTTGTGGTGTACCAGTGCAACAAGCTCCAATCGTCTGAAACCTGTCGTAGTGGGGCCTACTAAACAGCCACGTTGTCTCCATGGGTTAATGGATCGTCTCCCAGTAATTTCCACTTGCACAAGGCTTGATTTACCACCAAAATATTCAAAAACTGGTTCTATAATCATGCTGGGAAGGAGGCTGTTCGTTATCAAATGGAGAGTCTTGGCCATGACCACTACCAAGTGCAGGGTGTGCTGCTCCTCGACAATGCTCCTGCTCATCCTTCTGAGACTGAGTTGGTTGGAGATGGAGGTTGTTTGTTCATGCCTCCTAATTCCACCTCAACCTTGCAACCCATGGACCAGGGCATTATCGCAGGAACGAAGTGGCTGTACCAAAAGGGGTTTATGGATGACGTGATGGTTGCACTCGTGGACGAGGAGGAAGCAGCCCAAGGCATGGACAGTGAGGGTGTGGGAACCTTGGCCAACCTCAAGCAGTGTTCCCCAAAGTCTGCAATCTACAACTGGATGCAGGTTTGGAGGGAGCTCCCTGCTCTCACACTGGAACATGGTTGGAACAAGCTCCTCAGGAGTGAAGAGGCCATTGCTAACTTTACGGGTTTCATCCAGCCAATGGAAGCCACAGAACAGATAACTTGAGAACACGACCCATGATTGGCTAGAAGTGGATGAGGGAAACCAAGGGTGACAGACTGTGTTCAACAGGGAAATTGTGGAGTCCGTGATGGCAGGGGACATAGAGTCTGAAGTGGAGAACAAAGAGGAGGACAATGATGATGATGATGAAGTGGCAGAAATCCTGAGGCTCCAGCAGGTTCGTGATGCAGTGAACGTCCTTCTCGACTACTGTAAGTATCCTAATCTGTGGCCCTCTTTGCTGATGGCATGGCCTGTTGTTTGTGACAAGGTCTTGACAATGTGATAAAGCTGCAGTCGAGAAGGATCCCCAGGCAGTCCTTCATCACATCTTTTTTTCTCCCCATGGCACCTACCACTCCGTCACCACAGCCCTCGACCTTCTCGCAACATCCTCTGTCGCCCCAGCTGTGAATCTCCTCGTGCTGGCCTCTGCCACCCCAGCTCTCTACTTCCACATGTTTTTGTTGTTTACCTCAGCCAGGCACCATCACGACCACTTCATCTCAGCCATGCACCACAGCCATGGCACCACCACCTGAGGTCTCCCCTCAGTCAAAGGCCTCACTTAACGTCCACCTGACTCCCTCTACCACTCCATCTCCATTATCTACTTCAACACTCTTGGCAGAGATTGAGCCTGAGGTGGTGGAGCTGGAGTAATTTTAGAGGGAGACATTCGCCACTAGACCACATGGGATTATGTGTACTGCACAGTACAACACAGCACTGTACTGCATGGTGTACAACTCTACCCTCCATTGATGCCAGCATTTGGTGAGTACTTTGCATAAAATAATACACTATGTATAGTACTGTATTAATGTACTGTATTGTTTTTATATGCATAGTTTTCATCTTTTGCTCATGGTTAAGCTTTTAGGATAGAGGGTCCAGATGGATAGATTCACAATATCCGGCTCAAAGCCGAGTGTTTGCCAGATAAGCAATATCCGGCATTTCACTTAAACTAGTGTAGGGCTTGGCTGAATTGTAATGGATAATTGATACTTTACTGTATATACTGTATATCTATCTATCTATCTGTTTATATATATATATGTGTGTGTGTGAGTGTGTGTGTGTGTGTGTATGTGTGTCAAGTAACATATCAGCACTCAAACAGAGCAGTGCTTCTAAGGGAGATGATAATCTGATGATACGGAGAGATGGGGGTCCCATCTCAATAGCTTTCATGAATTAATTCCTGACCACGTACCTTTGCTGTCTTTTTCGGTGTTTCAGTGAAACGGAAAGTAATCCAGCATACAGTACCCTCCTAAACATTTTCTTGTTACTCTTTACACCAAACTACAGCACAACACACATTACGCTTTCCTTTAATAAAAGGGAGGGGGGGGGGGCCAACGTCCACCTTCGGATATCCCCTGGGAGGGGACCATAAATACCCTCATTTTAGTTCCTTTTGGTGACGAGGAAACGAGCTGTGGTAGATCACTGTCTAAAGCCTTTTCACTCAGTATCTCTAATATTTGCGGCCTTTCCTTCAGTTTACTCTCAGTTGAACATTAGAGACCCTATAGAAAGAGAGACTGGACAACCAGTATTTTCAGCAGTTTACTGACTGGTTGGCCGACATGGCAGAATTTTGGTGCAAACGCCTTACAGCCCGGGTAATGGCTGACTGCAGATTAGCCTAAAAATGCATCTCGTCCCCTGCTGTGATACATGATTCGTCGATGAATAAAATGTCGCTATTGAACATTAGAGACCCTATAGAAAGAGAAACTGGACAGCCAGCATGTTGCAGTGAATGGATATTTGCTGGGCATCACACAAGTACTTATAAAGATCAGTGATTACTGCTAGATAACACAAGGCCACTTCACTCCTTTTCATATTTTATTGCGTGTCTTGAGCATCTGCTATGCTATGTTTGCACAAATGATTTATTCTTATCCCTTAACCCCTCCGTGGCCGAAGGCCCGGAATTTTCCGTGCACCCCAGGCCGACGCCGGGGTCATTTTTTGAAGTTTTGAAAATTGATTTTTTTTTCTTGCCATATTGAAGAGAAAGTTCAGATGCACCTAACAGTGCAAATCCCAGCTTCCTAGACGCATTTTGTGGCTTGCAATGAAGCGCGGAAGTTGCAGAAATATCGGCAACCGATATGCCGCCCAGGGGACTGCCGCATCGCAACTGGGAAGGTGTTGTTATTTTTTTTTTATCCCACAAAACAAGGCGAACGGTGCTGAAATGTTGTGCATATATGACATATGATGATATCGAATGATTTCAGTACATAATATGTTAGGAATGGCTGAAAAAAATGTTATGAATACATTTTCACCTTTTTTATACAAAATATGTTTATGGTAGTTTCGAGTTATTTTTTCCGTTATCGTTGTGCCCATGCTTGGAAAAGGGAGCGAAAGAGCTGAATTTTCAGTCCTCAATGAGAAAACTGCACGTCCTCCAAGGCTAGACTCTGTCACGGGAGAATAAAGTGGAGGGTCAGTCGATTAGCAAAACAGAAGTTGAGTCGGAACTTCCAGCTCCCACACCACGAGCATGGCTAAAAAAAAGAATCTTAATGCAGTTTCAGAACTAAGAATAAGTCTAATTATTACGAATACAGATACAAAGCAGAAATAAATACATTTACAGACGGGGGAAAACGTACTTTTTCCGTCATAACATGTTCATCTTTATTATTTTACGTTCATCTTTATCATTTTACCTTGTTATTTTCACAATATATATTGCTGTCTCGTAAACAGGGTGGTTGTTTGTGTTTTGCAAGGGAGGAAAGAGATTGTACTTTCTGTCTGGGTCGAGATGATGGGTGTAACTATGTGTGTTTAGGCATGACCACGAGCGAAAAAATCGTACATCCACTCATCACGACTTCAGGTGGTGAACTGACAGATGATACGTGAGAGGGTGAAGTCAAGGTCAGTCTCATGTCCCAGATTTTCGTTCACTTCCCGAAAGTTTTCAGTTTTCTACAAGTTGCATTGCATCAAATGATCCAAACCATTACAGCAAACCTGAGCAAATTGGTAAAGATACCAAGACAAAAATGTATTTTTCTCTTATTATCATGTCTTCTTTGTATGTGCCTGTATTACTTCATAATCGTAAACAAGTGGTTGTGTGTGTTTTGCAAGAGAAGACAAAGATGTTATGTTCTGCCTGGGTCGAGATAATTGGTGTACCTTAGTCGTGCTTGTTTAGGCATGGCCAGGAGTGAAATAATAGAAAATCCACTCATCACAGCAGTAGGCTTTGAACTGCTTGATGAAGTGTATGGGAGTGTAGTGTAGGTCAGTGTGAAGGGGTTCAGAACGTTCATTCACTTCCCAAAAAATCTTTGCAGTTTTTTACAGGCCTAGCTCAAATGACGCCGGCAGCCATTGATTGGCTAAACGTCATTCGATGGCGCCGGCCACGGAGGGGTTAAATGGTGGGCTACTTTCCAATTTTACATCAGTGTGGTAAGGATTTTTTTTTTTGGAAAAAATAGTGTTATGATATCAGGCAAACATGCTTAAATGGATCAGAATAGTTGAAAAAACTAAGAATCGATGTTACTCTCTTCAGATTACGCGCAGCTGCATAATGGTGAGAGGTGAGAGGCACGCGGCTAAGAGCAGGCGGGCAGAAAGTTTTGTTTTCTGCTCTTATTTGTAAAAGCAGCCTAAAACATATTATTTCTACATTGTATACACTGTTCTGTTTTTGTGGTGCACTTTGAACACTACATACTATATTATAATGTAAAATTATTATCTTGCATCTCTACAGTTATAATCTTATGTATGTAAATATTATGTACAATTGTATATTACAGCTATTCACACTAATATGTCTTTAGTGTGTGGTATACTGTAAAGCAGTTGATACAGAGACCCACACCACACTCAGGGCACCACGTTGTCGCATCTCTGCGTTTACCTGGGCGTTTCACTGAATTCTTGCACACAACACACATCCTCTGTTGTTTACGGCCACTTGCATCAACTAGAAGTGACTCAAGGTAGTGTCGTGAGGTATATTCCTGTCCTAACAGACATTGTTTCCACATCTCCTATTTGTTTCATATAACAGGCCCGCAGAGTAGGAATGCATTCTGGAATGTCAACTGCCCTTTCCTTACCAGACGTTTGGGAACGTTGGCCGCCCTTTAGGGCTTAAGTTTGATGGAATTTAAAGACTGTTGTTCTTCTTTATATCCATGACTGTGATAAAGTGGTTTCCATCAGGATATTGTCTAGGCATACCTCCCAGTGTGGATATGGGCCAAATACATATGAAATAAACTTGCCTAGCAAAGTCGACGACACTCACTCGCAGATGAGCTTGCTCTCTTCAGTTTAATATCCCATAATTTCCACCTTGGTGGATCGCAAGAGAGTTGGAAAAGTTGCATAGAAGCTCCATCAGTGTTACTATACCCAAATGCAGAACAATGAAACCATTAATAAAGGCCAAAAAGGACCAGTAAAAGAACACAGCAGCACCCATTTTCTGGCTACCAACAGTTTGGTTTGTCAGCATATAATCTGGCTATTATCTCATTGTTCAGGTGTACTTTGAAGTAAAATCCATTTGTGATGATAATTAAAACGGAAATCTTGAGTAGCTTAAAATAACAAAATATAACATCTTACAGGCAGACCCTGAGATACCCCTAGATGTGATACCCTGGCATAGCTATGGGGTTAGAAATACCACCCTACCATGCCAAACGGTGGCCAAATTTTAGCAACATTTTACAGGCAGACCCCGAGATACGATACCCGTAGATGTGATACCCTGGCATAGCGATGGGGGGCAGAAATACCACCCCACCTCGCCAAATGGTGGCCAAACCTTGGTATAACGATGGGTTTTGTTTTTGTTTTTTTACCAATTTTGATATTATAGACTTACATTTTGTTTAAGTTGATTTATAATCAGTTTTTAGACTTAGATTAATATGTTTTAGTCATAGGTGTGCTGATCAATGTCATTTTGGGGTACAGTTTACTAAGTTTGATTTTTTTCAAACATACTTTTGATGATTTTTAGAGTTTATTTTTGGGTTTAGGTGAGTTATAAATGCTTTCAGGCTTAGTTGTTTTAAAGCTATGTGGGGGTTTAGGTTAGATAGAAACTTGTTTTTGGACTCATTTAGCCTAGGTGGGTTTGGGATTTCGTTGGGAGGGAAACCCAAAGCTCAAAAATGCATTCCTATAATTCACATGTTAGATCTACCCCGAGATACGATACCCCACCTTGCGATGGGCTTTTACTTAACCCCTTAACAACAGGCCATCATTTTCATGATGCTCAGGCACAATGGATCATACGCGGGGCATCACTTTTGCGATTCTGTGTTATTTTGAACTCTCCCAAGCTTTCAAGTGATGGCTTGTATCATCTATCAGTACTGCCGGTGTCCAACAATAGTAAGCACTGCTAATGTCATCTGTACTCCCATCCATTGTTGACAATTTAGCTATTTATCCCTGTTCTTGACTCCCCTCCCTACCTTCCCTCTATTACCCTCTCCTCTCGCCTGCCCGGCCGTGCTGCGCTAAGCAAATCTTCCCCGGAATTTTCCACTGATTTCATCCATTGAATTAAGCCCTATGTCCTATTCTTATACAAAATATATACCAAAAAAAAAAAAAAAAGGTAACTGATAGTGCCATACACCTGGAGTTGGCTAATTGTCACCTGGCAACACCCCACGTGCACTTGTTCGCTAATTTTCCCTGGTAATATCCCCTTGAAATATGCCGTATAATCTATTCTCGTAATAAAAATATATATAAGAAAGGAAGAGAGAAGCCTAAGTGATATTTACATTCACCTGGAACTACCTAAGTTCCTGCCAATCATTTCATGGCATATAAATTAGCAGCTGTCACCTCGCTGACGTTGTCAACCCTTGGCGGCCCCATATCCGCCTCGTCATTTAATTCAGTTTGTTTCTTGAGATGAAAGCACGTAGCACTCGCGCCCCTCCATTTCCGCCTCGTGTGAGAAGGGGTACAGGACTAAATGACTCTGCTGTGGAGCGTGAACTGGTGTAACGATAGGATTTTTATCCCACCGTTGTTCATCAGTGTAACGGTAGGATTTTTATCCCACCGTTGTTCACCAGTGTAACGGTAGGATTTTTATCCCACCGTTGTTCATCAGTGTAACGATGAGAAATTGGATTTCCCACCGTTGTTGTTCCCCAGTGTAATGATGGTAATTATATCCCATCATTATTTATCAGGTTTGTTCTGTTTAACTTACTTGTTGATAATACAAAGGGTACTCAACTTAGTCTCCCCTCAATGACTGATAAAGTATTCACCAAAGAAAAAAAAATGAAGGGGGGGGGAGTAACTTCGACTTTGAATGATAAAGGTTAATTGCATAAAGGATATTTTTGGTAGCGTTTGTATTTTTAGCCGAGTCGAGAATAAGTTAGTACCACGTGTGTTAGTCGTTCCCAAAGCGGAGGAATCTTGAACTGGAAGGGGAGTGAGTCACACGTGAGAGGACAAAATTCCCTTTGTTGGATATCAAAATTGCATATACTTTACTTTAATAAATCTATACTTGTTAAACAACAGATATTTTTTTTGAATTACATGACCTTTAATAATATGAAGAGTTGTAAATTAAGTACTAGTTTGGGCGATAGTAATACAGTACTGTTACCAAGCGAAACAATTTGAATATTTAACAATGACTCCTGAGTTCGTCACATTTCATTCCCGATTATCAGTTATTCTTGGGCTCGTCAATAGCCTCAAGACTGGGACATTCAATGACATGGACTGTCTTTTCGGGCTGGCATAGCCTCGAACCAAGAATATTCACTCATGTACTATTACGTCGGACAGTCTAAACTCATCACACAATTCACTAATATTTCATAATCACTCGGGCTTGCTTAAGCCTCGAGGAACAATTCGAAATTACATATCCTTACAACCACTAAATTCACTTTAACATTCCCAATATTTCTAACCTACTAATAAAAGAAGAGAAAAAAAAAAAACGGTTGATGAGTTTAAATTCGCTTTTCCGTTACATGATCACATTAACTTTCAAAATTCTGTACCTTATCTACTATCAAAAAAAGGTTCACCTGATTGATTCATAATTCAATTGCTACTACATTCAGTTATAAGTCTATTTGTGGGTAGTGTAAGTGTGTGTGTACATCAAGTCTATGGGCAAATTCACATGATGGCCTCGTGCAAACCCCAAAGTCACGGTGTCTGTGGACTGAAACAACGTCTGTTACTCGTAATGTCTGGTTAGCCAATGTCTGCGTTAAGCTTTTAACAACATTACTTCATATTGTTCACGACAAGCAAGAATTAAAACAAGCAAGGGGGGGAGAAAGGAGGAATGTGTACAGCTCACCTGAAACAACGTCTGCTACTCGTAAGGTCTGGGTAGCCAATGTGGCTTAGCTGGGCACGTAGGGACGCTACTGCTAGTCAAATGAGACTGTGTTTTTGCGATATGGTGGGTTTTGATTCTCTTCACTATTTATGTAGTAGAGTACACATGACGAATTGGGGAAAATTTGGGATTCATTCCTTACTACAGTTAAATACTGAATTTACCTCCATCCTGCCCTGAGTTTGGAGTAGCTTATGCCATCTAGTGACGGCTAAGGCAAGCGGAACTACTTGATCCTCACAAATTACATTATCTTTGCCCCTTCTGACTATTAATTTCACATATTTGGATTCTAGCAGCTTCATTAGTAAGCATTTCACAACAATGATACGGAAAGAATTGCATATCCATTATTATTCTCTTTAAGGTTTAAACTTGGCGCCCGGGAACGACGCACCACAAGCAAGGGGATGTTGCCCACATCTGTTATTCGTTACCTACCAGATGGGTGAATTCCCATATTTCAACACTCCCAGTTACACTACCTATGTATAGATACAGAGATATATACATATAAAAATAAAGTTGTCCCTATATCGATCATTAACACATGTACTACTGCTTAGAACAGGAGCCTTATAGACTAGTATTCAGATTACACTCTATCTAACTTAGAAATTACAGTACCTCCAAATATATACATGAATACTAAATTTGTGGCATTACATGGCTCCCACGTTCGGAAGACAAATTTTACCCAAGTCAATCATCTATGACATATGCATGGATGGAATGTTGTTACCCCTATAACTGCTATTAACACTTTGAATTGGAACATTTTTTCCCCACAATCGGTGGCACCTGTAGGTCCACATTAAACACCTAATGCGTACCTCGGAAGGTTGCTTACTCACTTCATTAGGAGGTATGATCACTCCTTACACTTGATGTGATGGGGGAATTTATGCCCCAGTCAGCCTCAGGTTTTGGAGGATAGCTTGTCGCTCACCGGAGCTTGACAGGGTCTCTCGAGAGTGATATCACCATGGGGGCGCTTCCTTCCACTCTTCCATTTGCATTCGCATTCACTCGGTTCTTTGTTTTCAGCATTCTGCCCGCAAGAAGGTGAGGGCTCATTCTGTCCTGAAGACTCCACTACCTCATAAACCGTGCTAACTGTAAGGTGAGGGGATTGATTACTCCCCTCGAAGTAAGGCACTTCCCGGTTCCAACCGGAACACTTTTCTCTCTTTTTTTCTTTTTACACCCTCTCCTCGGGGATGAGTTCACCCGGAACACAACCTCAGGCAGTTATGTTTCACAACATTCGTCTCATGCACTTATCTCTACTTTTCTGTTTAACACTCCTCTATGAGTCTCCGAGGGGTATTCCTCACTCACGGTGGTAATCGCTCATCTTCGAGCTCCGGGGCGAGCTCCTGTTGCAACGGTTCTAAGAGCCATTCCTCGGTACTATAATATGGTTTTACCTTTTCAGCAGCGCTTTGTATTCTCTTGCCACTAAATACATTTTCAATGATATAAACACTTCCCTCTAGCAACACTTCAATCACTTTATACGGGCCATCCCATTTGGCGTTCAGTTTCCTACAGGTACCCGGCTGTATGGTTTCTTTTTTCGCCCACACCAAGCTGTTGACCCCAACCTTCTGCGCTCTCCTCCGCCTGTTGGCCACATCCCGGTATCGCCTGGTCATCTTTTGGTGGGTTCTTTTAATAAGGGTGTGTGCTATCGCTAGGTCGTCCTCCTCTGCATCCACGGAAGGCAATGAGGTACCAATGAGGCGAGGGGGATGGCGTGAGAAGAAGGCATAATAGGGCTGTTGTCCTGTGCTCGAGTGCACTGCTTGATTTATGACGGTTTGGCACGACTGGAGCAGCTGAGGCCAACGCAAGGGGTGCCCATTGCAGAGGGATGCTAGGATACTCTTCATAGGCCTATGCATCCTTTCGGTGGTGGAATTTCCCTGGGGATGATAAGGGGTGACGTAGAACAAGTCCACCTGGTTCCTCCAGCAGAACTTCTTGAATTCTCCACTCGTGAACTCTCCACCGTTGTCCAGGACGATACCTCGTGGCGTCCCAAAGTCGGTGAAGTATTGCCCAAGACAGTGTATGATGTGTTGTGTATGTTTGTCTCTGAGTGGGTAATATTTCACAAACCTACTGTAGTGATCTACCACAGTAAGGACATATCAGTAACCCTGAGCTCCAGCAACCATATCAGTCAGATCGATCCCGATACGTTCCAATGGTTTACTTACAGGCGGGAAACCTTTCCAAGGTTGCTGTAACCCAGTTTCACCTTTGAATCTTTGACAAGTGGGACACTGTTTCACATACTCACATACATCTACTTTTAGATTTGGCCAATAGAATAGCTCTTCTGCCTTTTTGATGGTTTTCTTTTGACCTAGATGTCCTGAGATTTCATGAGCGTGTTTTATAGCTTCTTTTGTTAATGACTTAGGAATCACCAAGCAATATTGGATGCTACCATCATTTGTTTCCTGAGCAAAATATAATAGTTCGTCAATCAACGCAAACTGGCTCAACATGGCTTTCGGTAGTCTTTTAGTAGCGAGTTTCTCACTCCGCAAGTACTTAGCTAACTAATCCCACATGGGTTCTTCTCGCTGCTTATTTCTCACTTCGTCTCGGCTAAATCCAAGCCAGTTGGTTTCTGACTGGTGGAATATCACTCTGACAGGTCTAGAAAGCTGTTCGGTGACTACATTATATTTACCCTTGACATATTGCACGTTGTAGTTGTACTCGTGCATCTCGAGAATCCATCGGTTCATACGTGGGGATTTTGTTTTTCGCTTAAAAATGCTGGTAAGCGGTTGATGGTCTGTCAAGATAGTAAAGTGGGAACCCCACAAGTAATGGTGGAAGTTGCGGCATGTGAGAACGACTGCCAATGCTTCATTGTCAGTTGTGGGATATTTTCTCTCACAGGGATTGAGCTTTTTGGAAAAGTAACCAATAGGTAAGTTGGAGTTGTCTGGTTGTATCTGGCTCAATACGCCACCAATATGGGTGTTGCTTGCGTCGATGGTTACAATGAATGGTCGAGTCACACAGGCTCTTACCAATACTGGCGCATTCACTAAACACGACTTCACTTGATCAAACGCGGATTGGCACTCGTCTGACCATTCGAACGCTACTCCGGATCTTGTTAAGTTAGTAAGGGGAGCTGCTATTTTCGCGAACGAAGGTACATGTTTTCGGCAGAACCCGCACATCCCAAGGAATCTCCGGACTTCTTTGACTTTTGTGGGTCTTTTAATTTTGTTAATAGCCTCTATGTTTTTTGGGTTTTGGTCCAGTTTACTCCTGGCCGCTGAGATTTTATGGCCAAGAAAGGTTACTTCTTTTAATCCAAAAGTACATTTGCTTAAATTTAGCTTGGCCCCATTCTGTGTCAGTAAAGTGAATAGTTGCTGTAAGCAACTCAACAACATGGGGAAGTCATCAGCCCAAATTATTAAATCATCCAAATAATTCTTTACCCAGCCTTGTTTCAACAATGGAGTAAGTATGTCCTCCATTCGTCGGGAAAATATGGCTGGTGAACATTTTAGTCCAAATGGTAAGCGCCTAAATCTGTAAAGGGTGACTCCATCACTGAATGTGGTTAAATCACGGCTCTCCTCGTCCAACATGATTTGAAAATATGCCTCACGCATATCAAGAGTCACATAGTAATTATGACCTGCGGCCTCCTCGACTAATTCTTCTAGTCTGGGCAGTGGATAGATATCCGTGGCTAGATGTTGATTCACGTGACGATAACCTAAACACATGCGCTTGCTGCCGTCCAGTTTGTTAACTAATACAATAGGAGATAACCAGGCAGCTGTTGATCTTTCAATAACTTCTCTCTCTTCCATGTCTTGCAACATTTCAGCGATCACCTGTTTAGCTTGTTCAGGATATCGATAGATCGGTCCACGGCTGGGCTGTGAGTCTGCTACTTTAATGTGAACGGGGGACCGCTGATGGTTCCTAGTTCTCCTTTTTCCAGATGAAGAGGGGATCATGTTGCAGAATTACGTTAGCTAGTTCCTCTTGTTGAGCTAAAGCTAAGTGAGGCCATGTCTGTTTGTCACTTAGCTTTTGGAGTCGTTGAACACGAGTTCCGCTTTCATCAGTTTGATCACTGGTAGGGATCAGGTCATTATGAATTTTGGTAACTGAGTTGCCTGTACTTTCAGGAGGGTCGTCAATAATTTCATATGAGCCTAGAATGGTACCTTTCCGAAACAGTTTATCTTGTTTAGCTCCATTATTGAGGGGTAAATAGACTAAACCCTCTGAATTCACTTGTAATATGTAAGGGTGACTATTATGACTGAAATGTGCTTGTGAGTAGAACAGTAAAGTGGTTTTAGGCTCCTCACTGACTGGCACGGCTATGAATCTGGTTTGATATGGGGTGAGCCTCTCTACTGTTAAGAGATTAATCTGTTTCAACTGTTGAGGGTTCCTGACGGCCCTGATAGGTGTGGCCTGGACTCGCTCAACTTTTCCTTTCTGCCGCAGAACATAGTTTACAACGTACGGGGCTCCTCCCCACATCAGCGCTCATTGCGCACCATTCCAGATCAACGGAGATTGTCCGAGGACATCACATCCCAACAACATTTCAGTAGTTAAGCAGGCGTTCGGGATGACTGGACACCACTGTTGATGAACTTTCTTGTCTCCCACTCTGATTTCTACTTTGACCATACCCAGGATACAGAGCTGCGCTCCTGTGACGCCCTGTAATCTCGTTGGATTTCTCCTCGTGTTTATTTCTGTTCCTAACCGCTTCACGGTGGCCTCTTTGAGTAAGGTGTAACTACTACGTGTATCAACTACGGCTTCCACTACTTTATTATTCACGCTGACACTTATCGTGGGCGATGTTATGCCTGCTGTTAGTCAATTAGACTGATGGGGGAACTTTGGTTGGCGGTCTGCCTTGCATTTGGACTGGGTTGGTGAAATCTGTTATTGCTCCGCGTCGCTGTGCTGTGGTTTATGCGACCTGGGCAATCATGACTGCCTCTACGACATCCCAACCTACGGCAATCAAAACAGTGGCCTGGTGGTGGTTTTGCCCAACATTCTTGCAACGTGTGTGAACTCTTCAGACAATAACTACAATATTTTCGCCTCGGTGTTACAGGAGTAGATTGTTTTTGGTTGAGTTGTTCTAAATTTGTTTTCAAATCCTTTAATTGAGCTTTCAATTCAGTCACTTCCTTGTCTGACTCGGGTTGACGGTTATCATGGGATGGTCTTGGCGGAGTATCCACTACATTTGTATTTGAGGGAACTTCACTTTTATTGTCACTATCCGGCATTGCATTAACTCGGGTGGTGTACCTCTCTTCGAGAAGCTGCCTCTCATTTTCGATCCTGTCAATGAATTTATGGAGTGGATATCCGTCATCAAGATAACCTTCCAAAATTTCCCTGGACTCGAGCGGAAGACCATACCACAATTTCTTCTTAATTCGTTTATCTCGCGAGGGAAACTTTTCCTTTGGAAACTTCGTTTCAAGAGCCGCGTGCTTACACATGAATCTATGTACAAACGCCTTGGGTGATTCTTCCCAGTCATAAGTCATACTTTCTAGCTCTTGCCATGCTCGATCTACACTCAATTCAATGGCAAACTCCGTGCTCAAGAATTTGTTTAGTTCGGGCCATGACAGTGCAAAATGTTTCTTTTGGTAATTATGGATGAAAGTGGCCAGTTCGGAACCCATTCGACTTTTGGCAACTTGGATTCTGATCGCATTACTGGTATCGAATTGCTCAACCGCCTCACAAAACATTTCGAGGCGAGATGTGGCCTCTATCCCTTGAAGCTGATTTAATTCCAAAATTGGAATATCGCGCAGTTTTATGAGAGAGACCCGTGAAGTCATGGTGTGCGAACAAGGGGTCGAGTGTGTTTGTAAAAGAATTGTGGATTTTGTTTGTGAACACCTTCATTACCTTTGAGTAGGTCTAGTCACTTACATCGTCTCTGTAGGCCTCAATAATTTTGATAAATTTTGCATCCACTCGCTCTCTAACTGCGCCTCTCCAGTGTACTCCATCATCTAGATTATTACTATAGTAAGCCCAGTTAAATTGCAGGTTTTGATTTGGCAAGTGTCGGCGAATTTTCTGATTGACAGAGTTCCTTACTGTTTTATAGTCCTCGGATGAAACAAGGGCACTTGCTCCCTTGTACACTCTTGGTTCTAATTGGCAAACGATCACCCTGGCGCGGCACTGTTTCTCTAGCTCCCTGGTAACAGTCTTTATTCTGTGAAAACTTTCTTGAGGGGTAGTATTTTGGTCAATAACATTACTTCCAATCCACAAAAATACAAGGTCACATTCCCACTCCAATGCAGAATTTAATCGGGGGTCCTGAAAGAAATTCCTAACCTTGCCCCCAGTTGCCCGAAAGATTCTAATCTCCACGTCCTGCACATAGAGTTACGGAGGTATTTGGGAAGGACCAACCAATGCTACCCTTAACATTCTCACTCTCTTTGCTAGTCACTTCCCTTCACTTTCTCACAAACGCCACTAACTGGAGAACGATGATCCCAACCGCTGTGCCACCAGTGTAACGATAGGATTTTTATCACACCGTTGTTCACCAGTGTAACGGTACGATTTTTATCCCACCGTTGTTCACCAGTGTAACGGTAGGATTTTTATCCCACCGTTGTTCATCAGTGTAACGGTAGGATTTTTATCCCACCGTTGTTCACCAGTGTAACGGTAGGATTTTTATCCCACCGTTGTTCATCAGTGTAACGATGAGAAATTGGATTTCCCACCGTTGTTGTTCCCCAGTGTAATGATGGTAATTATATCCCATCATTATTTATCAGGTCTGTTCTGTTTAACTTACTTGTTGATAATACAAAGGGTACTCAACTTAGTCTCCCCTCAATGACTGATAAAGTATTCACCAAAGAAAAAAAAATGAAGGGGGGGGGAGTAACTTCGACTTTGAATGATAAAGGTTAATTGCATAAAGGATATTTTTGGTAGCGTTTGTATTTTTAGCCGAGTCGAGAATAAGTTAGTACCACGTGTGTTAGTCGTTCCCAAAGCGGAGGAATCTTGAACTGGAAGGGGAGTGAGTCACACGTGAGAGGACAAAATTCCCTTTGTTGGATATCAAAATTGCATATGCTTTACTTTAATAAATCTATACTTGTTAAACAACATATATTTTTTTTTAATTACATGACCTTTAATAATATGAAGAGTTGTAAATTAAGTACTAGTTTGGGCGATAGTAATACAGTACTGTTACCAAGCGAAACAATTTGAATATTTAACAATGACTCCTGAGTTCGTCACATTTCATTCCCGATTATCAGTTATTCTTGGGCTCGTCAATAGTCTCAAGACTGGGACATTCAATGACATGGACTGTCTTTTCGGGCTGGCATAGCCTCGAACCAAGAATATTCACTCATGTACTATTACGTCGGACAGTCTAAACTCATCACACAATTCACTAATATTTCATAATCACTCGGGCTTGCTTAAGCCTCGAGGAACAATTTGAAATTACATATCCTTACAACCACTAAATTCACTTTAACACTCCCAATATTTCTAACCTACTAATAAAAGAAGAGAGAGAAAAAAAAAAAACGGTTGAGTTTAAATTCGCTTTTCCGTTACATGATCACATTAACTTTCAAAATTCTGTACCTTATCTACTATCAAAAAAAGGTTCACCTGATTGATTCATAATTCAATAGCTACTACATTCAGTTATAAGTCTATTTGTGGGTAGTGTAAGTGTGTGTGTACATCAAGTCTATGGGCAAATTCACATGATGGCCTCGTGCAAACCCCAAAGTCACGGTGTCTGTGGACTGAAACAACGTCTGTTACTCGTAATGTCTGGTTAGCCAATGTCTGCGTTAAGCTTTTAACAACATTACTTCATATTGTTCACGACAAGCAAGAATTAAAGGGGGGGAGAAAGGAGGAATGTGTACAGCTCACCTGAAACAACGTCTGTTACTCGTAAGGTCTGGTTAGCCAATGTGGCTTAGCTGGGCACGTAGGGACGCTACTGCTAGTCAAATGAGACTGTTTTTGCGATATGGTGGGTTTTAATTCTCTTCACTAAAAAAAATTTGCCAAAAATCAGTTATTAGTCCTAGAATATTATAATTAAATAAGCATATGGCACATGCGTTCAGTTTTCTCCTGGGATGTTTGTTGAGCCTTCGTCGACTACCGTAGGACTTGTGGAGCTTCTGAAGTTGGGTAACGAAGTCTCCACTTTACACTTTCCGATACCCTGTACTATGGTTACCACTGCCTGATATTATAACTACAAACATTATTAATTTCAAGTGGTTTGGAATCCATATTCCCCCCAAAAAAAACACTGTGAAAGCAATGTAAATTACGAGTGCATACGAGCTTTCCACCTGCGGTCGTTCCCCGATGGTATTCTTAGCGGCGCTGTCATTTATTACTTATAAACACACTCACACTTTATATTCCTAGTACTTTATTACACTTATTTATATATACAATATTTATCCATATGTTTCAGTACTAGTAGTTTATTTTCACTCCAGGCATTCACTTTCTCGTTCAGTAAACTAGCATAGAGAGCGAAGCTTTCACTTTCACTTTCATAACTCCAAGTATTTATACACGCAAGAGCAAAGCTTTCACTTTCACATTCATATTTATACCCATATTCTTATATTACTAATTATTTACATATCTATTTACACTTTTATTTACATTATTTAGATTTTTATTTTATTTACACTATGTTATGCACCGTCACTTGCAGTAACTTGTAAAAACTATCTTCCACTGTTCAATTATATTTACATTCATCGCTTTCACTTGCTGTTTAAACATTATTTACACATTATTTACATTTCCACTTGCACTGTTTAAGAGTCACCAGAAAGATCATAGTCACTGTCCATCACTATCATTGATAAATTAGCCAGTTCACGTTCTACAGCAGTCGCTTAGCCCTTTACCCCTTCCCACATGAGGTTTAAAAGGGGTAGAGGTCACAGGGCCCTTTGAAGGGGGCTGAGAAGCGGCGGAATTGGACAGGTGCAAATCCGACATGGTTTCACCTCGACAGACGACAGTAAACTGAATTATGTGGCCTATCGGTAGGGAAGGGTTGACAATGTCAGTGTGGTGACAGCTGCTAATTTATATGCTATGAAATGCTTGGCAGGAAATTGACACAATACGTAACAAATTAGGTAGTTCCAGGTGAATGTAATTATCACTTAGGCTTCTCCCTTCCTTTCTAATACATATTTTTATTACGAGAATAGATCATACGGCATAATTCAACGGGAAATAAACAGGGAAAATTAGCGAACGAGGGCACGTGGGGTGTTGCCAGGTGATAATCAGCCCATTCCAGAAGTATGGCAGTATCAATTACCTTTTCTCTATTATATATTATTTTGTACAAGAATAGGGCATAGGGCATATTTCAATGGATAAAATGAGTGGAAAAATCTGTCCAAAATTTGCATAGCGCAACGTGGCTGGGCAGGTGGGAGGAGAGGGTAATGGAGGGGAGGTAAGGAGTGGAGTCAAGGACAGGGGAAAAATGGCTAAAATGTCAACAGTGGATGGGAGAACAGATGACATTAGCAGAACTGAGTATAGCCGGACACTGGTAGTACTGATTGATGATGCAAGCCACCACTTGAAAGCCTGGGTGAATTCAAAATAACACAGTCACAAAAGTGACGCCTCGCGGTATGATCCCTTGCTCTCGAGCGCCATGCAAGTGATGCCCCGCGGTTAAGGGGTTAAGGGAGCCAGAGTTACTACTGCCGCTAAGTGTGGGACCGACAACCTTTAGTGTGTCCCGTATCTTTCAGTTATCCCAAAATAACCCAACTTAAGCATTCTCTGTCATGTAAACGATATTATGTCATCAGTTTGGGTAGTTTATAGAGGTGCTTACAATATACAGTATTGTACAATAGTGTATATTAGTGGTTTCAGTGCTTTAGTACATTAGTGTTGTACTGTATTATGTGTACATTAGTGTTGTTGGCTGCAGTATTATAGTGTACATTAGTGTTACATAGTACTATGGTGTTCATTAGTGTTTTAGAGTATTAAAGTATGCTTTAGTGTTGTACAAAATTATAGTGTGTTTTCATATTGTACCCTCCAGTTGTATGCAGTAAAGTTAGAGTGTAATACTGTGATGTGTAGTGCTGTACAGTACTATAATGTGTCATGTTGTGCAGTAGTGTACTGTACACTGTCAGGACGAAATTCCCTAAGAATTGCCTTGTCAAGCCCCCAGAACAAAAGTCCGTTTTTAAGGTATTGTTTCAGTATAGGTTAAGATCAAGATTAGGTTAGGTTAGGTTAGGTTTAGGTCAGCTTAGGTAAATTTTTGTTATGTTAGGTTTGATTATTTTATGATTGGGTTATGGTAAGGTTAGCTTTGTTTAACTTAGGCTGAGTTTAGGTTAGATTAGTGTTGGGTTTGGTTTGGTTAGTTAAAGAATTAGGCTAGGTTAGGTTAAGCTTTGTTTACCCTTAGGTTATACTGGATTATTTTAAAATTGGATTCTTTAGGTTTGGTTAGTTTATTTTTGGAATGGGGTAGGTTAAAGTTAGCTTAAATTGTTAGCCTAGCTTTAGTTTAGGGTAATACTGACTTAGTTTATGTTAGTTTTAGCTAGGGGAAGGGGACAGGGGGATTTTGGAATTCCAATGGAGGAATAAGTAGAAAAGGCCCAAACGATCATAAAAACTTTCTGTGTTAGTTATAGATTTGATGTTTTTTGGCTTTTGATTTGTGTCTTTTAAGAGTAATGAAAAAATTTGAGTCCTCAAATAATTGTCATGCCACATAAAAGTACAAAATCTTCATAACTTTCCCCCAAACATACCAAAATTTCTATAAGGCCACAAAATTCCATACCATAAAAATTTTGAATTAACTCTAGAGTATTTATTTATTTAAAATAACTCCCAAGAGGGGATTCAACCCCCCTTGGGAGTTAGAGATCAAGGAATCATCCAGTATTTTCTGGCAAAAATAAGGAATGACCAAGGATCGTCGGTAAATTTTTACAAGTTGCCAATACAGTACACTCCCCCAGTTTGTGCAGTATATTTTTCTGGTAGTTTTTGATGAGATTTGAGTGATTTTGACCTTTTTGTCGGAAATGCTTTGTTTTGCCTCTTTTCCACTCATGAACTTTGACTGCATGAGGAGGTGAAATGAAGCATTTTCGACAGAAAACGAAGGCAAAAATCACGCAAATCACATTAAAAAAAAATACCAGAAAAAAAAAAAAATACTGCACAACCAGTTAACCTAACCAAACAGACCTAACCTAACCTAACCGACGGAAAACGAAGGTAAAAATCGCTCAAATCGCATCAGAAACCACCAGAAAACTATACTGCACAACCAGATAACCTAATCAAACAGATTAACTTAACCTAACCAACCTAACCTAACCAAACCTAGCCAAACTTAGCCTAACCAAACCTAACCTGCTGCAGTGGAATGCTTACCTTAGAGATACGATGTTCCAGGCTGTGCAGTATATTTTTCTGGTAGTTTTTGACGAGATTTGAGGACCTTCATTTTTGTCGGAAATGCTTCATTTTACCTCTTTTCCTTTCATGAACTTTGGATGAGGAACTGAAATGAAGCACTTTTGACAGAAAACAATGGCAAAGACAGAAAACAAAGGCAAAAATCACTCATATTGCATGAAAAACCACCGACTGGAAACGCTTATTAACGCGTGAATAATCAATATTACACTCGAGGCTCAGATCACGTCCTTCTTTGGAAGGCATTGTGAGAAGAATTTGAATTTTCCACCCAGAAGGAATCAAAGACCGTGCTTCAAATTGACTGGTAGAATAACATCACGAGACCTAAAGTATGCCAATGAGTGGGTGAAACAGACCTAGCAGATGTATGCGCAATCAAAAGAAAAAGAAACATATGTACGAATGCACGTATTTTTTTACACGGACTGGCCGAGTGAAGATCCAAAGTATGTTTTTTTTGGAAATTATAATGTTGGGTCTGGTTAGTACTTGGATGGGTGACCGCCTGGGAACACCAGATGCTGTTGGCATCCCTAGGCTACGTGTCAAGTGGGGTTGGTGGAGGGTTAGTGCCCCTCCCTGTAAAACAATTAACTCTAAGCCGTTGGCCACCCCGTTTGGGATACATGGCGTCTGGCAATGGATGGATGGATGGATAATTTATTATTTGTAAATATCATTTTCCGAATGGGATTATGGAGTTAATTATCATTCTTAAGTAATGTACGATGCATTTATAGTGGTAATATTACTGAACTGCATGTTGGTGTTTTTTTGGGGAAATTATAATTAAATTCGTTATCTGTAAACATCAGTTTCCGAATAAGATAACGGGGTTCATTATTATTCTTAAGTAATATACTGTGCTTTTATGATGGTAATATTACTGAACTGCACATTGGCAACTTGTAAAATAAGATCGAATAGTCTGTGAACCTTTGGCCAAGGTTAAGGTTTGATATGGTAAATTTATCTTGTTAGGTTTAGCTTGTTCTGGTGACTTAGGTTAGCTTGTTCAATTTAGTTATGTTCATTCAGGTAAGTTAGTTTAGGTAATTTAGTTAGGTACAGTTGGGTTGTTTGATTAACCTTTGGCCTGCGACATAATCTCATAAGGGGGTGTCTCAGAAAGCTGCAACATACTCAGGGGCATCTGATTGTAAGAGGGGGCAAAATAAAAGAAATTATACATATATGTGCTGCTATAATATGTCAAAATACACACACTCCAAATAAGCATAGGCATATACTTACATGAGTTACATGACATACACCAAATGCATAAAGTGACAGAATGCATGAGTCGACTCAGATCACTCAACCATCCCTGAACAAGAACTGAAACACACTTTGGAATTCCAAGGGAGGGGGCAACTGACCACCCCCCTCCAGACGCCCATGAACATACTTCTTATGAGCGAGATTTTCAACAGTGCACCACAAGGGTTCTGAAGGATCAGCATGACAGAAAATTTATGGGATATTAAGGTAATGGGTAGCTCTCATACTCACCCCCTATCTCGAGGTCAGGTGCTACGTAGCACCAGAAGCAGTGACCCAAATGTACCCACTTCGTAACGCATTTCCCGCAATATTATCACCCCACAAAAGACAGTCGTGGGTCAGAATTGTTTAGAATAACATAAAATCTAATGTAAGGTTAATAGGAGGTAATGGAACAGAAGCAGGGTGGTAAACAATGGGTGTAAAGGTTGCATCCTAGGCTCTGATTGGAGCGTGCGGAGCGAGATGGCAGCCCACCTGACGAGAGGGGAGTCTGACGACAGAGAATCTCTTCTGCTGCCCCAGTTCGCAGTACTCTCTCTCTCTCTGAAAGCATTAAGAGGGAGGGGACAACCGATTCTCATTGCATATTTCCTCCATCCCTCCTCGACAGTCGACACCTCTCCACCCTTTCACACACACACACACACAACTACCACCACCCTCCCTCACACCAGATATCGCTCGTATACTCTCTCTCTCTCTCTCTCTCTCTCTCTCTCTCTCTTATCCATGTTTTGGTTTCGTTCTTTACCCATAGCTTGCATTTGTTATTGTTGTTTGAATGTGTGTGAGTGTGTGTGTGTGTGTGTGTGTGTGTGTGTGTCGCACGTAAAAGTTTTCCTGTAAAATTTTCCTTGTTCTTTTTTTTTTTCATGCTTTTGACTATCACACATTTCCCTGGCTGGATGCATTAAGAGAGAGCTGGCAGTACGGTCTCACCGCATTTCTTTCCCTCCTCGACACCACTTTCCACCCTTTCCCTCCCTCCACACACACACACACACACACACACACACACACACACACACACCATCCTTCCTTATACCAAAATTAATATCGCTCGGCTACTGGCCGAGTGATATCCACACCTACGTAAATACTACGCTTATCACACTGGGAAAAATGATGTCATATTCCTATAATTACATCTAACTTAGGTGCAGTAGTAGGCTACTGTGAGAAAATAATTGTATCCACATACACTATACGTTTTCAAGCATCACGATGGGGAGAGCATCGCCTGGCCTCCACAGACTGATCAATTTCTATGGTTGGTAGCTTTATGGTTGATGTTAGGTAAATACTATGCTCACCACATCATTAACAATAACATACCAACTCACTGATAAGATTACATTCAGCTAAGGCACTATATTTATGGTAGAAGGAAAAAAATCATAACAATAAATATACCCATCAGCCCCCATCCTCAAACCTGTCCTTTTCCTCAAAGCATAGTTTTTCGTGTTCCTGCCAAAAATGTAATTTCTGACAATTATTTCTCCAAAACTATGCTGATTCAAAAAAAAAAAATGTGAGAAGCTAAGCATTGCAATTTCTCAGCCACTGATATGCATTTCAAGGAAATCTGTAACAGTGACCAAAATTGTCAGATCGCTGCTCCACAGTGGATATTTGCAAGACCACTCGCCGCAGCCCACGGGTTTAAGGGTTGGATTCGGAGGTTGGGTTAGGTTTAGTTATCTTAGCCTAGGTTATTCAGTTACCTTAGGTTAATTTAGGGTGTTTGATCAGGATACATTACTGTTGAACAAATAAAGGAAATGACAAATTTATTTTCCTAGCTGGGACTTTAATCCTAGGGACTTGTTCAAGGGGCCTTTGTTTTACCTATACTGTAATGTACAGTAGTGTGCAGTGTACAGCAGTGTCTGTGTAGTTACGTACAACACGCATTAATGTTGTAGTACAGCTGTAATGTTAAATGTAATTCAGTCTGTACAGTATATTGAAAGTAATGTACATAGTAATAGTACTGTAGAGTACTGCTTCACAACATGCAGCGGTGGTCGTAGTTGTGCAGGTCACAATGTGAGTAATGTTTTTTGCTCACTCTGCACTTCCCAGACTGACAAGCATATCATATATTTCACTAAAATGTGAGAGGGTCTGCCCCCTGTTTTGTTTTTGAGTTCTCTTCCGCTGATAGTCAGTGTCTCCAAACACGATGATTGGCTGAAGCTTCTAGGCAGAGAAGCATCCTGTAATGTGATTGTCCAAAGAAATCACCAGCTGAGCGAGGAAAAATTCCCACAAACACAGCGAGTTCTCGCCCACCCTTAGCCTTAAGGTTACCGTACAATGGTGGGAAAAATGTTTGTACATGGCAAAACATCGACCATTGTATGGGGACCGTAGTAGCAGCGCCTTTACGGTAACCTTATGGGGAAGCGTTGGTGCATCTGCTCCCCGGGCTGTGAGGCATTTGCACCAAATTTCCGGCATGTCGGCCGACCAATCAGCGAGCAGCTGAAGATATTGGCTGTCCAGTCTCTCTTTCTACCGGGTCTCTATTGAACATCATTGTCGCCCAGGCTAACATTCCATATCATTCCATATCTGAATGAGACTCAGCTGTCTGAAGCAACAGGTGGCAAACTTTTCACTGTATCCTCCCATTTTCTCCACATTAATTCCAGCCTAAATGTGGTTGTTGCATGCTTGTGCGCAACAACCTTATTTGGTTTCGTGTTCCCATATATGAAGACTTCAAATTTTACACTCCGTATTTATAACTATCCAGTCAGTCTCTGACAAAAAAAAAAACTGTGTTGTGTACTGATTCCCTATTTCTCCCAAGTCTCAGATAAATATCCTTTGACTGTATGCTTTCAAAAAATTCAAATAATTCTCTTCTCTCTTTTCCCAGTATCTACATTTTAAGCAATATCAATTTCACTGATTAACCTGGTGAACAAACCTACATCTTGTCTCAACTAAACGACCTAGAACAGCTTGTACTTTACGGCACACTACCCATATCCCTGGCCGTCTTCAAAACAACCCTAACATACCTGAACTCTTTCTTATCTATACTCTTTCCACTTACTTTGTCTCTCATTTTTCTCCTTTGAGGTCCCCCCCCCCCCCATTTCTGTCACAAGAGTATAATGGCTGTGCACCCTACTGAGACGCGGTGTGTGACACTACGCCCTTGCTGGAAGGTCATTAGGCAGTACTTCTCAGACTTCCCTGTAATGAGTATCGCTTCAACGGCCAAGAGCCATCCGAGTGTGCTCTGCGTATGACGGAAATAATTCTGTTGGACATGAAACCTTACAATTCTTTTTCTTACCGTTTTACTAAACCAAAAAGGCTTGGCTTAGTCCCACTACGAGAAGGTAGGTTTCAGATTGAACTGACGCTAATTGACCACTGAATCAATTGATTCGTGTGTTTCTGCCCGGAATTTTCCTAATTATGTTTCTAAACTTGTTAATGGCAACTTTATTTGCTCCAAATCTGATAATCTATATCACTATACTCCTTCCAGTCTTTGTGGCATCTAACTATGAACGTCTCCTGTCACTTGAATTTTTCCTTTTTCCATTTTCTTATGGTTCTGTTTCTGTTTCTTCCTCTGACAAAGCTGAACTTTTCACTCGAATTGTTGTCTCTCACTCCAGCTCCGAACGAGGCTGTACTGTTCCTTCATCTGTGTCTGATTTCCTCATGCCTGTAATGAAGTTTCTTCAAATGATGTACTGAGCTTTCTGCCCTCACTGGTCTTAAGAGCATGAAAGCATGTGGTTCCTCTTCTTGTTATCAACAGCTGTGTTTTAATGCTGACACCTTGCATAGGCAAACCCTATCACATTTGTTCGTCTGTCTGCACCTTCCCTTACTGATGGACGTTTGCTTCCATTCATTCAGTCCCAGAAAAGGTTTGCCGTTCATAATACTCTGTCCCCTTGATTCTTTGCCAAGTTTTTGTAATGATTTATTTTTTTATTTGCTGTATATTTTGTCTCTATACAGGCTTCAGCAGCGCTTTTATGTTTAGTGATCTACAAATGAATATAATTAAGAAAGAAAATGAAGACAAATAAAGGAAATCTCACTCATCGTAAAATGGTGTAAATAAGAATAGTAGTAATTACACATTCCATTTTGATAGATCATATCAAATTACACACACACACACACACACACACACACACACACACACACACAGTTACTTACCGACTTGAAGCTGCCCTTCTGCTGCAGAAGACGACGCATGCTATAGCCACATGGTTGGTGTGTTCTTTATCGTCTTTTGTGCCAAAGTGTGCGAGTGTGTAGTCCAATCCTGGATCCGCAGACCTTGCCACACAGTCGGCATGTCAAGTCATGGTTTGATGGGAGAACTCTGTTTTGGTTGAGCCTCCATTGTCGACGATCTTCTGTGGCCAGGTTCCAAGCGTCTTCGAGATGATTGGTTCTTTTTGCTGCTGAGGGCTCGGCTTTTTTTTTTTTTTTTTTTTTTTTTCGTCCAAGGCATTGGTTCAATATCTTGTAGAATGATGCTACATTTCTTCAGAGTAGTCCTTATGATCTTTATATCTTTTCTTCTGTCCCCCTGGGTTGCAGCATGCTGCAGGGAATTGGTCATCAGAACCTGCCGAAGTAGCGGCGCTCAGGCTTGCAGAACGCGGGTCCGACCCATCTCAGCTACTGTTTAGCTAGCATGACTTCTATACTGTTTGACTTCGCCTGCTGGGGAAATTGTGAGTGAGGGACTTTATCCTTCCATGTGAGTCCTAGGATGTGCTGTCAGCATCGGATGTGAAACAACTCAAGATGTTTGATGTGATGCTGGTAGGTAGTACAAGATTCAGCGCTATTTAAGAGGGTGGAGAGTTCGGATATCAGTATTCACAGTACACACACACACACACACATATATATATATATATATATATATATATATATATATATATATATATATATATATATATATATATATATTAGCAGGGGTACCCGGCATTGCCGGGCCAAAAAGGAGAACACTTTAATTCTACGTGTTCTATTTCAAACTTTCTACACCAGAAAGACCACGTACCTCTTACGCTTTTGAAGAGGGAATATAAGAGGTTCCTTTTACGCTTTTGAAGAGGGAATATAAGAGGTTCAGGAACTTCTACTTCAGCTTTCACAGGCTAACACAATGTATTTGTGCACACGAGTGTTATTACTGGTGACCTCAAATGACCTCGGAGGTCAACCTCGCATAGCCTATGTCCTAACTGGAGGTCATGTGAGTCTCCATCCCCAAAACTGGGCTGCTGGATCCAGTCGTTCGAGCAAGTATTACCGGTGACCTGAAATGACCTACTGATGCCCTCAAATGACCTCGGAGGTGAACCTCACATAGCCTGTGTCCGAACTGGATGTCATGTGAGTCTCCCTGCCAAATATTGGGCTGTTGGGTCCAGTCGTTCGAGAATGATTTCTGGTGACCTCAAATGACCTCCAACCAGTGATCTCAAATGACCACTGACGTCAACTTCACATAGCCTATGTCTGAACTGGAGGTCAAGCGAGTCTTCATGCCAAAAATTGGGCTGCAGGGGTACCAGGCATTGCCCGGGCCAAAAAGGCGAACACTACCAGTGACCTCAAATGACCCAGATCTGAATTTTGACAGCCTTCCCAAAACCATCCTTGGATAACCCTGATTCAGAATACATATAATTCTGGCCCTTGGTTTGGGCATGACTGAAGGACAAACAAACAAGCATACAGACAACGTGGCCCATATATATATATATATATATATATATATATATATATATATATATATATATATATATATATATTACAGAACAGAGGAAGGAAAAACGAATGATTAAAAAGAGTAGTCCATACACCAGATTATTGGCTTCCTCCATTCATAAAATATCTGTAACAGTTGGATTTGAACAGTTGTAGGTTGAAATTTGTGGGGAAACAACCACGGAAGCGAGTTCCAGAGAGATGCAGTTCGGGGAATAAAAGATTTGTGATAGGCAGCGGTTTTGCAATATGGCTGAGTAACATTCCAGTCATTAGCGCTACCATGTGTCCACTGTGCCACAGTGGATGCAACTCTGTCTGAGCATTTGCCATAAAAGTATCTGTAAAATAATGCAAGGGAGGCAACATTCCTTCTTACCTGAAGGGGAGGTAGTTTATTTGTAATACCAGGGTTATTAATAATTCCAGCAGCTTTGTTCTGAATTTTGTCTAGTTGTTTTAGTGCAACCTCTCCACATCCATTCCACAAGGGTGAGCAATATTCAAGCTGAGAGCACACGTGACTCTTATAAATTATAGTTAACTGCTCGTCAGTGAAGAAGTTACGGACTCTGTACAATAATCCAAGTTTTTTTGAGGCGGTTTTATTAAGTGATCTGACATGAGAGGTCCAGCTGAGGGCATTGTTAAGTGAAACACCGAAAATTTCAATACTTTTGGAGATGGGAATATTAGTAGTACTGAAGGTATTATACGAATTGGGCAATATCTGTCAATTACTAAATTGTACAGTATATATTTGGTTTTACCAGCATGAAATGAGACAAGATTATTTTGTCTCCATTCACTGATCTTAAATCTTGATTTATGGAGATGGCTGTACTGAGTTGAGAGTCAGAGATATTAAACTTTGTAAATGGATGTTTGTGTGTGAATGTGCTGTGACGTGTTGAGTCACCTGCATATGAATGGATAGGGTTGTGGGTGACAGATAAGTGATCATTAATTTGAACTAAGAATAAGGTTGGCACCAGAACTGATCCCTGTGGCACACCGGCATTGATTGAGTGGAAATTGGAATATACATAATCTATTTTTACTCTTATTTTTCTGTCGCCGAGATATGAGGAAAACAGAGGAACAAAACCCGTTAGTCCATAGCAAGAGAGTTTGGACAGCAGGGAATGGTGCCACACCCTGTCGAAAGCTTTAGAAATATCAAGGGTTGCTACATGAGTTTCATCATGTTGGTCAGGTGACTGAGTCAGAAGAGTAAGTATGCCAATGGTGGATCTTTCGTGGCAAAAACCATTTGTCTATCACTAATTAAGTTGTTGGGTTCAAGATGTTTAGTTATGTGCATATTACTAACACTTTCAAATACTCTACCAGGAGAAGATGTGATAGCTATTGGTTTGTAATCAGAGGGGTCAGAGAAACTTCTTTTCTTGGGAACTGGATGGATATTAGCTTCTTTCCACGAATTAGGAAATGAAAAAATACGTATGCATAGTCTGAGTAATTTAGCTAGAATAGGGGCAAGTTCTAGGGAACATTTTTTCAAAAAAATTGGAGGAATTTCATCTGGACCTGGAGCTTTGTTGGTTGGTAAATTGGCAAAGATGGATTTTACGTATCTAGTCTGCATTTTAAGTGGAACAATTTCGGGAGAGTCAAGTTCTAGTACTGGGACGTTCTGGCTGACATCCTCTGTGGTAGAATTTTTGGCAAATGTACTAGCAAAGATACTCGCTTTCCCAAGCGGGTTATTTGTAATGTTGCCATCTGGCAATTTTATTGGGGGAATGGATGATGATTTGTTAGAGTTGACCAGAATATTCTATTGTCATTAGGGTTAAGTAGTATTGATGCTTGATTCTGAAGAAAGTTTAATTTGGCGAGATTTATTACAGCTTTTGCATGGTTTCTCGCAATTTTAAGTTGACAGAGTGATTCAGATGTTTTTATTTTAAGTAAGAGTTATATGCTAATGGCTTCTGTGCCGTTGCTCTGGCATAGTTGCTATCAAACCATTATGGAGAGTTCGATCTTTTAGTGAACTGTTGGTTTGGTATGAATAAATTCATGCTAGGTATATTAAGTCATTAATGTGGGACTGGTTAGACTTAACATCACTAGAGAAGAAAGATTGCTATGGGATGTCAGCAATATAATTTCTAAATCCATCCCAGATTGCCCTATCAAAGTGCTATCAGGTCACCCTTACAGGTTCAGAACGGGGAGGCTATGATGAGATTGTGATAAAATCTACTGTATTGTTGACTTCTAATGCTTTATCTTATTTCATACTTTGCAAGGTTGTTATTGTCTCTTCAATATTTATGACTGGAATTTCTGCCTATGGGTGACTATACACTGAGTGACAAGCCAAATGTTTTCCTGTACATCAGGAAATAATATACGATACTACGGTGGTGCTAACCATATAACGAAATTATGGCGCCTTTTGGTTTAGTGGGTAACTCAGGCCTCCAATCGGATTGAGCCTGTGCAGGTTTATATCCAAGGGATGGTTGGGGTTTATTGCCCACGTAATGCCATTCAAGGATGAGTGAGGCTGGTCATTCTCATCATAAATGTCAGGACCAATTTGCCTAGCCCCGGGCATCTACACTGCTCATGGAGCAGCATGGGATTCGATGATGGATGGATGGATGGATTTCTGTAGATACTAGGTTTCCTTTGGTGTGTGGTCTGTCGTCTCAGTTGTATACTCGAATATGACAGTAGAATTCTTCTACCACTTTCATAATTTCTCCACTATTATGTTATTTCACCATTTTCCTTCATTAACCCCTTAACCGCGGGGCGTCACTTTCGTGAAGCTTGGGAGCAAGGGATCATACTGCTGGACGTCACTTTTGTGATTCTGTGTTATTTTGAATTCGCCTGGGCTTCCAAGTGGTGGCTTGTATCATCTATCAGTACTGCCAATGTCCAACACTAGTCAGCACTCCTAATCTCATCTGTACTCTCATCCATTGTTGACAATTTAGCCATTTCTCCCCGTTCTTGACTCCCCTCCCTACCTCCCCTCCATTGCCCTATCCTCTCGCCTGCCCGGCCGTGCTACACTAAGTAAATCTTCCCTGGAATTTTTCACTAATTTCATCCATTGAAATAAGCCCTATGCCCTATTCTTATACCAAATAATATATACAAGAAAGAAATAAGGTAAGTGAGAGTGCCATACACCTAGAATTGGCTAATTATCACCTGACAACACCTCACGTGCATTCATTCGCTAATTTTCGCCGTTTATTTCCTCTTGAAATATGCCGTATAATCTATTTTCGTAATAAAAATATATATAAGAAAAGAAGGGAGAAGCCTAAGTGATATTTACATTCACCTGGAACTACCTAATTATTGCAGGCCACCCCACTGTATTCTACGCTAAGTAAATCTTCCCTGGAATTTTCCACTGATTTCATCCATTGAAATAAGCCCTATGCCCTATTCTTATACCAAATAATATATACAAAAAAGAAATAAGGTAAGTGATAGTGCCATACACCTGGAATTGGCTAATTATCACCTGACAACACCTCACGTGCACTCGTTCGCTAATTTTCGCTGTTTATTTCCCCTTGAAATATGCTGTATAATCTATTTTCATAATAAATATACATAAAAAGAGGGAAGGGAGAAGCCTAAGTGATATTTACATTCACCTGGAACTACCTAATTTATTATGTTTTGTCTTGGTTTCCTGCCAATCATTTCATTGCTATATATTAGTAGGTCTCACAAGGCTAAAGTTGGTAGTATTGCACTCACCCTAGCCAGGCGGCAGGAGGCCACCACTATCAGTTCACTGTTGTCTTTGAAGGTGAAGGTACGTCTGATTCACTCCTAACTTCCTCCACTTTTTAGCCCCATCCAAAGGGCCCTGTGACCTTTACTCCCCACTAAACCTCGTGTGGAAAGAGGTAAAGGGCTGACAATTGATAAAGAGTGACTAAGATCTTTCTATTGAGTAAAACAGTGCAAGTGGAATTGTAAATAATGTGTAAACAGCAAGTGAAAGCAGTGAATGTAAATATACGTGAACAGTGGAAAATAGTTTTATAAGTTACTTCAAGTGACAGTGCATAACAGTGTAAATAAAGTAGAAATATAAATAATGTAAATAAAATAGAGAACGTAAATAGAAATGTAAATGAGTAGTATTATAAGAATATGAGTATATACACTAGGAGTAATGAAAGTGAAAGTTTCACTCTAGCATGTATGAATACTATGAGTTATGAGAGTGAAGGTGAAAGTGACATTCACTCTCAATGCTAGTATACAGGACGAGAAAGTGAATGCTACGTATTTTAATGAAAGAAATTGAATGCCTGCAGTGACAATAAACTACTGTTACTGAAGGAAACTTATGGATAAAGACTGTAGATATATATAAGTGTTATATAGTAATAGAAAAATAAACTGTGAGTGTTTTTATGAATAATAAATGACAGAACACCAGCGGCGAACTAGCACAAGTGGGAAGGTCATACGCCCTCGTAATATTCATTGTTTTCACAGTTTTTTTTTTTTTTTTTTTTGGAGTATGGATTCCAAACTATTTGAGAATCATAGAGTAGTTTTTCTAGTGATAATATCAGGCTGTGGTAATCATATTACGGGTTGTCGGGAAGTGTAAAAGTGGAGACTTTGTTACCCAACTTCAGAGGTCTCCACAAGTCCTACGGTACTCGACGAAGGCTCAACAAAAACCCCAGGAGAAAGCTGAAGGTATGTGCCATAAGCATATACGATTTTAATATTTTAGGACTAATAACTGATTTTTGGCAAATATTTTTAGAGAGTCTATCGGAGCGCGAATATGCCTGCGGGGGCCGCAAGAAAAAGCAAAACAAGACCGCGGTTAAAGGGTTAAAGCTTACAGCTGACTTTTCCGTATCCCTAGTTTCCTCTTCGTTGTCTTTACGCTAGTTCCTGTGATTAAGGCTTCGTTTACTTTCTGCTTGTTGAATTTCTGCACATCTTTTTGCCTTTTCTTATTTATTGTCTTTGTTCATTCTGTCGCTTCAGTTTTATATTACTTTTATGTTTCTATGTTTCTGCATTAATAGTATCGTTACGTTTAATATATAGTTTACTGTTCTTTTGCTTTACTGCCTTCCCTCCTATTTCAAGTGCTTCATCTTTCAAAATCATATTGAAATTTTAATTTATTTCTTTAACATCGAGACTTTCATCATTAACGACTGAATACCTAATATGACTGCTGATAATAAACTTTGGTTCCTAAATTTTGCTACCTTCTTTCTCAAGTTAGGCAGGCTAAATTAGGAAGCATCGTTCGTCTTTTCTTATATTAATTCTCAGTTAACACTTAATCACTTTGTGATCGCTACCAACGTTCACTTTGTTGATAACTGCTACGTTTTTTCACCATATCATGTCGGTTTGTAAGGAAATCAATCTCATTTTTAACACGACCTGGAGAATTCCAAGTATAATTTCTCTATGTTCTCAAAAAAGATAGTCCTGATTTTCAGAGACCGAGAGTCTGCAAAACTCTGCCAGAGCTTGACCTCTTCATTTTTTTATTTTACACCCTAATTCCCAACTGAAGTCATTCTTGCTACTTTTGCCAACTTTAGCATCGAAGTCACCCATCATCACCATATAGTGGGATTTTCCTGTGTTAATAGATGTCTATACATCTTCATAGAACTTAGCAAAACTTGATCGCTATTACTAATTTTTAGCACATACACCTGAACTACCTATAATCTGATGAAGGCAGAAATTCGTTAGAGATCTTAGGGTTCTGGATGGGAAAGAAATTGCATACGACCGAGGAAAACTGAAACTGTTTGTCAGAGGCCTATGTCTTGCAGTGCAATGTTACGGGTTGATGATGATGATGATGATGATGATGATGATATACAGTATATATATATATATATATATATATATATGACATGTGGAAGTGTAGGAGGACTACTGGGCCTTGGGATAGGCTAGTGCCCCCGAGATATAGGGCTAGTGCCCCCGAGACATAGGCCCTGAAGCCTTTGCCCAGAGTCGGACACATTAAAATATATATATATATATATATATATATATATATATATATATATATATATATATAAAAGAAAGGAGGAGACGATGTGTGTGTGTGTGTGTATGTGTGTTTATAATAAAGACCAACATATTTCAAAGAGTACGTATACCGCTGAAATGTAAGTGATTATGATAAATATCATGTTGTTTATTATTCTGGTGACTTTTGGCGTCTCTAGAAGCGATGCCACAGCCCATAGTGACCAAAAATTGAGTTGTCTCTTGCTCGTACCAGGATTCGATTCCTGCCGCCACTGGGTTGACAGATTAGCAATCGTGATGCTGACCACTCAGCCATCGCAACGGTGTTTATTGTTGATTCTTATATAATGCCGCTCAAGGAAGAGGAAGACTCCTCAACCTCACTTTTAATGTCAAGACTAAATAGCTTAGCCCTTGGCCACTAAACTTCAGTTAGGGCAAAGAAAGATTTCATGAAAGAATCAAACGAAAGAATTCGGAGGCCGGATGCTAATCTCCCACCAAAATGTGTTGTTGGCTAAGGTACAAGCTACCAGCAAACAAAATTTAAAGAAAAATAGCAAAACTCTACGGAATTCAGTCACCGCGCTCCACATAAAGCCAATCAGTAATATTTGGCGACTGTCATTCGATCGTCTTTGATCTAATCCTCACCAAAAGTAATCGGCTACTGCACATCTAGATAGTTGCTGTTTCTTGAAGGCTCAGTGAATATTAGTCGAACAACATTTCGAGATATTTTGACAACATATACACACAGACACTCACACACACAGACACACACACAGGCAAAAACTGTATTGCCTCACCTTGCTGAAGGTAGGCGATAAAGATGGACAAACATTTTTTATGCATGGAAGAAGGAAACAAAGGCCAGAAGCGGGGAAGATTGTTGCTTCGTAGAAATAATGAAAACAAAATAATAGAGGGCCTAATTCAACATCCGTTCATTTAGAGAAGCCTGGACACATTGCATTTAAAAAACGGGAGATCATAGGCAGTAGCAAACAGACAACAAAAGACACTTCCAGAGTTTACCTGTTGCATGCATGAAGGACCGGGAATAGCGGTTAAACTTTGCATTAGAGAGTTGGAAAGAAAAAGGTATGACAGTTTCCTGCAAGACAAGTCCTATGCTCCAGCCATAATGATGGAGGGATGTAAGCAGAAAGTTCATTAGAGCAGTGACCACTGAAGTGGCGATTGAAGACATAAAGATGCAAAAGTGCGGTGAGGACATAGGGGCTGAAAGGAGCTAGAAAGAGGAGGAGAGTTAAGGAGACGAAAAGCCCTTGACTCTACCTTGTTCAGAAGAGCTGCATATGGGTAACCTCCCCACACTTAAGACTTGCATTCTACACAGGGGAGAATAAAACTCCTGTATAGAGTCAAAGACTATGCAGGGGAAAAAGAAGGCATGGAGTCGGCTTGGCACACCTAATCGTTTGGAAGCAGATTTTATAAGAGAAAGAATATGATCGTTCCACGATAAATCCCTAGAGAAATAAACCCCAAGTATGTTCAAAGATGATGCAGGTTTAAGTTGGATGTTGTTAAAAATTAGAGCATAATCCTATGGATGATTTTGACAGGTTAAAAAAATGTAAGACCTGAGTTTCTGATGCATTAAAAACAACATCTTTTCCCAAATCAGAGATATAAACCTAATCAGACATTAGGTGTGCCATAGCCTCATCTCTCATTCTTTGAAGTAGCTGCTGAGATGGGCGCTGTGAGAAGCGAATGGAAAGGCGAAGGATGGAGTCACCAACGTATGAGTGGATAGGATTAGATGTAGAGTTAAGAATGACATTGGTGAATAGAAGGAAGAGAGTTGTTGATAGGACAGAGCCCTAAGGAACACCACTATTTATAGCTTTAAGAGAAGAACGATGGCCGTCAATCACTGCAGCGATACAACGACCAGAACGGAAACTAGAGATGAAGGCACAGATAGAAGAATAGAAACTGTAAGAGGGTAGTTTGATAATTAAAGATTTATGCCAGATTCGATCGAAATCCTTTCAGTTGTTAAGTACAATGGCAAAGCTTTCACGAAAGTCCCGAAAGGAGGATGGCCAGGAAACAGAAAGAAAGGAGTGAAGTTTCTCAGTGAATCATCCCTGGCTGACCCCATACCGGGAATCGAAGAGAAGTTTCTGACAGAAAAAGTGCTTTAAAATATTTATGTTAAGAATAGATTCAAAAAAAGAAATACAGGATGTTAAAGTAATTGGAGAATAGTTAGAGGGTTGTGAATGGTCACAGAATCTTTGGGATAGGCTAAATGAGACCAAGCTTCCAGCAAGAAGGAAAGTTACAAGTGGACAGAGAAAGGCGAGAGTATAGCTAGGCCGGGTGTAAGCACAGAAGGACAGTTCCAGATGACAAAAGGAAGGACACAATCAACCCTATATGTCTTGCTTTACTGAGGCCCGTGAAGGCAGAAAGTACATCAACTAAAGGAATTTTAATGTTAGTCCTGAGGAAGTCAGAGCAGGGAAGTGATTAAGGAATAGCGCCTGAATCATTAAGGTGGAACTGGAGGAGAAAATCTAAGCAAAGAGTTCTCTTTTTTCAGTAGAAGAAACAGCCAAATTGCCATTAAAGCGAAAAGGAGGAGGGAAGGATGATGAAGTAAATTTGTTACAGAGGTTTTTAGGAGTAGGAAGAATTTGAGTCAGAGAGTTCGGAACATTTTGTATGAATGTCATTTTTCTTAGCAGAGTGGAGAACAGACTTAACACGGTTCTGGACTGTTGGCTCCAGCACCATTTGTAAGCCTTCTCCTTACTGTGGACAGCATTAAAGCATGCGTATTTAAACACTGTTTTTCCCTTAGTTACAGGATAAAAGAAAGGAATGTTTGCTTCCATACCAGAGAATACAACCTCCATAAAGTGCAGGGCACACTCAGATGGCTCTCGACCATTCCAGGGAAATCAAAGAAGTACTGGCTGATTTCCTCCCAATCAGCAGCTCCAAAGTGCCAGAGCTGCGGCTTTTTACGAGGGTCCACAGGCCTTACTAGAGCGGTAGTACAGGCAAAGGTGATAAGGTTGTGGCGAGTGGTGCCCAACGGAGTGAAAAGATATCAGCGTAAGCAGAAAGATTATTCGTAAGGAAGATGTCAAGTATGTGGAGATCTTTACAAGGCGGCCAGGCATATGGGTAGGGTGCTGCATAAGGTGCTCTAGGTCTCTAAAGATAGAGAAGATATAGTTTGTTTACCAGGTGGATCGGTGAATGGAGAGGAGAGCCAAAGGTGGTGGCAAACGTTGTAAATCACCTAGAGTGAAGATTTCAAAGAAATAAGAAATTGATTGGATGTGCTCCATCTAATAGGTATAATAGTAAAAAAAATTTCATAGTAGACTTGGGGAAGAAGTACACAACACAGATATATATAATTAGAAATAACGGGACTGTCGACGCCAGAGAATAAAAAGCTCAGAAGATTTAAGTTCAGGAGTCAAGAGTAAAATATGTTGCTGCGTACATATACACAACAGCTACAACTGGCTTTGGAATAAATATAGGGAAGAAAATGTAAGAGGAAACAGAGAAAGGTGTGCTGTCCGTCTTGTCGGACAGCTGAGCCTCACTGACGAATAGGTGAGGTTTAGAGGAAGATAGATGGTGTTCAACAGAGAGATAATTAGAGTGAAGACCACAAATGTTGTAAAAATAAATAAGGCATGAGTCAGACATTGGTTTCGAGTACATCAACTGGCCATCACCGGGAGACGGCCGGATGGTGAAGGGTTTTGTCCCTCCCCCCTCTGGGACTTGTGCACTTTCTCCCTCCCGTTTAATCTACAGTACAGTAAAAGCAGATCTCTCTCTCTCTCTCTCTCTCTCTCTCTCTCTCTCTCTCTCTCTCTCTCTCTCTCTCTCTCTCTCTCTCTCTCTCTCTCTCGTCTGTGTGCGTGTGAAGCAGACTGCCGAATCATCTTGCTGGTGAAGCTTGGTGGGTGCCTGGGTAGGTTGGTGGCAGGATGGATGGGTGGGTGGGTGGGTGGACAGATGAGGTTGGTTGTTTGGGTGCGTTGTGTGGATGGGTGTGGTGGTTGGAGTGGATTGGGAGGTGAGTGCATTGGGTGAGTCGGGAGGATGGGCAGGGTGGGTAGGTGGTTGGGTTGATGGGTGGGTGGCAGGGTGAGTGGATGAGGGGAGTGTATTGGTGAGTGGGTGGGGTGGGTAGATGGCTGATCAGGATGGGTGGGTGGGTGTACTAATAGGAAGAGAGGGTGGATGGTTAGGTTGTGCAGGTGAATGGGTAGCAGGGTTAATGGGTGTGTGGAAGGGAAAGGTTGATCAATAGTGGAACTGGTCCACGTGGTTAATAGATACATGAGTTAAATAGGTCCATGTGTGAAAGTAGGTCCATGGAGGAAAAAATCCTTGAAGAAATTCGCCTTGGTAGAAACATAGTAGATTAGAATAGATTAGAATAAGTCCTTAGTGAAATTGGTCCATGAGAATCAATATGTCCATGAAAGAATATAGGTAGAAAGTGGGAAGAAGACTCGTGGAGAAAACAGGTCTTGGGGAGAACATGGGTCCACAGTGGGTCCACAGAGGGAAAATAGGTATATGGGTATGAATACGTCCATGAAGAAAAATAGCGTCGCGGGGAAACAGGTCCATGGTTAAAATTTGGCCCATTGAGGAAAATAGGTCTATGGTGAAACTAAGTAAATTGGATAAACAGGTGTATTGGGAAAACTGGTCAATGTAGGAACAGTTCCATGGGGCAGAATAGGTGGGGGGTCGACGCTTAGGGGGTGTAGCTGGAGACGAGCTTATATGCTTGAAATCCAAGTAATAACCGTGTAGTACAGTTCTTAAAAATTCATCACCACTCGAACCAGCAAAGACTAAATTCCTCCCAAATAAAATTGATTATGCCTCAGCTCGATCCTTTCGGTGTATTACTAGAGTCAGAGCAGCACATTTTCATCTAAACGAGCTATCAAGGCTAATCGTGAAAATTATGTTAAAGTGAAGGGGAATGCCTGCCAATATTATTCAGTTGACTGAGCGATTGTATGATCAGTGCCCCAGAAAAAAAAAAAAAAAAAAAAAGCTTATGCTTCCAACTTTGCGAAGAAGAACAGGCCTTGTCCTGATATGCAACACATACTGAAATAGAAGGGGAGTTTCAGCACTGAATGTTGGGGGGTGATCTATGGGGCATCTCCCGAGTGACTGGTGATTTATTTCGCAGTCAGTCACTGGAGTTAAGTTTAAGTTAATGATTTAAAAAAAAATTTATAGTGTTCGAATACCTGCAGGTTAAAAATTCTTAATGTAAAGAAAAATGAACACTGGTTGTGGGATGGTGATCCTCCTTATTGCCAAGGATAATGGTAAGAAGGGATAGGAGGTAGCCGTAAGATGCAAAATGATTACTGACTGGTCGGACACCCTGTATTATGTGCAGGGGCTGGAGGTGCAGGGGTGAACTGATGGGTGGATATGACATGGCTCGCTGTGAGCGGAGAGTGGCAACTCATGACCAGGTCCCGGTGCCCTAACTTTTCCCTCTGCATATATTAATTCATTCAGTCGCTCATATCACTACTCCAATTACATCTCTTATGAATCTAAGGAGCAGATAGTGGAGAGATGGCTAGCGGTACTAATATGGCTCGGAGGTGTGTGTGTGTGTGTGTGTGTGTGTGTGTGTGTGTGTGTGTGTGTGTGTGTGTGTGTGTGTGTGTGTGTGTGTGTGTGTGTGTGTGTGTATTCCTAATCATCAAGAGCTTGAGTCAGTCCACAGGAGGACAAAGGTATCTCCCATCTCTATCCACTTTTACCTATCGGCTGTTATTCAGTTCAGTAAAACCTCAACAATTCTCAGTTTTTCATATGTACCTTCTCTTTTGTCTGTTTCCTCCTCTTACATCACTTCGAAATTGCCATTACGTTACATCAACTGTTCACATTTTGTTTATTCCACGAAAAACATGGCCAGACCTCATCTACTTTTACTGTTTGTTTATACTAATTATCTTTTATTTTCTCTCTTCCCTTAACCAGGTAACTTTCCATTTCATCTTAGTCTCCATCCATCCATCCATCATCCAATCCTGTGTTGCCCCATGAGAAGCGTAGGAGCCCGGGGCTAGGCAAGTTGGTCCTAACGTTTAAGATCAGAGGGACCAGCCTCACTCATCCTTGAGTGGCATTACGTGTGCAATAAGCCCCAACCACCTTTTGGATATAAACCTACACAAAGCTCAATCCGATTGGAGCCCCTCAATTGCCCACTAAACCACCAGGCGCCATAATTAGGTTATATGGTTACCACCCAGCATAAGAAATGGTTCCTGGTGTACAGGAAACCATTGGCTTTTCACTCAGTGTACAGTCACCAATAGCCAGAAGGAAGAGGAAAGAATGAAAGACAGAAAGACAGCAGAGGAAGTGTAGTCACCGGTAGGCAGAAGGATGAGGAACGAATTAAGGATAGACAGAAGAGGAAGGAAGAAAGAAAGAAAAGGACAGTCAACCAAAGCAGCACGACATCAAGTGAGTGGATGGTGAGCGCCCCCACCTACCACATCTTAGTCTCGTATTTAGATTGGCATCCGCGGTATTCCCCAACCTCCTGCACCTCTCTACAGCACCACCAACTCTCCCATTCTCCTTACTTTATGATTTATTCGGTTATGTTATGGGTTTCATTCTTTGCGATCGGCTCCCTGTGTGTGTGTGTGTGTGTGTGTGTGTGTGTGTGTGTGTGTGTGTTTTACAGAAGCAAAATGACCACGGAAGAGCAGGTGGAGGGCTTGAGGGGGTGATTTTTTTCTCTTTGAGTAACTGTACCTGTGGTTACCGGTGTGATGTTGTGCCCTCGTATCCCAGAATAATGGGTGAATAATCCAACACAGGCTCAAAGGTCTAAGTTACGAGGAAAACCACTGTTGTTCAGTGCTTCCCTGGCACCTGACCCTACCGATAGTTAACTTGCCCTAAAATTGCCATCTCACCATATTCAATGTTAAACTGTAACAATAGCTCAACACAAAAGTATGACACTATACGGCAGTACGTTAGTTTCTGACCTGATAACATCTCCCCATCATTACTGGTAAGAAATATAAAGAGATTAATCTATCTATCTATTATCTATATACCTAGGCTGCTTCCCCCAAGGAAAGGAAGGTAGCCGAGACAGGACGACACACTCCCCATTTACTCATCCATTCAAACACATTCATTCGCATCTTAGCCCCAAAGGGGAGAAAAGACAGATCCTCACCGCATCACACCGCACAAGGGTCAACTGCGCAATGCAATCAGTGACATCCGCTGCAGGGCCCGACAGCAGAACTGGTTTACCCCTGCCACATCATAACAGACCCATCCCCTTACCCGCACCTGACCTGACCAGCTGATCAGACTAAATGCGGGAGAATATCCCCTCAGGGCTGCGTCATCACTTATTCATTCACAATTTCTCTCCATTTTATTTATGTCACGCACAGCCACTCTTCCTTGCTCAACAGACATCCCTCTCACATCCAGCGCTCTCTTCACACTGTCCATCCATCCTATTCGTGGTCATCCTCTCAGCCTTACACCTCTCACATCAGATCTAGTTATCTTTTTCACCAATCGCTCATTATCCATTTCTCTCCATATGCCCAAACCATCGCAACACCCTCTGCTCAACTCTACCAGCCATCTCCCGAACAACTCCAGTTCTCCTTCGCACTTCATCATTTCGCACCCGATCCATACGCGTCACTCCACACATACCCCTCAGACACCTCATCTCCATTACATTCAAACTTTTCCTCTCTGCTACACCCATATAATGCAGTTGGTACCACAACACCCTCATACAGCCTTCTCTTTACATCCATTCTAAGCGAACAACATTTAAACACTTTTTTCATTCCTCCCAGCACCTTTCCTACTTCATTTATTCTAAACTTCACTTCTGCATCTATTCTTCCATCCACAGCAACATGTGACCCTAGATATTTAAAACACTCTACATCCTCAAGCAACTCACCATTTAAGACTATATTCATCCCCCTACCATCTATCAACCTCGTACACTTCATCACTTTACTCTTATTCTCATTTACTTTCAATTTCCTCCTTTCACACACCCTTCCAAACTCCTCTACCAACTGTCTCAATCTGTCCTCTGAATCAGTCACCAGTGCAGTATCATCTGCAAACAGCAGCTGCTTCAGATTCCACTCTCCACCATCAACATTCACCAGACTCAGACCTCCACCTAAAACTCTTGCATTCACCTCCCTTACAACACCATCCATGTAAATATTAAACAACCAAGGCGACATCACACATCCCTGTCGCAGCCCCACTCTCACGGGAAACCAATCACTCACAGCATTTCCCACTCTTACACACGCTCTACTATTTACATAAAAACTTTTCACCCCTTTTAGTAACCTACCATCAAGTCCATACAATTTTAAAACAGTCCACAAAGCCTCCCTATCAATTCTATCATACGCTTTCTCTAAATCCATAAATGCCCAAAACACATCCTTGCCTTTCGCTAAATACTTTTCACACACTTGTCTCACAGCAAACACCTGATCAACGCATCCCCTCCCTCTCCTAAAGCCACACTGCTCATCACCAATCACTCCCTTTGTACCCTCTCTAACTCTCATAATTAACACTCTACCATACACCTTACCTAGAACACTCAACAGACTTATACCCCTAAAGCTAGTACATTCATACTTATCACCCTTGCCTTTATACAACGGGACCACACAAGCACTTGCCCAGTCAATTGGCACCATACCTTTCTCAAAGCACACATTCAACAATCTTACTAACCAGTCAACAATAGTCACTCCACCACCCTTCAGGCATTCCACAGCACACCCATCCATACCTGCAGCTTTCCCTGTTTTCATCTCCTTTACTACCTTCTCCACTTCCTCCTTCGTGATCAAAGAATCATTCAACTCTCCCAACACATTTATTCCTTGCACCCTTCCATCCGTCCCAATCTCAGCCACCCTTTCCTCCTCTACATTTAACAATCTTTCAAAATACTCTGCCCATCTCTTCCTTACTGCATCCATCTCGATTAACATCCTTCCATTCTCTGCTTTTACTCGTTCTTCCTTCCCAGATTCTCCCTTTCGCACCCTTTTCACCTCCTTCCAAAACATTTTCTTATTCTGTTGAATTCTCTGTCAGCCGCCTACCCCACCTCTCATCTGCTGCTACTTTAGCATCACGCACAGCCCTTCTCGCTCTATTCCTCTTCTCCTTATACCTTTCATATGACATCTCATCCTTCCTCTGCAGCCACACTTCATATGCACGTCTCTTCTCAGCCACAGCCATACTTACTTCCTCGCACCACCATTCACTTCCTTTTCTTACACCACCACCCATACGTCTCACACCACACACCTCTTCTGCATGCCCCACCACAGCACTCTTAAACAACTGCCATTCCTCCTCCACGCTGCCATTTTCCCGATCTTTCACTGCGTTCCACTCATCTTTCAATTTCTCCTGATACTCTATCTTTTTCTCTCTTTTATCCAACTCACTGACTTTCAAAACCTCCCTGTCACACCTAACCCTCCTAGCTCTCACCCATCTCTTACCTACTCTTAACTTTCCCTCCACCAGGTAGTGGTCAGACATACCTCCACCCTCCCCTCTCAGAACTCTCACATCCAACAATCTTCCTATTACATTCCTAGACACAACCACATAGTCCATCAAAGCTCTATCAACAACCCTTCCACCCTCCTGTCTCACCCATGTATACTTATAAATATCTTTCTTCTCAAACAGCGTATTCCCAATCACCATCTCTCGCTCAACACACATCGCTATCATTCGTTCCCCATTTTCATTTCTTCCAGGCACACCATGCATACCAACTACGCCTTCAAACTGCTACATTTCCCACTCTAGCATTCAAATCTCCCATCATTACCACATTTACATTCGCTCCAAAACTCTGCAGACACTCATCATCATCCTTCCAGAAAGACTCCCTCTCTTGTTCATCCCTTTCACTACCAGGCCCATATGCACTCACAAACACCCACAACTCACATTCAAATTTTGCTTTCACCCACATCAGTGTCGATGACACCTCCTTCCATTCAATCACACATTGCTGTACTTCCGGACTCACTAACAAGGCTACACCTTCTCTTGCCCTTCCTCTATCAACACCTGACAATCTTCCATTCACACTTCCAAACATAGACTCCCCCTTCCCTTTCATCTTCGTTTCACTCAAAGCTAACACATCCATCTTTCTTCTCACAAACATTCTCCCAATCTCCTCCCTTTTAGCCTCAATCGTACTACATCCACGCACATTCATAGACCCAATCTTCAGGGTACGGGGATAACTCCATCCCCCATCCCTTTCTCTGGCCTGTCTCTTTTTAGGAACTAAAAAACAGAGGAAGGGGTCCCTAGTCCCCTCACCCCACCCCTTTTAGTCGCCTTTTACGACACGCAGGGAATACGGTGGCAGTATTCTTCCTAACACAACGTGGCCGCAGAGTAGTAGTACCACCCCATAGCGCGGCCCGGTTGTGTCCCCCCCGCCACAGGGGGGATTAATGCCAGAATTAAATGATAGTCATTCGGAAATGCCATGGCCATGATTTAGAGTAAAAGTATTGTCTAATTCTGCCACTAAGATATGGGAAAAAAAGATGGAAGAGAACACAAATCTCTGCCAATTTAAAGTGAACACGCTGTAATCTAAGCATTTTTTTTTTTTATGTGCTCGACTCTGGGCTTAGGCTTCACAGCCTGCTCCCGAGCCCCAGTAGTCCTCCTACACACCATACACCTCTACATATCACCACTTGGGCGCTAACACCCACCGTCCATATTGAATACATGCTAGAGCTGTCTCATACAGGACTGGTGTATTGGCATTAGCGGGGTTATTTTACAACATGTCGGCGGGTCTTCTGGTAGATCGGTAAAGTCTGCTTTGTATGAAATTCAAATCCTTAAACTGTTCCCTGCCCCAGTGGGGATTTGAACCTGGGTCCGATGGGACCGCAGGCCATCCCTCTACCGATTGAGCCACCGCCTCCCCCAAATTGTTCTTCCTTGCTTTATCGTGCTCGCTTCTCAGGTTTGTGGCCTCAAGAAAGGGCTTGCTGTGATATGTGGCTCACAAGTAATTCCAGAGTTAAGGCCTCTTTGACCAAGTGTCCAGACGCCTGCAGTGCAGACAATGTTTGTGTCATCACTGGACGTGTTCACCATACTGCATTACACGATTTTTTTTTTCCATAAGAGGAATATTACTGTCATTACAAAGACCACTATTACTATCCCAGCAATCGCTGTTAGTCTTGCTGATGCTGTTACTATCGCTTTTAGTAAAAATATCACTAATATTCCCCAGCCAACTATCATTACAAGTGTAAAGAACATTTTGAAAAAATGCATCGGGAGTATGGATGGGAGAGCCGAAAAGGAAAAAAGAAAGGGGGGATGGACATTGATATCATTGCACACATGTCATGTGATTCATGTTCTGATGCAGAGGGGGGAGGGGGGTCATCCTTTTTGGGATTCTTCATCTTCTGCCTCTTCTGCATTGAAAAATGTGATTCTCCACACTCAACATTTACAGCTGTGCATTACTTGGAAACAGAGCGTGCATGTACCTAAAGACATGGCGCAATTGATCTTTGTACTTTAACCCTTATTCGCTAGTTGACGTGCATGCACGACAGGATTCAGGGCATGCAGGGCCGCCGGTTGCCTTGCTGTACCGCACTCACCTTCCTGCCACTGTTTGAGTGCGGGACCGTTTTCTGTGATACATACGGGGTAGGTAGAACCCACAGGTACCCCGCAGTTGTGCGGTTCCGTCTGTACTCGGCAGTGGTAGCAATAGGAGCCATGTCATCTTCCTCGGCGGCGTCCGATTCCATTCCACCGTGTCAAGGGCCGATCGCCTCATCAACCCCCGCTAAAGTCATGCCCTTTGTGCCGGGGAAAGGGCTTAGTGACAGTGCCATAGGACGTGCCCTAGACGAAACTGTGTCCTCTAGGACATTTAGGGTAAAGAGAACTACCACATGGAGAGCAAGTTCTCTCGCCCTCCATCCCTTACTCTCTCCCCGATGCCAGAGAGGGCTCTCCAACTTCTACAGGAGGAAGGGAGAGCCTACGAGAGTGATGATTTTGCTGATGAGGAGGCGGTAGATGACCCAGGATATCGGGAAAGTGGCCGTGGACCTGGTGGACATCTACGGAAAAAATGCCGCAGAGCCATTTCCTCCACACTCTCCCCACCTGCTCGCTAACGTATCTTCCTCCACTGCTCCCCCACATCTCAGCCTACCACTTCAAGGGCAGAATCACCTCAACCAGGCCCTTCAGGAGTTGTATTGCCTAGACAGGAGCCACGTGGTGATACGCAGCGCCAAGCGTCTTCAAAGGAAAGTTCAGCGTCAGGTGAGTCATCACCTGCTTACTGCCCCACCTCTCCCTCTCCCTCTCCCTTTCCCTCTCCTTCTCCCTCACCCTCTCCTCCCCTCCCCCCTGCCCGTGGCCGTGCACGTGGTCGTGCATGAGTGACTGGAAAACGTAGTGCAACTGCCGGATGGCCTGCTCTACCACGTGTGGGTAGAGTAGATACATTTGTGTGGGAGGATGGTGCCGGCTTTGAGCTGTCTGTGCTGGCATTTGATGAGGAGGGTGCAGGTGTGCAGGAGGATGCACTTCCCCCCAGGCCTTGGACTATTAGTAGTCTATTCAAGGCAATTTTCACGACTGCAGTTATGCAGTACCTGGTTGATAAAATTAATTTCCACCAGGTCATGTGCGTGCATTGGGTGGATGTACCTGCTAGCTAGAGCATGCACATGCGTGAATGGATACCTGTAGAGGTGGGGGAGATGTTTGTGTGGCTCACCCTGACCATGCTGATGGCGCATGTAAAAAAACATGTGCTTCACGACTATTGGTCGGTGGATGAACTCGTTGGCACACCTGTCTTCGGAAAGTACATGGCCCGTGATAGGTACCTGGCAATCCTGAGGTTCCTACATTTCAATCGAAATTACGGGCCTCCACCGGACGACAGGTTATGGAAAATAAGACCAGTCCTGACAATGCTGAAAGAGTCATTCTCCAGGGTTTTCCATCCGTTCCAGAAAGTGGTTATTGACGAGTCGCTGATGTCATTCAGGGGTAGGCTTGCATTTATTCAGTATGTGCCATCAAAGCATCACAGATTTGGCCTGAAATTCTTTGTGCTTTGTGACTGTAAAACTTGATATGTGCTGGATGTAATAGTTTACCCGGCGACAGATGTTGATATACCTAGCGATGATCCTCATGGATTCTCTGCATCAGTAGTGAAAGTGCTGATGGAAAGGTATTTCAACAGGCACCACATTCTATACACCGATAATTATTACACAGCCCCGGCGTTGACAAAGTATTTGCTTGACCATGGTACTGGGTCCTGTGGAACTGTTAGGGCCAACAGAAAGAATTTCCCAGTATTTCCGGCAAATACTAAGAAAGGAGACCTTCTGACAAAGAAATGTGGGAACAAGTTAGCCCTTCTCTGGCATGATAAGAGACGGGTTAACATGTTGTCTACAGTTCATAAGGGTGTGCTGGAGGAAACTGGTAAAACAAACTACAGGACCAGGGAACCCGTGGTAAAGCCAGATGCAGTCAGTGATTACAAGATAAACATGCGGCTGGTTGATAAATCGGACATGCAAATTGGTGAGGTCGATTGCCTACGTAAGTCCTGCAGGTGGTACAAGAAAGCGTTCTTACACCTTCTTGATATCGCCGTCCTGAACAGTTTCATACTGTTCAAGGAGCTTGTAAGGAAACCTCTCTCTTTATGAGAGTTTGAGAGAGAGCTTGCACGCGAACTCCTTGAGCAATATTCAACTGCTCAGGTGACAGGTGCTAGGTGGGGGACAGCGGCTTCAGCTGACAGGCTCAGCTGTGCTGAGTATTTCCGTCGGCACAAAATTGTGGAGATCGGGAGAACAGCAGCAAGTCGTCTGGCATACAGGCGGTGCCACGTCTGCCGCACAACCAATCGCCGTCCCCCAGCACGAAAAGAGACCTCGTACCAATGTGCAGAATTCAAGGCCCCTCTATGCCCCAAATGCTTCTCAGAGTATCACTCCGAGCGTGAGTACTGAGCAGGTGTGTGGGGAAGTGTAAATAATGTACAGTAATGCACAAGTTTGTGTATTTTCATAATTGAGTGAAAAGTGTGATAGTATGGGTGAAGTATAGTAAGTGCTGAGATGTATGTCATTTATAATAAGTTCAACAAGTGTAAATAAGTGATTTATAGTAAGTGCAATACAGAAATTGATACTGTGTATTGGATATTGGTTTGAAAATTATTGGAAATATTTTGCTTTTGCCTCCGTGTTACCTGAAAGAAAACCACTTGTGAGCGGGCCACAAAGAAAAATACCTGCTTGGCTAAACCTAAATTCTTTCACTCAATACTCAGGGAGATTGTGCCAAATATGAGCATCAGTGTGTCTGTGATGTGACGTACAAATAATGTTAGTTGTGTGAAACATTTATATGATTTTCACTATAACCCTGAATAGTACAAAGCAGTATGATTTACAGAACAAATAATTACCTCATACTCTACGATAAAGCGTGAAAGAGCAACAACATTTACTTGTCAAAGTGTAATTACGCGCAGTGGTGATGTACAGTGCATTTCTAAGTGTCATAGTAAAGGAGAAATATGATTATTTACGGAAGAAGTGAGAAACGAAAAACGAGGTAAAGGAGAAATATTCCTTACGGAAGAAGTGAGTACAGAAAAAAGACGAGATATTTCCTTTTCCACACACCTACGGGGCGTAGAGGCATTATGGAGCGGGTGGTAAATCCTTGGGTGAGCTACATGAACTGGGTGATGACTCATTCTCACGGCGGTGAATAAGGAGCAATGGAAAGAATGAGTGGAATCTTCCACATTCCTTCGAAGGACGCACGGGTAGTGTTACGATCACCACTCCAGGCAGTGCTGCCAACGTTAGCCGGCTGGGCCAAGGCCGCAGCCAGTGACAAGCGCTCGGAGCCGCGCGCCAAAACATGAAAAACCACTCGTCTTCAACTCATCCTTACTCATCGACGGGACCACCTAGAGACCTTGGGATACTATCATTGGAAAGAGGAAGAGTTGATGAGTCTTATGAACTTTTATTTGAATATCTAGCTATTAGAGTTTGTCAGATATGAAGGTTTGAAGTAAGGGTATTTTTGCCAAAATCTCAGAAATCGCCTGTAGGGAGGCGTGTGCCACGGCCGGGAACCCCCCGGCGGCTAAGGGTTAAGCAAAGGAAGTTGCGTGCTTGATGGCAAATTTGCTTTCTTTAGAAAACGCTTAGTCACTGCATTACCCCCGGTGATAGCAAGGTGTGTGATGGTTTTTTCATAGGCTATACATATGTAGTTTTTCACTTTAAATGAAACTGAGAAGAAGAAGAGGAAGAAGACTGATGACATTGCACGTTTTTCACCTCGCCTAGACGGAGTCCGACGAGATATTGTTTTTGATGGTTTGTTTGTTTCTTTGTTTGTCTCATGTTTGTGTCTTTGTTTGTTAGCAACATTATGGAAAAACGGGTGAATGAAATTACATGAAACTTTCAGGATATGTGGCCACTAGTCACCAAAGAAAGTGATTGAATTTTGGATGTAATTGAGTGGCCATGAAAGGTCAAAATCAAGGTCACGGATTTTCAGAGGGCTATAACTTGAGAACGGTTGAAGATAGAGATATTTGTTATTATAAACACACAGGAGTTCGTAATATGGGCTTCCATTTGGCACCAAGACCTTTGACCTTGAATGAATATGAAAGGTCAAACTCAAGGTCATGGATGTTAAGGGGGCTATAACTCAAAACTGGTTGAAGATAGATATTGTATTTACCATTATCAACATATAGGAAATCCCATATGAGTTTTCATTTGGCACCATGACCTTTTACCTTGAGTGACCTTGAAAGGTCAAACACAAGATCACGGATTTTCAGAGGGCATTACTTGAAAACATTTGCGCCACTACCTTAGAGTTTAATTGTGCACCGACACTAAATGGCAGAAACGAGTCGGTATTTAATAGCAATAAAACAACTGCTGTCAGGCGAGGTTTATTGTGCCTGGCACCACTTGTTTTTTCATGTTTTTAACCTGTCATAACTTGCCTGTGCGTGGCTTAGCTGACTTCATTTTTTTCAATACAATCACAAAATTACATGATAATATGAATATGAACTCAAAATTCGCTTATCTTCTGTAAGTTTGACTTGCTGTTTTTACTGTTTCCTGCCCATCGCTACTAATAGTACTACTATGCTGTGAATCACTACAGTTACAATTACCACTATTATTCAGCACAACAGTTACTCTTGTCAACACAATACCACTGGTTCAGCCAGTAAAACCAAAGCTCCCCCTAGCTTCACAGGTACCATTAGCATCATCAATAGTTTTTACCTCTACACCGTCCCTTCCAAGTAAGCTTTAGGGTGGCGCTGCGGCAGCTGACAGATTTAAAAATGGAAAGGTTCTGGTAGGTACAGCCGTTGCTGCCACACACGGGGTCGTGGGACGGTGAAGTGGCGACGTCGACACACAGTGTTGATATGGTGGCTGAGGCAGTATTGGGCAGGGCTTAGTGACTACTGACAAAATGTATCCTGAGGAGGTATTTGACAGTCAGGTGGCAGTGTGCATCCCGAAGTAGAATTGTATATATGGGGGCAATTTTGTGACAAGTGGCAAAGTGTGTCCTGAGGCAGTGTTTGACAACTGGAGAAATTAGGAAACATTTTGAATTTGATAAAGAAAATATCCTAAATAACCTAAACATACTGTATTACTTGGTATATCCGAAAGCAACAGTGATCCATGGCGTTTTCTGGAAGGATGCCACTGCGTTCGTTGCCACATTTATAGTTCAGGATGATAAAGTAATTGCTAAGTCAGTTAATGACTATTAGGGATGTCAGCTGGTGTTTGAATTTCTAAGATCTTTTGCATATTACACCTACATTTTGTCTTGCATATTATTTACTGTACATATTATTAATTAATGATGTATTTTGCATCAGTAATACACAAGTTTATATTATTCCTTTCATGGACAAAACAAATCTAGTGTCCTATTCGAGGTAACGCCAAAGCCATTTTATTCAGCTAAGAGTAAAATAAAACTGTAAACACTGGTACCATTAATCCTCTCATGGTCAAGACAAGTTTCGTATTCCATTTTGTCTTACAACAGTCGGGTTTATCCAGTTCAGAGTGAGTCAGGACCTTGGTAGTGTTGATAATGACATACCATGAATCAGTAACATAACAGAGGATTCTGAAGTGCATTAGGTGAAAAAATACTCGCTGAGGAATAGTTGCTACGAGCTGCCCTTAGGCAAAAAGAATATTGCCGTCAATCTGTCACACGATACCTGGCACCTGACATCAGCAACATGATTAACCAATAACCTAGCCGTTACCATTAGTAAAACATTTCCTGGTACCAATTCAAATGCTCATGATAAATCTGCAAAGGTCACAGAGGCAACTTCAGTTCGTACTTAGTCCACTTTAACGTGACAGGGATTTCCGTCCTTGTGCAGTACATTTCACGTAATTCATTGGTGCAGTAGCGCAATGCTATGGCTCCACATCCCTTCCCTATCACTTTTTAATGACTTACACCATACTGTAATGCGAATTTCTTGCTAAACCTTGACATTCAAGCTGGAGAGGTGACAATCTTTAAATCAGATAAAGTCGACAGAGAACAGTCTTTTCTCTGTCATTAACAGAGTATTTCTTGGGACTACAAAGGTCACAGGCAAAAGAAGCTTCTATGTAGCTATGTGAGCTAAAAGGTTTATCAGCTACTTGTCGGCCATTAATCAGTTTTTGCTAAGTTCGAATCCTCCTCTAGAATATATACAAAACACTCGAATTTACATTCAGTCCTCATGTGTACTGCTGGATACGTTAGGTAAAGGGGACACAAACCAGACAAAAGTCTAACCGGCCCGAGATCTGAAATCTGGTTCTACCAACTGTTTGCTGGATATGTTAACTAGTACAACCACGGCTCCCCAATTATATACTCAGTGCACCCACATTTATTCTGCGCGCACACACACACACACACACACACACACAACGGGAGAGTGGAGGGAGGGGAAGGAGACCAACTTAGTACCCAGAACAAAATTCATACATAATTTTCAAGTGTAAACCCTAAAGTCCTTCCCCTTAACCCTTGCAACAGTCCAGAGGTAAAGTTCGTATTTTTTTTTTTTATTCTTCTTACCGGTAAACGATATTATTCAGCTTTGAAAGGACCTCAAGCAATGAAAGGGTTAATGAAGACAATCTCACCCATTCACTAGTAAAATTTCTTCCAAAACGATATACAGTCGATTTGACTTATTTCAGGAGAAACTTTTCGAGCTGGAGGTGTTACAGGGAGCCGGTGGACGAATCTGTAGAGAGGTAGTCCTGTCCTACTGGACTCGGGTTCGAAACCTGTCTGGGGCAGGGAACAGTTTCAGTATCTCTAAAATTAGACTTTACTGACCTACTTTAAGAGCAGACATGTTGTAAAACACCGCCGCTAATACCAACACACCAGTCCTGTATGAGACAGCCCTAGCATGCACTGAGTATAGACAGTTGATGTTAGTGTCGAAATGGTGACATGTGGAGGTGTAGGGTACGTAGGAGGATTACTTGGCCTAGGGAAACGGACTGTCAAGCTTATGCCCAGAGTCAGACACATAAATAAAAGATACTGAGTTCATCAACCCATTCAGTACAGGAAATTTTTCCTTACCTGGAGGAAATCATGACGTGGTAGCAAGAATAGTAATCTTAGAAGCAATAGTAGTAGTAGTAGTAGTAGTAGTAGTAGTACAGTAGTAGCAATAGTTGCAACCCCAGGTTCATATGAACTCGAACATGATGGACTGCAGGCCAAGGCTACCCGTCTTCGGCAGTCCATTATCGTACTTTCGTCAAAATATGGATGGAATTGAGGGACGTATGTATAACCGGAGAGTTCCACCGCCTGGCCATGTCGGTGACACGACGTGAAGGCGTCCCTCCCTAGTAACGAGGCAAAGAATGGAATATTTAGGATGTTATCATACTGAAAGGGTCAAGGTTATCAGTCACGGTGTGGTAACAACATAAACAAATCTTTGGGAACCCCGTCTGCCCCACACGCCTTATCAAAATTAATTTTAATTTGTTTTCGTTGGATTTCAGCCGGTGAAATCAGATCTTCAACGTCGGGAAACTCGTAGCATTGTTATAATCATTATGATTCTCGTTACTGGTGTGTGTGTGTGTGTGTGTGTGTGTGTGTGTGTGTGTGTGTGTGTGTGTGTGTGTGTGTGTGTGTGTGTGTGTGTGTGTGTGTGTGTGTGTGTGTGTGTGTGCTTTCTTCAAGGAGCGTTGGTTTCATTATTAATTGATCAATTGTTAGGGGTCACCTGGAAACTGAACTTTCCAGTGTTTAATATGCTATACTCAGATCGTTTCTACCCTGGAACAACTTTATCACCTATTTAGGGCAGGGTCTCTGTTACTCTCAGTACGTGACTCTGCTATGCCTTGATAAACAGTGACATAATTGTAACAGGTTTTATTTACAATCGTATGTTTCATGAAAATTGATAATAACATAGTTTGTTAGTTAAAAATTGTTCGTTTACTTTCTCATATCATGTGGGCTTATTGTTTTGCATTCCCTGACCCTGAAGTAAACCATGATTTCCAACGTTGGACGCAGAGGTGAGTAGTCGGGTCCTGTCCATTGACACTGCACAGTAGGTATCAAAGCGTAATTAAATTATGTAAGTGTGTAGGGATGACGACGACGCACCTACAAGCCTTAACAAAGAAAATTCTTTAGAACTCTCAAATATCATAGTGTAATATTTTTATAAGCATGTAAACTTAATCATCATGCCTTTTTATACCTACAACACCTTTGTGCGTAACTAAAACAGAACTTTAACATGCTAAAACACAAACGACAATAACACCGATTTCTTCATAACTTTTTCCTCATTCTTCTTTATTATGTACTTCTATCTCTTAAATTACAAAACTGATCATTTAAAAAAATTCTCCACTGGGTCTGATGCACGGTAAATCTTGTTCCAAAAAGGTCAGAGGTAATAGGTCAGGAATAGGTTAACTTTACAGTTTTACTCCGATACAGACCAAACATACCAGATGGGTAGGGGGCAAGCGAAGGGTCAAGTGGTTCAATACTGAGAACAATTACTGGTCGAAAGGAAAGGTCACAGGACATGCTCAAACCTTAGACCCTTTCAATCAAAAGGTTTTTACATAATTCAGATTATACTTGTAAAACGGCTTAAGGTAAACAAAAATTATATTTCTCTATTTTGAGAACAATAGTCAAAGGTCACGGTCACAGGGCAAGGTCAACTTAAACACTTTTGATCGAGTTCGGGCCAAGCTTAGTGGAGTTCGAGAACAATTAGTCAATGGTCAACGTCACTGAGTTAGGTCAAAAGCTTGGTAGATCAATCGTAGGACATGGGTGTTGCATCTCTCTCAGAGCTCCTTCAGAGGGTTAGTCAGAACTTTCTTCAACTCCTTCACTACTACAACACACTTTTTTAGCTGAGTCATTTACAAAAGTCTCCAAATCTTCTTCGAAACCTGCTTTTAAGAAACAGTGAAAAAATATAATCGCGCGCGCGCGTGTGTGAGTGTGTGTGTGTGTGTGTGTGTGTGTGTGTGTGTGTGTGTGTGTGTGTGGAGAGAGAGAGAGAGAGAGAGAAGCAACCGTGGCTCAGTGGGTTAGAGCGCTCTGCTCTGACCGAAGGGTCGGAGGATCGAATCCACCCAAGGGGCATTGGTAGACATAAGGGAGGGCATCCGGTCATAAAATGCTACACGCTCTGATCCAAAAGTCCTCTACCCAGGGGCAGCGCCTTAGCCCTTCGGGGATTCCTGGCGTAAAACTTTTTTTTTTTTTTTAATATACAGTAATATTAAAATGTATGAAGAGGTAGGGATGACAGTGTCAAAAGCCATCGGAATAAAGTTGGAGGCAGTGGTCCAGAGCGATCCATTATAGTGCACCTGAAAAGTGCCATGATAATGGCATACCTGATGACCCGCCATGTAATGCCTAAAAGTATGCAATAATGAAAGTAGATATGGGGTCCTTCTACTGCCTCTGACCTTGTTCCGATGGTGTGGGCACTGTTATCTCTACATCTTCAGATATTTTATAAGAAAAATGTATGATTATTCTTGTTCTATGTAGTCAGTCGGATGAAAAGTACATTCAGCTCATCTAAGCCGCTAACATACTGTTACGGTATGTTCTATTACCGTACTAGTAAAATGATCGCGACAGTTCAGCTATTCGAGGTTTTATTTTTGCAACCACCGGATATTTTTTCAGCTTAGGAGAGGCCTCTAGTATCAGATGGGTTAATGTAAGTTGAAATTAGTCCTCCCATCTTGAAATACCCATCCTAAAACTCAGTGAAATCATCTAGAGATAGCAGTGTAGAAATATATTCTCAGGCTAAAGGACCTGACTACCCTTAGCAACGGCATCTACACTGTGACTGATATATGAACATAAGCATTAGGTGACTGAACATCAGGGGCTGTATTTTTACAAGATTTTAGGTAATTTATGCAATAAAATATCTCCATGGCAGTTAATCATCAGAAATAATTTAGTTCTGTTGCATTATATAATTTCATATTCTCACAAGTTCGGCTGTGAAATGTTTGGGTCTTGTCTTAGTGAAGGTATATGTTTAGATAAATATTTCATACACAACTTCAGGTCTACAGACTGTGAATACAGCCCCACATATGTTTGGGTACGAGTAAGGGCCGTATTCTGGGTGACGCTGGGAGCTTCGGATGCATCTTACTTGCCGAAATATTATGCATATTACATCTTGTCATTATCTCCTGTGTTACAGTGTTTATATATTTTAATACTGCTATCATTAACCTTAGCATAATATGCAAAATAAATCGCTGAGGAAGAAGTAGTGTGAAATCTTTTATGTCACCCATGGGGATTCTGATGCATCCTAGAATATGTCCCAGACCACTTAGCCCGTCTAAGCAATTTACGAATGCGTCTACTGTATAAAGGAAGACGTCTTTTCCTACCGCAGATGACATCTTCTGTGTGTGTGTGTGTGTGTGTGTGTGTGTGTGTGTGTATATATATATATATATATATATATATATATATATATATATATATATATATATATATATATATATATATTCTTGTTGCTATTACAAGCTTATAGTTAGCTTAAGAAGAGTCCCCTAGCAGTGAAAGGGCCAATGACAGCTTTATCTAACTCCTACAGGTCAAATCTCCTAACCTGAATAAAATCCCCCTGACATGGCGGGAGTCAAGTAAAAAAATTATTATTATTTTCTTTTTAAATTTTCAGGCGATTTATCACCTACTCAGAGATTATCCTTATTCTTCCTAATATGGAAGACATTGTAACGCCTCTTCTTGGGCGATTTAATTTGTAGCACGTTTATAAGCATTCCAAGATCCCTCTGGCTACAGCATAAACCCCAGCCATTGTATTTCAGCTACCTAAAAGTAATTTTATCTATTACAGGCATGGCTTCTCCTCTTCTTGTGTCTTGGGGCTGTGACAGGAAAGACGGTCAAGTGAAAAAAGGAACTGGAAAGTAAGTGGCACAAGGAAGAGAAGGGGAAGGTGTAATGGAGACCTTGATACGGTACAGAACACTGAACACAAAATCGCGAGAGCACAGAATGAAGTTGTCAGCATCTGGGATAACTACTGGGTGTGAGCTATGATCAGTACAACTCTAGATTTCCATTCCATCTAACGCCAGACGATTTTATTCAGCTGAATGAGTTAAAGCAGCCTGAGAGTTAATACTAACACCGTTAACTCTCCTGTGGTCAGATCGACTCCAGTATTCTGTTCCAGGTAATGCCTGCTTATTTTGCTCAGCAGAGTCATGAGCGCTCCTGAATTACCGTGGTATAGTAAAAAAAAGTCTTCAGTAATAAAAGTGGAAACACGAGTGTTGGGGAATAGTCAGAGGAAGTGATATATAACTTATTTTTGCTTCTACCAGCCAATTTTTACTCAGCTTTGGGGATGCTTCTTGCGGCGAGGAGGTTAATTCAGTCTATGTGCAGTTCGAAAAACTTCTCCAAAGCTGCATCAAATCTTCTGCAGATATTAAAAATAAACTGAATAATACATCGTTAAACATAAGCTGTTCATGGAGAGGCAGCAGAGCGTCTTTTGATCATGCAATCGCAGAAGGAGAATGGATATTATTCGAATCGTGAGGTTTATGTTGTGTGAATGAATGAGAAAACGAGATACGTAGGATGAATGGGTTAAATATATGAAAGAGAGAAGTAGGAAAATGGAAGAGTGTAGCCTACTCAGCTATCAGCTAAAAAGGTCCAACCGCCTCTCGCGCTTCTCTCTTCAAGGACTTTGAAAATCATTCAGGCGAATCCGCAGGAGCCTATAATGATAAATATAACTGGCTACCAATGAGTGCCAGACTATGGAAAGAAAAGCAAAGGAGGCAACAACATTTTTTTGTTGTCAACAGTCACTCCATGGCCGAGACTGACCCTCGTACAGTCAATAATATTTAAAAAAGAAAGAAAAAAAAAACTAGACTTCTCCTGTGCTTTACTGTACGTTTAGAAACTTCAAGCTAAAACTTTAAAGTTCTAAAATGTACTTCCTGTTTCAATCACTTCATATTTTATTCGATTATGTCTCTCATTACAGTAACATAACCAGTGTTTTAAACAACTTATGTTTAGAACAACTCAAGTATTCTACTACAGCTATCGTCAGATGAATTGCATCAGTTAAGTGAGTCTTATGAGCCTGAGAAAGACCTAAACACAGGGTGAAGTATCCCTTATGCCCAGTTTCATTAAAGGTGGAGGTCTCAGTACTTCATTTCGTGAGTGTATGTCAGTGCACATGACGGGGTATGAAACGTGGCAGTCAAAGGAATGGTCCTACTTCACAGGTACTGGAAGAGCAATTTAACCATATGAGGTACGTTAGTAAGGAAACCAGAGAATATCAAAGTCTGAGAGAAGAGTGAATAATATTGGGGTGTGGTCTAAATGCACCTGACGCTCAGATAATAATTTCCTGTCTATCTGGGGGATTTACTAACCCTAGATACTGAAGTAGTAACAGGGTTATGATGATGATGATGACTGGTTTAGCTTCTGAAGGGAATAACTGTATCAATGGTACAGTAAGAAAGAACAGGTTATAAACAAAAACTTGTTAGAAATTCAAGTTATCTGGTACTGTGCAAAAAAAATGAAAAGTAGCTGCAAATTTGCCTCTGTAATTTACCCACACACTATTATTTCCAACTCGAGGAGGTAATATGTTTTTATATATTCATTCAATCTCTAGACGATTTGATTAAAGCTTTATCAAATCCCTCCGGTCTGAAAACCTCTAAGCCGAAGATGAAAGTCTGGACATTGCAATACTAAACAAAACAAAAATACATTACCTGATTGAAGGCGTTAAGTTGTGTTCACAGTTCAGACACATAATCAAGCATCATTTAGAGATTTAATTGTTTTCAGGATAAAGTGATCGCTCCCTGAATTCTGTAATGAATGGAAGTTCATTCAAAATGGCAATTAACCCCTTCAGTCCGATGTGAAATTTTTAATTTTATTTGCTATCTCCAAACGGTTTTATTAACTTGGGAAAGATTTTTTCTAACAGGTGTTAGATATGCCTTTCATTTATCCCATCACTACTTGGGCTCTTACCTTACCTGAATAAGATTGTGTGATAGGAGGAAGAATAAAGTCAGAATTACTCCATCGAAGTAAAGAAGCGGATAATAGTGTTCATCTCATATGAAAATTAAATTGTTTCACTTACCCCTTGCAACCACCTGCACCCTCGTCATCATCATCATCATCATCATCGTTACGAAGCAGCGTTTCAGCCGCACCATTTTCATAGTAATCTGTAAAAAATAAAGCCAGTCACTACTACTTAACAAAAAATAAGTATAACCAACATCCCAACCTTTTTTTCCACGCAAAGATAGGGTGAAGTAAGATCCAGAAACAAGGAAAGAGAATGTAATGTGAAGGGAAAACTATCATGTTCACTGAAATGGATCAGACACTCATTTTCACATCATCCAAGCCCCCGGAATCCCGGCTACATCTTACGGGCCTAATAATCATTACAAATTTTGGGGGCATTTTATTTTTTAATACACCTGTCTACTGAGTCAGTCCACCTACTTAGAGGGTAAAATGAGGGCGCTGAATTCTTGTCACGTACTCCTCCGTACATAATTAGTCTAACGTTCTCGATGTAACATAACAAATATTTGGCAACAAGTGAACGACTTTCCTTCATCTGATCAGCGTCGCCTGACGTTATCCAGAACTACAAATTACCCTGTGGGACAGTCAAAGAGTTACCCCTTCAGTACAATTACTTTTTCTGTTTCATTCTTGCTGCCACTACACAATTGTATTCAGCTTAAGTAGAGTGCATTAGTACGGAATGGGCCATTGAGGGCTATATTTAACTACTCAATTTCGAAGACTCTCTCCCAGGTTAACGAAGCGAGAATAATCTATATAAAAAAAAGTCTTCGTACTGAAAGGATTAATACACATAGCTAAGTACAATTGCCTGATGTTAGCTGTAATATAATGCTGAAGATAATCCGACCATGAAACTGGGAGGGACAGTGATGCCAGTATGTTCATGCAATGAATCCCAAGTGAATAAAATCGTCTGACGTTTACCTGATTAGAATACTAGAGTTATCCTGAACATGAGAGGGTTCGTGAAGAATGTATCTAACCCCTTCAGCTTGAACATTTTCTTCTAAGTTAAATAAATCGCCTGGAGGAAGCGAAAATAATTTGTTAAAGACATTTTCCCTCTGATAGGATTTACCTTTTCAGTCTGGTGGCGCTCTTTATACCTTAATTTTGCTATATGCGGGCAATATTAATCAGCTTTGGACAGACCTTTGGAACTGTAAGGGTTAGATATAACTACAATAACCACTTCACTCTGCAAAGTCACAAACATTGAATAAAATCGATTGGTGTTTGGAGAATATGGACAATACGTCCTTGGGCTGGGGTGTTAAACAGAAAGTTATACGAGAGCAGTTTAGAGAATCACGAGTTAGTGATAACTCTTATATTCCTGACCGGCTTGACCAATGAAGAAGCTCACTGGCTTATTCCGTCACGAATAAAATGTTGCCCATAACTTCTGTTTCTCTAAATAACCCTCACTGATTCCTCCAGGTCATACAATTGCTCGTTTCGAAGCTTTAGTAATCGACAATAGAGTTACAAATAACCTGTAGGAGAATATTACAGCGTAAACGATAAATACCTAGAGGAAAAGTGCTACGAAGTCTCCTGTGGCAACGAAAATAAGGGCCGTAATATCTCGACAAAAACTTCTGTGAGGTATTCGTAGAGGTGGTCGTGTTACTTCTTCCACTGGGGAGAGTACATTGCCGCCCGCACCAGCAAGCGCTGGTGTTGCCTGCTCCCTTGACGTCATGCACGGATGCCAAATGTATGTGGCCACTTTACTGTACATTTTCTCAGATTTACACGGGAATATTTATCAAGAGAATGGCTTATATGTCAAGAGCTATGATCCTCTCTCTCTCTCTCTCTCTCTCTCTCTCTCTCTCTCTCTCTCTCTCTCTCTCTCTCTCATGTTAATCCTTTTAATCTGAAGTTGCATGTAAGATTGTTTGGATATGTGTTTGTATTAACTCACAGCGACCAATTATGCAAAAATCAAATTAATGAAAATCAAAGTAATTAAAAAAATACTTTGTTAGGTAGATTTGTTTATCCTGCAAACTGGTTAAAATCCCAAACAAATCTCCAAAGACGGTAATTGTTGCCATTTTTTATTTTTCGCATTTTGCCTTTCTAATCACCCTAATGTTGTAGTATTTGGTAATTATTTGTGAAGATGAGGTGATATACTGGCAACCTAATACACACAAATAAAATGCATGAATATGAACCCCGCTGTAGTAGATAAGTGCATAGTGTGGTTGGGGCAGTCGCGATCAGAAGGTCGTCCACTGCATCGCTAGGGACATGCTCGCCATGTAACCCCCTGACACATCAACGCAAAAAGCATAATTCAGAGGCAGAGAAACACACTAAACTTTTTTTTTTTTCTGCTTAGTGATGTTAGCTAGCAGAGGAAAATGAGAATGAGAAGAGATAATTTATTATGCGAACGCATAGTACTTTTCTGGATGACTATTTAAATTGCGCTGGAAAGATTTAACGGAGTTTGTTGATGGGTTTTACAACTATCACAAGACGCACCTGTATTACCTTATGGAACTTTTCACTATGGTCACGTATTTTTAATTTATTGTCGCTACTGGCAGACGATTTTATTAAGTTTTGGAAAGGTCTCGCGTATCGGAGTTATTGAAAACTATTATTTAACCTCCCCAGTTCGAAAAGTCTTGAAGGATGAACAAACTTGTCTGGTGGTAAAAATATAATAAAAAGACATCACCGCTATTAGGCAGTTAACCTCTTTGCTACGAAAATGTATCTTTTACTTCATTCACTCTGTCTCCAGTCGACTGTGTTCAGCTCTAAAGATATTAATCGAGTATCTTACTGACTGTATGAACCATTCGACAGCAATGAGATCTTTTAGAATTAATAAAATAATTTCACGTTAGGTACAACAAAATGGAATATGTTCTTGGGCTGAAGGGGCTTCCTTATACTATAATGCAATTACGGTGATTCTGCGTTCCCTTAACTTTGTCATTTATGCTAGAACTATGTAGTGACGAGCATCTTTTCTACATTCATGTTCTCCTAAACATTTTCTCAGTATGGCCTTCATATTACTTCCGGCTACTGCAACTCACTGTCAAGTAGAATTATTCATATGGCGTTGGCGGGAATAAAAGACTTCTGTTTGTCCGATCAAAAGAAGGGTAATGACGAAAGTAAAAACACTGTCAGCCTCTGTGATTACACCCGTGAACTGACAGCATCAGCTGGGTGTTACAGTGACCAGCATGTGTTTGTCTGTCCTGTCTCTGTCTTCTGACAAAACTCAGATTTGATCCAATTTCATCCAAACTTGGTTGAAGGACTGAGGATCAGCCAAGGGGTGGATCTGTTGTGTATGAGAACAATAGGTAAAAGATCAAGGTCACAGGGATAGGTCAAAATGTGACCTACAGGCAGTTATGTGAGCTTGAACAGTGTTTATCCAATTTAAACGAAACTTAATGGAAGGCTTGGGGTAAGACACGGACGTTGATATTTGATTTGAGAACAATTAGCCAAAGGCCAAGGTCACAGGGTAAGATCAAGGTTTGAACCTTGTGTCCATGGGCAAAATAACAAACAGTTTTGATCTGCTTTGAACCAGACTTTGTGGAACGGTTGGTGATCAGCCAAGAGGCTTTGCTACTGTTGTCGAGAACAACAGGTCACATAGCAAGGTCAACTTAAACAGTTGTATCCAATTTAAACAAAACAGTTAGGATGGGTTCAGAATAAGACAGGGATAAAGGAATTCGATTTTGAGAACAACCCGTCAAAGATCAATGTCATAGTGAAAGGTCAAAGGTCAAGGTCACATAGATAAATCTACTTGTATAGTTATGATTTGAGTAGGAATATTGTTGGTGGAGGGGTTAAGGGTCAGACAAGAACTACATAGTTCAATTTTGAGAGCAATCAGATGAGTGACAAGGTCACTAGACAAAAGTAACCATTCTGCCCTCAGACCAGTTGGTGTGTGCGAGTGCTGCACACCGAGTCCTCCTTCTTGTTCACTCTGAATGAAATCGCCTGTCAAAGGCGGAAAAAAATACTAGAGTTGTCCCGATCATGATGATGATTAACTTCCAGATTTTCGTTCTTGTATACCCTACTGTATTCCACGTATGGTAGCTTAATGGCAGAATTAGCTGATACTAAAGCTCAACACCTTTTTCAAAACACTTTTTCGATACTAATATTCTAATTTCAATCCCAGGTAGTACTTTAGCACTCGAACTAAAGAGATAATAATTTTAGGCCAAGGTAATGAGGACATAGAATAGAGCAGATCCTCTGTTTCAAGCAGATTATCAGGATGCATATATGAACATGTGCAAATAAGGATAAACAGCTGGGGTGAGGGAAGAATGTCAAAGGTCACTGCATGAAAAGAGGAAAGTAGAGAGGTATTTCACTAGAGAACTAAAGAAAATCGCCAGAACACAGGTAGCTTTCAGTTAGAGACAAAAGTTCGAATAATATTTCACCTCTTCTGTGTTACACTTTATTCTGGTGGCTAATATTCATATACTGCGGGAGGCTTATTAAGCCTTCTGCCCATAGCTGTTTCTCTTTTATATGATGTATTGAAAAGGAATTTGTGAAGTAGACGAAATGGAAAAATTGGAGAAATTTTTGTCCCTCAGTGTACGTATGTTGACAATGTACACCTGCGTCATACTGGCGAATTGTCAGCTGGCATCATTGTCTTAGAACACCAGTTATAATGGCTTATGTTCCTTCTAAACTTAATTAGGAACACAGCAGTCCACGCCACTTAACCCTTCAGTTGCGAACAGTGTTGCGCTTACTACGTACTGAAAGCAGTGGCACTATTGCTATCACTTCGTGGATCAAGATATGGGTTCACTAGCAGTACAGCTACATTTTCGGACAAGCAGTGCACCTGTGCTAATTTAGCAGTGACTGCTACTTTAAATACATATACATTTTTGTCTAATATTTTTGCAGTAATTATGTGTCGGCATTTTTCACTGGACCTTATTTCAGGTTAGTACATCCCAAATGCTAGCTTTTTTTTTTTCTTAACTCGTTAATAATATCCACAGGAATATAACTTATTGCAGTACCCCGTATGAAGAACAATACAAACACTTTCATATTCATTAGGAAACTTATGGTTTATACCATATCACGTTGCTCCATTATTAAAAAGATTTTTCATTGCCAGATTTGCCAAATTTTGGTTATGAATAACCAAAAGGGGTACCCGGCGTTGCCCGGTTAAAACATTTAGTTCGTGGTTACCGGCATTGCCTGGGACCCTGGATGGCCATTCTCCCTGTGGCAGATGACCCCTGGCGTCCCATTTTACCCATTGAACCCATGTTCCTCCTTTGGCCTATTTCCCCAGGGATATATTCCCTTAGACATTTTCTTACCATGGATCTGTTTTCCCACTACCCACCCATTCATCAACCCTGCCCACTCACCCCACCCGCCCCGCCCTAGCCATCAATCTGTCCATCAGTCCAACCCGTTGTAGTTATTACTGATATGGTTGAAAAAGTATAAAGCTCTTCGGTAACTGGCATCTTTATGCTTTCTCCAAGTTGACTTAGTTTTTGCCAAATAGTTCTGCTTCTTACCATAAGGGACAGCACTTTAGCAACGTAACATAGACATTTAAATTCGTCGAAAAAAGCTACACCTGTTACAGCCGTTTAAAGAGTTCTATAAGCATCCCCCTCCATTTCTATAGAAGAAAGACAGACACACCCACACACCTACACACCAGACACACACGAACATAATGTATATGTAAATAAATAAATAAATAGAGAGATAGATAGAGAAATAGATACCGGTAGATAAATTGATATATATATATATATATATATATATATATAATATATATATATATATATATATATATAATCATCATCAGCCGCTGGAGTTTCCACTGCAGGACCGGCCTATCCCAACCAAACTGGGGACGATACAGCCTATGTATCGCTACCTAGTGGCTTAGGCTGTGTGGTAGAAATTGTATGTAGGGTGAGAAGTGCTTGCAAGTGTAATTGTAGTGTTGAAGTGGGTTTGGATGCGTGTACAGTGTGTGAACCAAATGTACTGGGCCAGACAAGCCGACTGGGTGCAAGCATACTTTTCAGTATGCGACACTGGTTCAACCACAGCACTCCTTATGTCCGCCATTACAACAAACTGTCTGGCCTGTGGCCCTCTTTTGAAGATTTTCGACATGTTACACTTGGCGCATGTCATGTGCCACGTGCAAGGCCTGGGTATGATGAAACCTGTCAAAAACAAATATTAAAAAATTGGGCTATCATATGGTGCAAACCATGCAGTGATAGGCCGTGTGGCTGCTGAAATATAAGCTTCTTAAAAGCATTCTCTCACATACGAGCGGCCCGACCTTGCCTGACTATATATTTTATGGAATTTTCCATTTGCTATTTCTCCTTTTTTCTAAAGTCATCGTGGGGCACTCTTTTCCTCTTCGAGGGCCACATGTGGTGGGCCACCAGTTTGACACCTCTGCCATAGACAATATCACCTATGCTGATATTTGATTCTTTTGCCTTCTTATTACATGATTCCGTCATTTCTTCCTTGGACATTGTTGTTTCTTAAATTTTGTGTGTATTTCTAGGAATTCACGTAAGTAAAGTTTAGGATAATCATCGTAATTGTATATTGGTACTTGTTCGTCTTCCATTATCTCGTATGCGAGACGTTTGTCTGTCTCGTAAATGATGAAATGTGGTGTGTCTCCTATAGACTTGTTAATTGCACAATAATTAATGCTTCATCTCTGGGGATCCGATCATCCCAGTTTGCATAAATTTCGTTGAGAATGTGACATGGTACATCTAATACTTTCATATTCTGTCTTTCCATCAATCCACTGGAAGCTGGATGGTAGGCTAAGACATTTACTTTCATTTCATTGTATTGTTTACATATGTCATGCAAATTTCGGAGTTAAATTCACCACCATTATCATTTATTAGCATCTTAGGTTTCGTGAACCTACAGATAACATAGTGAATGATTACCTACACGGCTGTTTCTTCTGTTTTATCCTTAATTGGAACCAAAATCACATATCATGAGAAATGATCAATTGCAACAAAAAGGTATTGGCTGTGACTGGTGGTTAAGGGTACCTCGAGTAATCAACCGCGACAACATCCCACGGTTGGTTAGGTATAGGATATTTCCCTATAAGCTCAGGTGATAACGTGTAACCTTTGTGTCTTGCACATGACCCGCATCTGTCAATGAGATCGTGTACTGTATGTATTTGCATAACAGTGGCCAATAATATGACATCCAGGCCTGCCTTACTGTTCTATCTTTGTCAGGATGCTCTGCGTGTGGACTATTATGTATTATCCCTAAAATGTGAGGTATCATTGTACTAGGAATAACTAACTGCCTAATATTCCATCTATGATTTGGTTGTCCTGGATTTACTCTATATAAGGTATTGTTTACTGCTGTGAACGATATCTTGTCCCCAGATTCAAGGTGATATATTACTTTAGACCATACTGGGTTTTTTCTTTGTGCCTGGGAGATTTTTTCAGTAGTGGGGATTGTTTCATCTTTGTTGGACAGTGATTCTCATTGACTTATTGTGGCGACAGTGGCTAATGGATTCTGCGGTAAATCTACCTTACCTTTAATGACGTGAATATGTGCATTGTAATTCTGGATTGTACATTTCCATCGTGCTCTTCTCCCAGGGAGGGTTTTTTCATGGAACATGCCCAAGAGAGGCTTATGATCCGTATCCAGGTGAATTTCTTAATTATATATTAGATCACGAAATATTTGTAGTGGAAATATCACCACTGGGGCATCTAAGTCTGTATTACAATAATTTTTCTCTGCTCCTTTTTTTTTTTTTTTTTTTTTGGCAAGTGCAATTGGTTGGTAACTTCCACGTTTATCTTCTTGCATCAATATAGCAATTAAGCCTTTGAGAAAGGCATCTGTGCAAATTATCAACGATTCATTATTGTTTGGATATGCCAAGGAAGGTACACGCATAAGATTTTTTTTTAAGTCGTTAAATGCTGACTTTTGTTCCTGTCCCCACTGAAATACAGCTTGCTTTTTTAGCAGGTGGAATAAAGGCTCTGCTGTATTAGAAAGTCCTTGTATGAATGCTTTGTACTATCCTGTTACAGCTAGAAATTGCATTACTTCATCCACTTCTCTTGGTTCAGGGAAATCTCTTGCTGCTTTTATTTTATCATCCGAGGTGTCGATACCTTCTGCATCCAGCCTGTGGCCTAGAAATTCAATATATTTTAAGCAAAATTTACATTTTGACAGCTTTATTTTAAAACCAGCATTGGCTTAGTTGTGTAGGAACTGGTCTAATTTCTGTAAGTGTTATTTAGTGTGTGTATTGTGATTATGATGTTGTCCAGATAAACAAAAATACTGTCTCCTAGTATGCCTGATAACACACTATTCATTAACCACTGGAATGTACTTGGGGCCGTACGAAGTCCCACTGGCATCCTTCGGTACTAAAAATATCCACTATTTATAGAGAATGCTGTGTATTTGCATGATTCTTCATCTTACTCTATTTGGTAACATCCGCTAAGCAAATCGATTGTGGAAAGTACATGATTTTTCTGGTCCAATATTTTGGAAGATGCCGCTTAATAATGGCATGGGAAACCAGTCTGGGACTGTATGTTGGTTTAACTTGCGATAATCAGTGACTGCACGCATTTCACCATTTTGTTCAGTGGCGCAGCGACGGAGGGAACGACGATGCCATACCCCCCCCCCCTTTGACTCTGAGGTCGACATTCCAAATAGTGCCTAGCATCATGGGCAACCATCACTGTTTCCGCCCATTCGTGGAAATAACATGGAAATATCAGGTATATTATTTCATACAGTTCCATGTTTCAACAGTGAATTAGGGTTGTATTGGACATTATCAATCACATTTACATTTAAAACATTATCCGATATCCTGTTCTTCATAAAATTTACCATCCACATGGAGTTAGAAGCACCGATAATTGCGGTATTGGCGCAAATACACACGTACAATAACGTCTATCATACATTACGCCTCAGAAAAGAAAGACTAAACATGAGATAAAGATTCTAAAATGATAAAAATGATGGGGCTACCTACTTGCAATCCATGAAACAAGTTAGCCTGAACGGCTTGCTCTGCTGTACATCCACAGAGACATGAAATTGGATTTTAACAGGGTGATTGACGAGTATTATCGTAAAAACCACCCTTTAAAGTTGACTTGAACATCGTACATGCTGGCTGACGGTGACCGCGTACTGCACTGATGCATATGAATTTCTACCACAATTATGCACCAGGACAGGTTCCTCAGTAGTTGCTCACCTGTTGGTGGGTGGCATAAAATGACCAAGCACGCTGGCCCTCCTCGTAAATCTTAAACCAGTACATTCACTGTGCTGCAGAGGAATTGTAGGACTCGTGGGAATAAACTCCACAATATAGCAATCCTGCTATCAATACACATACCAGAGGTTACTTCTTAACAGTTGTGCTTGGTGGATCACCCTGATCCTGCACAGTTCAAACACTACCACTCGTATAGAAGATATGATGGTCACGGAGTTGCCATATACGCACACAAATCACACCCACAAACAGAAGTGGTTCTAAATTCAACTACTTCAGTCTAATCTCTGTCTTCTGCACGATTGTAAAGCGACTAGTGTGGATGAAAGTACTGGTAATTCTTCGGCCATTGACTTATCCCTGGCCTCCCCAAGTATACATCAGGATTTCTCGTGTGACCCTTATGCCGACCCCTTGGGACTCCCATCTGTCTTTTGGACGCCATGTTCTTTCGGACCCTCCACCTCCAAAACTTACCTATAAGAAAGCAGATTGGGGATCCTTCTCAAGGATCGCCGATTTAGATAAATATGGGGAGACCATAGATGTAATAGCCCAAAACTGAACTAATTCCATCGCACATGAAGCTGAGGCTGCTATTCCCGAGACTTCTCCAATTCATTTGAACCATAGAGATCATTGCTGGACGCCAGATTGCCAACAAACATTACTGAAGTGCAATTGGAAATACATGATTTTGACAGTCAGCCAACTGAAGAAACTTTAATGCATACAAACAAGCAAAGGCTGAAGCAAGAAGAAAAAGTAGAAGGGCTAAACGTGACTCCTGGCAGTACTTTGTGTCCATGGTGAATCATTATACCCCACTGAGTAGTCTGGTCCACTATTAAACTACTAAATAATAAAAGACCTTATATCCCTGTGACCGCTCTGCAGGTGAACAACGTCTCTGATGATCCCGTGGACGTAGCTAACATCCTGGCCAGTTTTTCTCCTGTGAGTGGCTCAGCCCTTTACGACCAATGTTTTCAAGACCACAAATACATGGCTGAGCTCCTAGTATTAGGCTTGGCCACAGAAGACGTAGACTTCCAGTACAACCAAGATTATACAATAGTTGAACTTCTCCTTGCCCTTAAATCCTGTAAAGGCACCAGTCCTAGACCAGATGCTATTACGTATAGCATGATCCAGCATCAAAATCAGGACAATCTGATTAATCTGTTAGCACTGTACAATGACCTTTTGGCGTCCCGAACGTTCTCAAACTCATGGCACTTTGTGCACGTCATACCGATACCCAAACAAGCTGGTCATCTTATGAATCCCACTTCATTTCGCCCTTTTGTGCTAACTTCATGTTTTTGTAAGGTCATGAAATAAATGGTTGCTGTTATGCTAGGTGTTTTTAGGTCGACTTCTCATCCTAAGAACACTAGCTACTGAGCTTGGGTTCTTTTTTGAGACCGGAACTAGAATACACTACAAGAGGAACAGGGCATAAAAACTCTGGTCAACCAACCTTACACATGTATTATCTTAGACTCACACAACACTGAGCACAATGTAAATACAATCTGGGCACAATACACTATACAGGCTTGAAAGTCATTATCTCGACAGGAGGACTCCAATCAGGCTACTGAAGTCTTGGGCTGCATACAGGTATTGGCCAGGTGTGGGAGGGGTCTTGTCAGGTGTGTCTGCCCTTAGAGGGGCCGTGTCGTCTGGAGCAGGCTGCTGGACGATGTGAAGAGGGGCCCTTCCCTAGTGGGGCCTCAGAGGGGAGTTTGGTCCTAGGGGCTGGGACTGAATAGGGAGAGTAGGCGCGCTTGTCTGCGCCCACTCTGAGAAGTAGGACGCCATCCGATGGGGCTACATGCCCCAGGGTCCCGGGGGTGCCCCTGGGAGTCTGAGGGCTCCGGTCTCTCTCTGGTTGCATCACCATCAGGGGCTGCCTACATTGTCCCTTCCTTTGGGAGTCTGACAGCGGGTGGTCTCGTTCAGGCACTGGCTGCACTGCACGGATCCCCAGGATCACGATGGGGCCTCGTCAGACTTCCTCCAGGTGTAACTCCTCCCAGGGGCTGCCTGTGTGGGAAGAGATGGAGGGGTGTCCCGCTTGGCCTCTGGAGGGGTGTGCCAAGCAAGGGACGTCCTCCATGGGGAAAGACACAGTGGGTGAGGGGCAGGCAGTGACAGTGCCCACCCCAGCGTGGTTGGTAGCTGTCATCGAGGTCCCTAGGGCGGCAGGCGCAGAGCGGCTGGTGGCCGTCTCCTGCCTGTTGGTGTAGCTAGTGACTGTCACTGGGGCCCTGTTAGGTGGAGTGCAGGTGGTGGCCATCACTTGGCTGCTGGTGCAGCTAGTGGCTGTCACCGAGGTCTCATCCCTTGTGAGGATTGCGAGCAAGGTGTGGCTAGTGGCCATCACCTGGCTGCCAGTGCAGGTAATGGCTGTCACCAAGGGCCTGACTCCTGTAAGGACTGCAGGTGAGGTGCAGCTTGTGGCTGTCACCTGCCTGCCAGTGCAGCTAGTGGCCGTCACCGAAGTCCTACTCCTGGGAGTGACTGCAGATGAAAGGAAGGCAGCGACCGTCCCTTCCTCAGTGCGGCTAGTGGCTGTCACTGGGCTCTGCGGAGGGGGGGATGGAGCTGTAGAGAGGTCTGTGGCCGTCTCTTACCTAGTGTGCTAGTGGCTGTCACTTGGGTGCTGTCAGGGGCTGTTGTGTAAGCTTCATCCCGAACCTGGCAAGGGCTGGTCTGGCTGGAGAGTAGTGCAGTAGCACTGTGTATCTCTCATTGGGTCCATTGAGGGGAAGAAGGGTGCAAGGTAGTAGGGGACATAGGCCTGTCCAGCCCAGGCTTTGCACGCGCCCTAAGCACCTCTCAGTGGTCTCCCCCTGGGTTGGGTGTCGCGACATCCCTCTCATGGTGTTTTGTCGGGGTGGGCATTTCACCACCGTCTTGGAGGGAAAAGTCACCTCCCCGTGGCTGGAGGTAGTAGGTGTCCATGGTGGTGGTACTATCAGTTGGTGTTAGGTGATGGAGGAGGGTGGTCCATTGGGCGGTGGCTATGTCTGGTTCTCGGTGGTGTATGTGACATATAGGGTGGAGGTTTGTGGTGTTTCCTGAAGGAGTTGGAGGAGGTAGTGCATGCCACAGATGCGTCATTTCTTGCTGTGGGCTGTGGCCCACCTTAATGTCTTGTGGTGATAAGTGGCCTGTGTCTCCTGGTTGAATACTGGCGACTGGTGAGGTGGCCTGGGTTTTATGCGGTTGCCGAGGGAAGGTGCAGGTCTTCTCCCTGGAGGGTTGGGCTGGTGGGAGTTTCCATTGGACCTGGTGTTAATGCAGTGTTATGAGGGATGTGTTGGGTGCGTGAGGGGTGAGGGTGGGTTGCCTGGTGGTGTGGGTATTATTGGGGGACTGGGTGAGGGTGTGGTTGTGTATCTGGCCGGCAGGTGCAAGAGGCGGCCGGATCTGGTTGTAGTGGTGGTGAGGGTGGGTGTGGGTGCCGGGGGGGTACTGCAGCCCTGTGGTGTGGTGGCTGGGTGTGTTGGTGTGGTCCGGGTGTTTGGTGGTGGGGGTGGTGGTCGGGAAGTGGGAGTGCGGTGTGGGACGGGCTTTGGGCGTGGAGTGAGGAGGGAGAGGGGGAGGAGATGGTGCGGGTGTAGAGGTGGTGTTGGGTGGCGTGTGGTACTGGAGACGTGGCGGGGTGGCCCTGGGGTGGGCTGGGGGTCTCTTGGCCAGGTGGCTGGACTTGCGGTGGTGGTGTAGTGGTGGGAACCGAGGTGTTAGGTGTGGTGGGGGAATTGACTGGAGAGGAGGAAGTGGGTGAGGATGGTAAGGAGGAGGAGGGTGTGAAGTAGCGGGTGTATAAGTCCAACGGGGAGTCTGGAGCGGTGAGTGGTGGTGAAGTGGTGTGGTGGGTGGGGGTAGGAGGGTGGTGTCATTGGGAGGTTTCGGTTGGGAATGGGGGTATGTGATGGTTACGATAAGTGTGTGGGGTGTTATGGTAGTTGATGGTGACTTGGTAAGGGTTGGGGACGTGGGTAATGGTGTAGGGTCCCACGAACCATGGTGAGATTTTGTTGGGTATTAATAGTTAGGCCACTATTACCGAGTCACCTAGTTTGTAGGGGTTGGATGGGGCGACGTCCAGTTGCAGGTCCTGATGCTTCTGCAAGTGGTGCATTTAGTAATTGCTTGAGGTGGTGAAGGGGATCGGATGTAGGGGATGTGGAGGGGGGCTGGAGGTGCTGTTGCAAGGGTAGGAGGAAGGGGGTCTCCCTAAATACTCATTGGTGTGGGGAGATGCTGTCGTCTCGGGGGCAGGAATTCATCCCCCACTGTACAATCTTGATGTGAGCTGGCCAGTCTTCGTCTTTGGTCTCTTCCATTCGAGCCCACACCTGGTTGAGGAGGGTGCAATGGTTCTTTTCACATATTCTGTTCCCTTGGGACCAGTAGGGAGAGGAGTGCGGGATGTGGTAGCTGAAGATGGTGGTGAGTTCTTCCCATATTCTGCTGGTGAACTGTGGGGCACTGTCTGAGTGTAGGGCTTGGGGAATACCAAAGTATGGGAAGATGTGGCGTACGAGGGCATCGGCCATGGCGATGACGTGGTGTTCCATGGCCAGACAGGCAATAAGGAATTTCGAGTATGTGTCCATGAAGGTGATGGTATGCTTGTAGCCAGCTTTTGGTGGAAGAGGGCCTACTACGTCCATGGACAACAGTTGCCATGGTTTGTGGGGAGTGATGCTTCCCAACGGGCCAGATGTGTGGGTAATGTTCTTGCCTAGTGCGCAGGCCCAGCAGGCCTGGGTAACTTGTTTGGCCAAGTTGGAGGGGCCAGGCATCCAATAGGTATCGTTGAACGCTTGCAAAATTCTCTTAGTGCTGAGATGAATCCCGTTGTCCGAGTGGAGGTGGGTCATTGCATCAAGGGTGGTTTCGGGGTCGAGCAATATATGCCCTGACTGGGTGAACGGGTGATTGCCCTCTTGATGGAGCTTGGAGAATACCTGTGGCAGTATCCAGTGGGGGCAATCCTTGTTGCGCCACTGCTGTAAGAGATTGGGTTCGACATGGACGGAGTTGATTGGTAGTCAAGACAGGGCGTTGGCATTGGTGTGTAGTTTGCTGGGGCAATAGGATATCTCGTAGTTACTGAGGGGTTTCTCACCACCTGATGAGTTGAGTGTTGTGGGTGCTGGACTGGTATAACCATTGGAGCGATTGATGGTTGGTGATGATGGTGACGTGTGTACCCGAGAGGTAGGCTCGAATGTGCTCCAGTGCCCATACGACGCCTAGGCATTCTTGTTTGGTGGCACCGTAGCTTCTCTCGGTTGGTTGAAGGGTGCAGCTGGTGCAGGTGATGATGTACTCCCGCCCTTCTTGTACCTGGGTGAGGACAGCTCCGATTGCTACTAGAGACACGTTTGTGTATAGGATGAAAGGGAGGGTGTAGCCGTGGAATGTGACGATCGGGGCAGTGATGAGCTTGGTTTTTAGGGTGTCAAATGCTGCAATCCACTCGTCGGTCCAGGTGAAAGGCTTGCCCCTTTTAGTCATATCGTGGAGGAGCTTGGCAATGTGGGTGAACCTTTTTACACAGCGCTGGTAGTAAGAGGTGAGCCCCAGGAAGGTGCAGACTTCATGGACACCTCAGGGTAGGGGGAGATCTGCGATGGCACACAGCTTGTCAGAGTCAGGTGCTATTCCTTTTTTTGAAATAATGTGCCCCAGGAAGGAGATGGTTCATGCAGCCAGGACACATTTTGATGGTCTGAGTTTGAGTCCAGCCTGGCAGCTGTGCAGGAAGACCTTTTTGAGGCGCTGGAGGTAGTCTGCCAACATCTGTCTGAAAATGATTATGTCGTCCAGGTATGCCAGGCAGATTTCCCAGGTGAGGCTACTGAAGATGGACTCCATTAATCTAGAAAACATAGTGGGGGCGTTGCAGAGTCCGAATGGGAGAATGTTGAATTTATAGTGTTTTCTGTTACTTGTTGAGAAAGCTGTTATCCCCCTGTCCTCGGGATGTACGGGGACTTGCCGGTATCCTGATTGCAAGTCCAAAGTGGAGAACCAGGATGCTTTGTATAGGGAGTCAAGGGCGCTGTCTATCCTGGGTAGGGGAGTGGCATCCTTGGTGGTCACATCATTCAGTCATCTATAATCCACACAGAAACGCATGGTGCCGTTTTTCTTCTTGACCAGAACAACAGGGAAGGACCATGGGCTGGTGGAAGGTGATATGACACCGGCATCAAGCATTTCCTGGACATGCCAGTCTTCCTCAGCTCGTTGTTTTGAGCTTTTCCTCCATGAAGGTTGGTGAATAGGTGATCCAGTGGTGTGGGTTTCATGTGTCAGGTACGTGGTGTGGCCGATGTCTGCTGGTCCTAATGCGAAGAGGTCTTGGAAATCCAGGAGGAGGTGGCAGAGGCTGTCCGCTTGGTGAGGTGAGAGGTGTTCAGGTAGAGGGGGTAGGGTGGCAGAGAGAAAGTGGGGGTGCACAAGGCTCGTTCTCCTCCATTTCTCCCGCCACTAATCCTTTGGGCAGGGTGAGGGTGGTGGTGGAGACATTTGCGATGCATACTGCCCCAATGTAGGGGGGTGGAGGAAGGTAGGGGACAGGAGGCAGAATGAGAGGGTTCCGAGTGGTAGGTTGGGTAAAAACAGGACTGAGGCTCTGCTGGACCTGTTCAGGTGTAGCCAGGCCTCGTGCTGAGGGGAGATTGTCAGAGTGGAGGCGATAGTTGCTGGGAAGGTGGGGTGTGGGGGAGTGGTGGAGGGATAGGAGGCAGGGTGGAGGACATGGGGAGGAGGGGGATTGTATGTGCAGAGAGGCTGAGGGGAGGGGTCTGGAGGCTTCTGGAACTGGAGACATCGCTTGTGACAGTCGATGTTTGTATGTAGCTTCTGCAGGAGGTCCAGCCCCAAATAACCATCAAATGCACGGCAGGTCAAGTAAAAAACGATGAACTTGTGTTGGGTAGAGACTTGCTGGTGGGTGTCAGCATGCAGGGCCCGGGTTTCCCCACATATGGGCAGGGGGCTGTCCCCCGCACCTACGAGATGAGCTGAGGTGGGGAAAAGCGGGCCAAAGTCCGATTTGTGATGGGAGTAGAAGTAGCTGCAGAGGAGGGACCTGGCTGCTCCCGTGTCGACCAGTAGCTTCACCTTTACCCCATTCAGTCTCGTCTTTTCGTAGACTGGGGGATGGTATTTTTGTGAGTTGGCCCCCACCACCATGCAGAGGTGCAGGGGCAGGCCTAAAAAATCCAGCTGCTGCGGGATCTCGTCTTCCTCTGGCTTCATTTCCCTGGGGTCAGCACATTCGGAAGATGAGGCATCGTCCTTGGCGCCTTCGTTATCCAGGGTCGAGACCTTTCAGTGCCCCTGGGTGGCTGCCCTGTCAGGCAGCTTTTAGCTGCTCTCAGTTGTCATGGAGGGGACATCTGTGACTGCAGGCAGAGAATTCCCACGGGTTGCTGGAAATGAAGTTTGCATTTTCCTTAGGGGTGGGGCATCTTTTGGTAGTGTGTCCTGTGTAAGTTGGGCATTGGTGGAGGGCTTGTGTGGGCTGGGTGTGTCCGTGGTTTGTGGTGTGGTGCCGTCTCTTGGATGGGGAATTTACTTATGGTGCTGATGTGCTGCGGGGTGGATCACGATGGGGCCTCGCCAGACTTCCTCCAGGTGTAGCTCCTCCTGGGAGCTGCCTCTGTGGGGACAGAGGGAGGGGTGTCCCACTCGGCCTCCGGAGGGGTGTGCAAAGCAAGGGACGTCCTCCATGGGGAAAGACACAGGGGGGTGAGGGGCAGGCGGTGACCGTGCCCTCCCTGGCATGGCTGGTGGCCATCGCCGAGGTCCCTAGGCTGGCAGGAACAGAGCAGCTGGTGGCCGTCTCCTGCCTGCTGGTGCGGCTAGTGGACATCACTGGTGCCTTGTTAGGTGGAGTGTGGCTGGTTGCTTTGCTGTCACTTCCCTGCTGGTGCAACTAGTGTCTGTCACTGAGGTCTTGTCCTCTGTGAGGATTGTGGGCGAGATGCGGCTAGTGGCTGTCACCTGCCTGCTGGTGCAGTTAGTGGCCATCACTGAGGTCCTGTCCCCTGTAAGGACTGCAGTTGAGGTGCGGCTGGTGGCCATCACCTACCTGCTGGTGCAGCTAGTGGCCATCACCGAAGGCCTACTCCCGGGAGTGACTGCAGACAAAGGGCAGGCGGCGACCATCCCTTCCTCAGTGCAGCTAGTGGCTGTCGCTGGACTCTGCGGAGGGGGGGATGCAGCTGTAGTGAGGTCTGTGGCCATCTCTCGCTTAGTGCGGCTAGTGGCCGTCACTTGGGTGCTGTCTGGGGCTGTAGTGTAAGCCCCACCCCGAACCTGACGAGGGATGGTCTGGCTGGAGAGTAGTGCACCAGCACTGTGTATCTCTCGTCGGGTCCGTTGAGAGGAAGAGGGGTGCAAGGTAGTAGGGGACATGGGCCCCATTCTGCCTGGGCTACCTCTCTGTGGTTTGCCCCTGGGGTTGGTGTTGCGACATCCCTCTCGTGGTGTTTCGTCTGGGTGGGCTTTTCAGTTACTATTAGGCTTCTTGTAGAATAGAAGAGTTTGTTAAGTGATTGACAGCGTTGCCTCCATGAATATAAATGTTAATTAGACCATTTAATGAAATTTGAGCACTGCATTTCGAAGTCATTTACTAAGAAAGAATTCACGATAGGGGTGTTCTTGGACATCCATAAAACCTATGACATGATATGGTGACACAGTATACTAATGAATCTCTATGGTTTATTAAGTAATTTGCTTATATTTACTTACAATTTAACACTATTCGATGTACCCCAGTACATTTTTGTTATGCCCTAGCTAGTTTATACCAGTAAACTCTAGTTTTTATGTAATGCATGATTTTAAGAATGTTTTCTTATTAAATCATTAGGAATGCAACAAGTGGTGATTCAGCCAAAAAAACTGGGTTGAAGTAGGCCCTTTCTCTAATATTAACGATTTTTTCTCGTGGAGAGCGCTAAACAAAAAGAAAACACGCGATGATGGGTGGAATATTTGGGACCTTAGTCTACTCCTCATACCCAATGAAATGATTACCTCACACACACACACCCGCACACACACACTCACACGTGTATTGTATTGTGCACAGACACAAACACATATATTTCACACCTTGCAGCTCGTGCGGCGGCCGGCGTGCCCGGTGTCATATGCATGGAGTGACTTTATGCTGGAAGTTACCGTTCCTTTCTCTATTAAGCCTAAATTAACCTAACCTAACCAAACCTAACCTAACCCTATCCTTGATCAACCAAACCTAAATAAACCTAAACTAAACTAATCTTAATTCATGAAATGACTAATTTCACGAGCTGGTTGTAACATACATATATATCTTTATTTATATACATCCATATATCGACCTATAGTTACCTACAGGCCGATTAGACATCCAACTATCTTCCTGACACAGGTATTTGTTACAATGTTGTTGATAAATGGCACAAAATTTGAGATAACATGCGCACACCTTGAAAATAGAAGCTAAACGGCAGCTCGGTGCATGCGCACTGAGCGAAATGGTAACTTCCAGCATAAGGCACATACGACAACGGGAAATTAGTTGCGCACTATTAAGGGACGGGATAGACATGCTGACGGACTCGTAGTCATGGATTTTTTTTGTTTTTACTTTGATTATGTTGATGACCCAGATGAATATTACTTGGCAGAGGTAATTGGTGTTGATGATGACCTTGCCGTGGGGAGAGGAGCTGAGGCCGAGGATGATGAGGAGGACCAGCATGATGATTATATCGAATGGAGAACAATGAGTACCAGTTAGACACAGGAAACCATTGGTAAAAAGTATATGAATCAATTCCCGATGTCACTAACCAAGGAAAAACTGCCACTCTTTACCAGATTATTTAATTTTCGACATCAAAGTCGGTCTATTAAACTCCGTTCATTTTATGTGCCCTCTGTGTCACTAAAAGGAAGGGAGAAATTATAACAACATTATTTTAGTCACTGCTACAAGGAAGAGAGGCTGTATTATAGTCAAGGAAAATAAAGAAATGGTGCGCTGAGTCTACCATCTCGGTTTGGGGACGGTTATTATTCTTTCCCTCCTTAAATATCGATAAGCTTTATTTTACATCCATTTCATGTATGTGTTAATCAAAACAAAATACACAGTGTTATGAGAAACATGTAACGATTCTTCATTAAGAAATATTAGCACGACACGGCTGAAGATCGTACGTTTACGATTATAAACAATAACAAACTCACGTGTGTCTACTGCCCCGCTGGACCTACTGTACAAATATCATGGAAAACCGTTGCAGAGAAAAATGGACAGTGCCTAGACCGAAGTATTTCCTGAAGTCTAGAGGAATACCCTGTTCAGGGTACACCACTGGTGTGTTGTTTTGAGTTTTTGTACGGTATTTTGGAGCCCTCGGCATCATCGGATTTCGGCCGGCAGTCTCGTCTCTGCACGATTTCGGCTTTAAACATTGTACAATTTTCATATGAACAACTTTGTAGATATTCTTCAGCAATTTGGAGATGAAGCATTTTCTTTTGGCAAGCTAAATTATATGGGTTCAAACAAAAGGTGCACCTAGAGACTTGTAAATGTGTGATGAATGCTGTCACACCCGGTGTGCTTTCACGGCGGCTATAGTAATGTTTTCCTGCATTTACTACATTAAAGCATATCTAGGAAATTAGTATAACTACTAAAGAATAATATTATTAATAAACTTACGTACGGTATATTATTAAATATCACGGGAGAGATTTTTAAAGATATGCGACTTCTGTGGTCTCTCCATGAGTAGCCCGACTTCCATATTGAACTAGCTGGCGATCAATGGCAACTCTTGAGTTAGTGACGGTGGGAATTCTTTGGACAGTTGCTTGAACAAACATGATTATGACGAATTTGCCCAGCCACACGAGCTCAGGGAATATACTTGCATTTTAGAGAAACCCAAGAGAAAATTAGATGCCGGTAAGTCAATAACATGGACCAGGTGATAAATTTTCGTATTTACACCCAACTCCCTAAGAAGCTTAAAATTATATTTTTCCGGATGATTTTAGTGTTTTTCGTTTGAATCTGATAATCATTTCTGTCGGAAATCACTTTTTTTTTTTTTTTTTTTTTTTTTTTTTGCGGTCCCTCCCCCCACAAGAATAATGGGGGACCTGTGGGAAAGCGGGGTTTTGGGTGGGGCAAACATGCAAAAACGAATGATTTCCGACTGAAATTGGAATCAAATTCAAACGAAAAACACTAAAATCCTTCGGAAAAATATAATTGTTAGCTTCTTAGGAAGTTCGTGTTTCCTAACTGGGGGACTTCGCCCCCAAACCACCCCCTGACATTAACCAAACCTCATCTGACCTAACCTAACCGGGTGTAAATACGAAATAATGCCTTTACCTACCAGTTTACAGTTCCTATAGCACTGAAGGAATTAATTTTGCAGCCATCACACGTCAAGGCTGGAGATAAACTGACTTTCAAATCCTGCAGGCCCTAGCGTGGGGCGTTTGAAATCCTACTTTGTGATTGGCTGAATCATGTGCAATGCATGCGCTTAATCCACCCACACACATAACACACACAAACACACACAACTGTCCGACCACGGCAGGGGAAATATGGCTGTCTCGCATTGAAAATAATAATATACAGTATATTGCATAACTCATCAACGGTTGATTCAAGACGGAAGTGCCATAGAAGAAAAAAAGCTTAGAATTGCGTAAAGTATAAGGAGAGTTAGCCCATTTTCTTGTCAGTGCATTGGGTGTAAACACGAAATAATACCGACCGGTCATACAGAAGGTAGGCCTGTTAAGAATGTATTGCCTAGTAAAGGAAGTTTGTTAGGAGAGGCAAGGTCAGCTAATACAGAAATAATAGGATGGAAATTTTTTTTATAACATCTAACATGACTGAAGAAATTGTAACCCTAATAAGATTCAAACTAGAAATGCCGAAACTTATAATACAGACAATGATGAAATACCAACAAATGTTAAGGTGATTCCATAGAATTATTATTTTTTTTTCTTTTTGTCTGCTCTGTGCACGAGGCTTGTTGGGACAATATTGCTATAAACGTCTCTCTAGGGAAGGGTTTGGTCACCCAGTAATTAGATCTGCCATGTCAGCAGAACGATTTGATTTCTCACATGCCGACATAACTTTCGACAACAGTGATACAAGACACCAGAGATGGGTACATGATCGGTTTGCAGTAATCAAGGAGCTTTTTGAACAGAATACTTACTGTTGCTCAGAATTAGAGCCAGATGACTTCTTGACCATTGATGAAACGTTGCATGGATGTAGAACAGGGTTCAGACAGTACAATAAGAGTGAACCCGTACGCTACGGCCTCTTATATAAATCTATTATGCTGTTAGATATCCATTTACTTTTAGGACAGCTGTATATGCTGGTAAACCTTCTGGGGAGCAGGACCACACTACAGACGAATACAGTTCCAACAGTGAAAACTCTACTAAGTCATTTACAAGCCTTTTCGACCTTAGAAGTAGGGTTATTAGTCCGGAGAGATCGTATACCAATATAATTTGGGCGGCTTCAAACACAAAGTATCACTGCCTTAGGTACTATAGGTTCTACCAGAAAAAACGGCATACCACCAGAGATAAAGGCAGTCACAGAATGGGAGGATAGGTCATATCAAGTTTACTGGAATAAACAGAGGGAGGAAATGAAACTGAACTATGTAGCACCCACCAAAAGCAAAGGTAAGAAAAATGTGAAACTTCTGAGCACAGTCCCCTATAATGGGTATTACCAAGGATGGAAAAAAATAAAGATAGTTGTGTAATTTCGCTGAAGGAGGCACTGACATTATGGATCAGAGAATAAGTTTTCTCACAATACACACTAAATATTGAAGATGTGCAATGAATGCTGTTGGATACATTCTCGACGCTGCCAAAGTAAATTCACAGACAATTAATTTGTCATATAACAATCAGCACCCAAGAAAAATGCTTCAGTCACGTATGGCTGGCAGTGAGTGAAGGCACTGTGTAATCCACAGACTGAAAGAAGGTAATGGTATTATATTACAAGTTGCCAATATGCAGTTCAGGGATATTAACGCTACAAACACATAGTATCCTATATACTATAGCACTAGCCGTGTTTGTGTGTGTGTGTGTGTGTGTATTTTGGGCAGCCGAAACAACACATTCAAATCGCACCAAAATTGGCACAAAAATCGCAAAAAAATCGCTGATGTGATAAAACTTGGTCCCATGATGATTGAAAAACTTTTACTATGTTTAATGGGCGATCACATATTGACCAAAAAATGCTGCTCCCGAAGCCCGGCATAGGATCTCCGTAGAATATTTTGCCCAGAAGTAGAACTTAAATAAACTGGATTCCATTCCCGGAGCTGCAAATAACACGATCAATTCGTTAGCTGCAAAAAATCCAAGTGACAATGTTACACTAGAACAGCACATAAACGCGATAGCCCTCCACAGGAGCAAGTACGAGGGGCCTGAAGGGCCCACGACCATTTGTATTACCTAAAAATGCTAACGAACCCTCATAATCCCATTTGTAAATTGATATATATAGAGAGATAATGAATTTAATTAACATTTCCCCCCAAAACATACCTTGGATCTTGACCAGTCTGTGTAAAAAAAATGTGTGCGTTCGTACGTGTGTTTATCCTTCCGTCGACTGTGCATGCGTCTGCTAGGTCTGTCCTAGCCACTCATAGGCGTACTTTAGATCACGTGATATTATTCTGCCTATCAATTTGAAGCGCGGTCTTTGATTATTTCTGGGTGGAAAATTCAAATCCTTCTTGCTCTGGCTTCTGATGAGGTAGGACGTAATCTGAGCACCGGCTGTAATATTGATTATTTACGCGTTATTAAGTGTTTCCACCCCAAACCAAAGAAAGCCTTTGAATTATTGAGCAAACACGGTGTATTTTTTCTAGTAGTTTTTGGTGACATTTGAGTGATTTTACCTTCATTTTTGTCGGTAATCTTCATTTTGCCTCTTTTCCAATCATGAACTTTGACTAGATGAGGAGGAGAAATGAAGCATTCTCGACAGAAAACGAAGGGAGAATTCACTCATGTCGCACCAAAAACTAGCAGAAAAATATACTGGACAACCTAGACCACCGTCTTTCTAAGGTAAGCAATCCACTGCAGCACGTTAGGTTAGGTTAGGTTAGGTTTGGTTAGTTTAAGTCAGTTTGGTTAGATTAACAGGTTGTGCATTATATTTTTCTGGTGTTATTAAATGCGATTTCAGTGAATTTTGCCTTCGTTTTCTGTTGGTTTGGTTAGGTTAGGTTTGTTTAGGTCTGTTAGGTTAGGTTAACCAGTTGTGCAGTATATTTTTCTGGTGGTTTTTGATGCGATTTGAGTGATTTTTGCCCTTGTTTTCTGTCGGTTAGGTTAGGTTGGGTTAAGTCTGGTTAGGTTAGGTTAGTTTAGATCTGTTTGGTTAGGTTAACTGATTATCCAGTATGTTTTTCTGGTGGTTTTTGATGAGAATTGAGCGATTTTTGCCTCCGTTTTCCGTCGATAATGCTTCATTTCACCTCCTCATCCAAAGTTCACGATTGGAAAAGAGACAAAATGAAGCCTTTTCGACAAAAATGAAGGTCAAAATCACTCGAAGCTCATCAAAAACTGCTTGAAAAATATACTGAATAACCTGGGGAGTCTATTAGCAACTTGTAAAAATTTACCCTCACATTATTACCAGCACAACTACTGCTGCATGTTGTGCAGCAGTGCTCTGCATTACTATTAATACCTACAATAATGTTCTTACTGTACAGACTGGGTTTCTCGTATATATAACATTACAGCTATACAGCAGTACTATGACATTAGTGTGTGTTGTACAGTACATAACTAAACTGACACTACTCAACACTGTAAATTACTGTCCATGACAGTATATGTAGAAAGAAGGCCCCAAGTACACAAGCCCCTAGGATAAAAGCCCCAGCAAGAAAATAAATTTGTGTATTATTTCCTATATTTGCTTAACAGTAGCTTACCCTGACCTAAGAGCCGGAAATAACCTGGCCTACCTAGGCTAAGCTAACCTAACCTGACCTTAACCGAACCTAACCTTAATCGAACAACCTAACCTTACCTAATTAAATTTTCTAACCTAACAAACCTTAATTGAACCTAACCTTAACCGAACCGAACCTAAATTGAACATCCTAACCTTACCTAACTAAATTATCTAACTTAATAAGTTCAACACACAAGAACCAAACTGAGCAAGCTAACCTAAACTACCAGAACAAGCCAATCTTAACCTTACTTAAGCTAAATTTATCTTATCAAACCTTAACCTTTGCCAGACTCGCACACTATTCTTGGTCATTCACAACTTTTGCTAGAAAATACTGGATGATTCCTCTCTAATTCCCTAGAGGGAATGGAATCTCCTTTTGGGAGTCACTGTAAATAAATAAATACTGTAGAGTTCATTCTAAAATTTAATGGCATGGAACTTAGTGGTCTTGTGGAAATTTATGGTATGTTCTGGGTATATTTTGAAAATTTTGCACTTTTATGTGGCATGACAATTATTTGAGAATCCAAATTTTGTCCTTACTTTCTATCTATCTATCTATCTATTGCCAGACGCCTCAATCCCGTTTGGGGTGGCCACAAACAAATCGCCTCCAAGTCGCCCTGTCCCCCGCCATTTCACTACCCTGCTCCCAACTCACACCCCCCTCTCTCATATACCTCTCCACCCCATCCCTCCATCTCATCCTCGGTCTCCCCCTCCCTCTTCCACCCTCCACCTCACTCACTTACACTCTCTTCGTCAGTCTTTCACCCTCCATCCTCTCCACATGGCCAAACCACCTCAGTGTGTTCCTCACAACGCTTCCTATCACATCCACATCAACACCACAACGCTCCTTTATATCCTCATTCGTCAGCCTGTCTCTCCACGTGACTCCACAAGCTCCTCTTAAATAACTCATTTCCACTGCTCTCACTCTTGACTTGTGTCCTTCCAACAACGTCCAAGCTTCACTTCCGTACGTTAGAGTTGGTATCACAATACTGTCATGTAGTAACTTTTTTACTTCCATGCTCACTTCCCTGTTTCTTATCACTGCTTTCAAGGAACCAGCAACCTTTCTTCCCTGCTGTACCCTTTCAAGCACTTCACCCTCCAAACCTCCATCCTTACTCATCACACTACCCAAATACTTAAACGTACTCACATTTTCCAATTCCTCACCATCCAACCTCGCTATGCATTCACTGACTTTCAAAAAGCATAAATTAAAAGCCAAAAACCATCAAATCTTGAACCAACACATAAAAAACTTTTATGACCGTTTTTGCTTTTTCTACTCATTCCCCCCTTGGAATGTCCAGATTCCCCTTGCCCCCTTCCTCTACCTGAAACTTAACATAAACTAACTCAACACTACCCTAAAGTTAGTCTACCCTAACAAATTAAGCTAACTTGAACCTACTTCGTCCCAAAATAAACTAACATAATCTAAATAACTCATTGAATATAATCTAATCTAACCTAAGAGTAACGAAAGCTTAACCTAACTTAGTCTAATTCTTTAACGAATCTCACCCAACACTAACCTAACCTAGATTAGCCTAACCAAAGTTTCACAAAACTAACCTTACTATAACCCAATCCGAATGTAAACAAACTTAACCTAACAAAAATTTACCTAATCTAACCTAAACTTAAATAGCTATTGTATACCACTGATTCACCATTTTTATTTTGTTTCACCTAGACTAAGGTGACCAAATTTATTGGAGCTGAAAGCAGGACATGTCGCCCGCGCGCGCGCTCGTGTGTGTGTGTGTGTGTGTGTGTGTGTGTGTGTGTGTGTATATATATATATATATATATATATATATATATATATACACACACACACAGGTATATTATATTGACTTAGACGAGTGACAGCGGCTGATGCTGCGCTGCACCTCACCCTCAGGCTGTTAAACATAACGTCTCAAACGAACTCCGAACATAACAGCACGGTATGGTGAATGGGCCGACCAAAGTTACCAGTTGGTAGGCACAGTATTGTATTACACATTTTATATTAACAAGTCGGTGTTTCATTTGGTCTGAATCATGCATAAATCTGCTAATTCATCATAATTTCATAAAAGCGGGACATTTAATATACTTTGCTGAAAAAGCGGGACATTTTAGTCACAATTAAAAAGGCGGGACAGACGTCAAAAAAGCGGGACTGTCCCGCCTAGAAGCGAAACTCTAGTCACCTTAACCTAGACTCGATATTTTATTTTGTTTTTCACTTTTTTGTCACTGTAGTTTTGAAAAATATTGATTCTCTGCTTCAGTTACATTTCTTATGTTTCTACAAAGTTGGCTACTGCTCTTTGCATATTTTAGGGACACTTGTTTTTATCTGTATTCCTCTTTACTGACTTTTGCTACAGGAACATTTTTGTCTTCTAACTTTTATTAAATTGCTATAAACTGGACACTGATTTTTTGAGAACCTATGGAATATTTTTCTACTGCATTTTTTTTTTCTTGAAATTAACTGTCTCTTGAAATTATCAATCCTTAACCTTTGCCAGAGACTCGCACACTATTCTTGGTCATTCCCAACTTCTGCTAGAAAATACTGGATGATTCCTCTCAAATTCCCTAGAGGGAATGGAATCCCCTCTTGGGAGTTATTTTAAATAAATAAATACTGTAGAGTTCATTCTAAAATTTAATGGCATGGAACTTAGTGGTCTTGTGGAAATTTATGGTATGTTCTGGGTATATTTTGAAAATTTTGCACTTTTATGTGGCATGACAATTATTTGAGAATCCAAATTTTGTCCTTACTTTCAAAAAGCATAAATTAAAAGCCAAAAACCATCAAATCTTGAACCAACACATAAAAAACTTTTATGACCGTTTTTGCTTTTTCTACTCATTCCCCCCTTGGAATGTCCAGATTCCCCTTGCCCCCTTCCTCTACCTGAAACTTAACATAAACTCAACACTACCCTAAAGTTAGTCTACCCTAACAAATTAAGCTAACTTGAACCTACTTCGTCCCAAAATAAACTAACATAATCTAAATAACTCATTGAATATAATCTAATCTAACCTAAGAGTAACCAAAGCTTAACCTAACTTAGTCTAATTCTTTAACGAATCTCACCCAACACTAACCTAACCTAGATTAGCCTAACCAAAGTTTCACAAAACTAACCTTACTATAACCCAATCCGAATGTAAACAAACTTAACCTAACAAAAATTTACCTAATCTAACCTAAACTTAAATAGCTATTGTATACCACTGATTCACCATTTTTATTTTGTTTCACCTAGACTTTATATTTTATTTTGTTTTTCACTTTTTTGTCACTGTAGTTTTGTTTCTACAAAGTTGGCTACTGCTCTTTGCATATTTTAGGGACACTTGTTTTTCTCTGTATTCTTCTTTACTGACTTTTGCTACAGAAACATTTTTGTTTTCTAACTTTTATTAAATTGCTTTAAACTGGACACTGATTTTTTTGAGAACCTATGGAATTTTTTTCCACTGCATATTTTTTTCTTAAAATTAAGTGTCTCTTGAAATTATTGTAAGATCATTTTTTATTTTACTCTTTTCTGCTGTTTTACAATATTAATAAATTAATGCTTTATAAGCCTATTCATTATGTCAAGTTTTATTATATTAGAGTTCAATTTTTATTTAGGTTTGAACTCACTTTATTATCTGATACTGTTATCAAATTTTAACTTTATTTTTTTTTTCTTCATTTCTCTTTTCCATTTCTTAGTCACATGAACGTGGGTATTAGGATATGTACTTTTAATTGCTTTTCCTTAAGGAAGAATACAGACATCATCTGCTCTGTAGCAGATCAACAATATCAATTAATTTTTTTTACTGGAAACTTATATTACAGATGACAGGTTGGGTGATATTGAATTCACTGATGACAGTTATGAGTGTGTAGGATCTATCTATGTATCTATCTATTGCCAGGCGCCTTAATCCCATACGAGGTGGCCGCAAACAAATCTCCATGTCGCCTTGTCCCTTGCCATTTCACTGCCCTGCTCCCAGCTCACACCCTCCACTCTCATATACCTCTCCACTCTCATATACCTGTCCACTCCATCCCTCCATCTCATCCTTGGCCTTCCCCTCCCTCTTTCCCCCTCCACCTCACTCACGTACACTCTCCTTGTCAGTCTCTCACTCTCCATCCTCTCCACATGGCCAAACCACCCCAATGTGTTTCTCCTAATGCTTCCTATCACATCCACATCTACACCACAACGCTCCTTCAGATCCTCATATGTCAGTCTGTCTCTCCATGTGACTCCACATGCTCTTCTTAACTCAGTTCCACTGCTCTCACTCTTGACTTCTGTCCCTCCAGCAAGGTCCAAGTTTCACGTCAGTACGTTAGAGATGGTATCACAATACTGTCATGTAACTTTTTCACTTCCATGCTCACTTCCCCGTTTCTTATCACTGCTGTCAAGGAATCAGCAACCTTTCTTCCTTGTTGTACCCTTTCAAGCACTTCACCCTCCAAACTTCCATCCTTACTCATCACATTACCCAAAAAACGTACTCACATTTTCCATTTCTTCCTCATCCAACCTCACTGTACATTCACTGACTTCACTTCTTTCGAAGACCATAACTTTATTCTTCCCTATACCTTTAGATTCCATTTCTTACTCTTCCAGACTCATCGACCAAGCCTTGCAGCTCCCCTTTGTCTTCACTTAACAACACAGTATCATCTGCAAACAGCAGATGTTCATCTCCAACTCATTCCTCTGTTATTTTCCTAACTCTGTCATATACTTTTCCTCCTACCATATACTTTTCCTATTATACTAAGAAGACAAATGCCCCTATGATTACCACACACTTCTTTTTCCCTTTTTCCTTTGTACAAGGGAATAATTATACCTGACTTCCAATCCTCCGGGTCTCTACGTTCCTCCCAGGCCAATATGCACATCTTCCACATCCATTCTACTACTATCTCTCCCCCATGTTTCAGCATTTCACCACACACTCCATCAATTCCTGGGGCTTTCCCCATTTTGACTTTCTTCATTGCTTCCATAACTTCCATCCTTCTGATTTCTTCCTTTCTTCTCACCTCCCTCCTTCTCCCAGCCTTTCTCCAGCCACTTATACTCGCATTACTTTCATTCTGTATGTTCAACAATTCCTTAAATTGTTCTCTCCATCTGCTCACTTTTTCTCCCTTCTCCACTAGTAATTTACTGTTTTTATCTTTCACTCCCCAACTAACTTCTTTGGCACCCTATCTAACTCTCTTTACCTCTTTCCAGAACATTTTCTTACATTCCCACTTTACACTCAAATTCCTTCCAAATTCCTCACCCTCTCTCTTCTTACTCTCTCTTACTAATCATTTCACCTCTCTCTTCCTTTCTACTTATACCGGTAACTCTCTTTCCTGTCTCTCAACTTCTTCCACGCCCCTATTTCTCAGCCTGTCTCACCTCGTCATTCCACCATGTTGTTCATTGCACCCCTTTTCGTCTTCTCTTCACCCCACACGCCACCTCACATGCTGTACACATTTCTTCTGTGAATAGGCTTATCTTGCACACACCTTCCAGGTCCCCCATCTGCTTCAATCCATATTTATCCAATCGTTCCTCCACTTCTCTCCCATATTCTGCCTTTTTCTCATCCTCTTGTAACCTTTCCATCTCCTTGCATCTGCTCCTTCCTCCCGTCCTTCCCTTCTTCTATTTCTCCATTTTACTTGGACCTTGATTCTGACCACCACCAACTGGTGGTCAGAAAGTCCACTCCCCCACCCTCTATATGCTGTTGCATCCATTACTCACCTACGCATCCTTTTATCCACACACACATAATCAATCATTGCCTTCCTTTCATTCAGTTCACCACCCACCCTTCTCATCACTCGCCATGTATACCTGTGGATCATTTTGTGCCTGAATAGGGTATTTGGTATCACCACCCCCCTCCAGGCACAAATGTCCACTAAACCACTGCAGTTCTCAACTATCTCAGCAGGCACACCCCACTCACCAACTATTCCATCCACCTTCACATTCCCTACTTTACCATTTATATCACAAGTCAAAAACATTTTCTTATTCCTTTCAAACTTTTCCATGCACACTTCCACATTTGTCCAGAACTCTTCTCTCACTCTGCATGCACGATCTTGTGTTGGCGCATACACCCACGCAATCGCCCACATTTGTAGTCCAACTTTCAATCTTACCCACACAATCCTTGAGCCAGTTGATCCATACTGTCTTATATTCTCCTTCCATTTGTTACTCACAACAATACACACTCCTTCTTTTGCCCTCTCATTCCCACTTACTCCCGCACATATACCCCATCCACACTCCCATTGTCTCACACTGTCACCTTTCTATTTAGTTTCAGTTAATCCACATACATCCACTTTCACACCCTCAAGCACCTGGACAATCTCACTCTACTGTAGTTCCCCTCATCATTCGCACCCCTTACATTCCACGTCGCCATCCGTATCATGTCCATTGTTCGGTCCTTAGTCGTCATCTTTTGGTCAGTCCTTGTCCGAGACTTCTTGTTCGTATTTTTAGTTAGTTGTTATTTGTGGAGGGACACTAACCTTCCGCCAACCCATTTGGTGTCACGTATGGAACACGTGTAGGATCTGCTGCTAGATACTCTAAAAAATCTCTTATTTCAAAAAGAGGATCAGTTTTTATGTGGAGGAAAGATCTTCCTTTTACAATAAAAAGTTTATTAACTGACACAAATTATATAGTAATGAGTTTAACCATGAGGCACTCTAATTCTTTTAATAAATACATACATAAAGAGTGATATATGGGAGAACAGAACAGTAGGCCTATACTTGGAGGCATTAAGTAGCCTGGAGCATGTTCTACATAATCATAAGTTTTACAGTGTTTTTATCATGGGAGGTTTTAATGCTGATTCATTTATTGGCGAGTCTTGTTTAAACATGAACAGTTTGATTCAGAGAAAGAATTTACAGTGCTTTGATGTTGAGATGTTGGATGAACAAACTTTTACGAGTACTTTCACTCCTTACTGTGATTCCTATACAAAATGGTTGGATCATGTCATTGGAAAGGATACCACTTATGCCAGAATTTCCAATATTGAAGTGTCTTATCCTACGATTGGGTCAGATGAAATACCACGACTGTTACCATTAATATTAAATCCAAGGATCCGAGCTCAGTAGTATGTCATAAAGATCAAAGTTCTGATTATGATTTTTATACTAAATGGAATAAGTAATAATGAGATTCATTTAACTGAGAAAGGTATTAGTACTTAGTTTAGTATATGGATAGTAAAGCATTTACTTGCCTAGTAATCGGATGTGTCTCAGTTGAGCACAGATCCCAGTTAGAAAATTTGTACGATGTTATGATTAATTCAGTAGCCTTTTTCACACATGATTTTAGAAGGATGAAACCGAAAAGGTGCAAATTGGGTTATTCCTGGTTCAAACTGCTGTTAAAGACGCATGTGCTAAATCATGACATGATTTTAAACACTTGGAAAACGGAAGAAACAGAAACTCGGAGTAGTACCAAAGAACGGTTGAAAGTAGAAAATTTTTCAGAATGCACTGTCCAGTTGTAAGCACAGTGAAATATTTTATCTGAGAGATCTAGGTTGTGCAAGAGAAATTTGTGAACAAGAATATACTTTCCCTCAGGGGTGAAATAAGAAAGCAGGGTAGTAAGATAAAATCAAAGATTATAGATGGTATGGTTAATCTCAGAAATAATATCCAGTTGTTTGGTGAAAAGTTGTTTTAAGATTCAGGATGAAGAGGATATTGGGGAGGAAACAGGGTTTTTGTCCAAGGTAAAAGAAGTGTGGTGTTCTGAGAGAGAAATTTGCATTAAAATGTCAGTAGAAAGATTAAAACTGCTGATTAGGAGGCTTAATGACGGCATAGGTCATTATGACATACACTCCGTACTACTGAAGCATGGAACTGAGGAATTTTTATGTGTCTTCCTGCGTTTTGTAAACACTTGTTAGTCACTACAATATCCCAGTGAAAATGCTGAAGGGTAATGTTACTCCCATTATAAAGACATAAAAGGAAATGCATCAAATTCATCTACCTATAGGCCAGGAATGGTATTCTCATGTGTTTTGAAACTTCTAGAATTATATATTTTTAGACTTTTTGAAGGAAAAGTATTTTTTTAACTATATGCAGTTTGAATTTACAGAAGGACTGCCTATTGCTGATGCTTGTTTTTTTATTAAAGGGAACTGTCAGACCATACACTAAAGAGACAACACTTTATGCAGTTTTTATGGATTTGTCTAAAACTTTTGATAATGTGAATCACTTTAAACTGGGGGACATTTTATTGGAAAGGAAATTTCCCCCTGACAAGATTTTAATTATTATGAGTTACTTATGGATCACCAGCACGAGAATTATTTGGAATAATTGTTTGGTTTTAAATATTATCCTATCAATAAAGGTGTTCGCAAGGAGAATTCTCTCTCGTTTGCTTTTTAAATTTTACTTTTATAACATAATTAAAACCTAATGGAAGGTGAATGTTGGATGTTGCCTTGAGCCTTTTGGAGTAAACATCATTGCATATACAAATGACATTGAAGTTTTAGGTGATTCAAAAGAGAACATTGAGTTACTGTGTAAAACTTCTGAGACTAAAGTAAAGAATTTGGAGCTGAAAATTAACATCACATAATCCAAAATTATGATATTTAATACAAGAAAAAATCAGCGGCACAATATCCCTTACATAAATCAGTATGAAGCAGTGAAGAAATATATTTAGGCTACATAATTCAAGAGGTTTTAAGATAAGTATGACAGAGATATGAAATTCTTTTTATTGTTAATTTCATGTGTATAGAGGAAATGTAAGAACGTTAATTCACAAATGTTACTGTGTTTGCTTAAGGCATGTTGTTACCTGATTATAGGTTAGAATTATGGGACTTTAAGAAAAACCAAAAAGGTCAGCTGTTCAGAATGTTATGAAGTTGCATATGCTAATGCAGTAAATGAAATATATAATTTATCAAGAGTAATAAGTAATCATAGTGTGACTTAGGTAGCTGATCATTTTCTGCTAAGGCATCATGCAGCTTTCACACAGGCAAGATAAGTGAAATCATTATCTGCAAAGAGGAATGTTAGCTTAGGATGAATATTCCTGTTTTTACCTCTGGCCATCATTTTATCCAGCTTTGTAAACACTTCAATACAAAATTTAATATAAATATTGTAAGTATGGAAACAGGTATTATAAAATCAAGGATTGCTTGGATTCAAAATCATGAAGAAACAAGACGGTTGGGAGTTACTGTGTGAACAGATAAAAAGCCACAGTACTGTATATAGGTTTGAATTATTTAGGTGGTAATGGGCTATGATGGTGCTACAATATGTACTCATATATCTAATATACTATAGCACTAGCCGTGTGTGTGTGTGTGGTGTGTGTGTATTTTGGACAGCCAAAACTACACATTCAAATCGCACCAAAACTGCCACAGAAATCGCAGAAAATTCGCTGATGTGAAAAAACTTGATCCGATCACGATTGAAAAACTTTTATTATATTTTATGAGCTATCACATTTTTATTTAAAAAAAACGCCGCTCCTGGGCCCGGCATAGGATCTCCGTAGAATTTTTTGCCCACAGGCACAATAAAGTATTTCGGACTTGCGTTCGGACAACTTGGGTTCCATTCCCAAAGCTGCAAATAACACGATCAGTTCGTTAGCAGCAAAAATTTAAATGACAACATTACACTAGGACAGCACATAAAACGCGAGAGCCCTCCGCAGGAGCAAGAGAATTTTACAAATCTTAATCAACAAAATCTTGCTAGTTTTTCCTTTATCTTTTTTAAATTATAACTTAGTGGATTTCTTCTTTTAAAAGGATGTTTGGCCGTTGTTCCTCTTGCTGAACATCTGCATGTTAAATACGAAATAAATTTGACCACTTCTACTACTACTACTATTAATATAACAACAACAGCGTTAGGTTGATATAGATTTAGCAAGCTTTAACAGGATGCTTAACTCTTTCAACACTCGACGCTAATATATATTTTATTCATGCGTAATTAACACCATATCTGCTACATATTTGATTGGGGGGAGCGGTAGCACAGTGGTAGCGCGCTGGACTGGTAATCGGGGGATTGCGAGTTCGAGCCTCGCCCAGGCTGACGTGCTGGGAGGCGAAATTTTTTTTCCTGCCCAGTTCCGTCACTTTGTACATATGGCAAAGTTGCCCTGTGTTTAGTTTGGCAACGCCGCGCAGCAGTGAGCCATATCGGATGCCAGGTTTAGTATTCATCACAATTATTTACTTTTTTTATGCTTGACTATAAATATAATACCTGACTATCTATATTTTACATGGATTGAAAGAATAATAGAGACAGAGGTCATATAGTTTTCGCTGCCTTAGCTTAAATAAATATTAAAAAGGGCTATACCACTGTCTTTACTTCGTCACTCGTCTGCTGAGAGAGAGAGAGAGAGAGAGAGAAGATACTCTCTACACTTTGCTAAAATTAGTTATATGTTGATTTAATGAAAATGCGGTACGTCTTAGGGGTGGTACATGACTGCTCGTTGAGAACACTTATCAGTAACATATGTTGTAGGCCTATACTACTTTCCCTGTCATTTCTTGTCATTGCTCCCAGACGTACGATTCAATCAACTGTGTTTACAATCGGCAATGGCGCATCACTGGGTCAGTTGCACAGACTCTGAGATTATTCACGAACAACAAAGTAGACCCTTAATATGACAACAATAATTGCTTATTTTCCAGTCATTATTTTACATTCAGTCCCTCACTGAAGATCAGCAAATGTGTTCCCAGCCCAATGCTATTACCAAATAGAATATATTAAGTGAGTTTATTTTTTTAATTCCTTGTTTCTCTTGATTTACTTATTTTGCACACAATGGTCTATAATGTCTCATGTCTGACCCAATGCCTGTCATCAGCACATGGGAAATAGCATATGGTGCCTGGTGCTGTGTAATATTTAATATAGATTATACCGTAACAAATAAAGCTTTGCATTTCATCAAATACAAAAACCCTTCAAGCATACTTAACATGAAATAAAGGACATGAGAACATGAAAATAATCTGAAATGTAACCTGACATATGATTTTACTAATATACCTAAGAAAAACAAGAAAATAATCTGAAATCTAACCTGACAAATGATTTTACTAATATACCTAAGAAAAACAAGAAAATAATCTGAAATCTAACCTGACATATATACCTAAGAAAATGTCTAATGAAACATTGATATTCAGGCATCATTGATACCAATATTTCCCAGCTTGCAGCAGAAATTACCAAGGTTAACCCTTAAGAATGATCATGAAAAGCGTTTTAGGTTATAAAATATTATGGGTCATTAACCTCTCTCTCTCTCTCTCTCTCTCTCTCTCTCTCTCTCTCCTGTAAACACAGCTGATTGAATCGTACGTCTGGGAGCAATGACAAGAAATGACAGGTAAAGTAGTATAGGCCTACAACATATGTTACTGATAAGTGTTCTCAACGAACAGTCATGTACCACCTCTAAGACGTACCGCATTTTCATTAAATCAACATATAACTAATTTTAGCAAAGTGTAGAGAGTATCTTCCTTGCATACTCACTTTTTATTGATGACCCTGCATGTTATTATTTTATACTGTTTCAAGCTCTCTCTCTCTCTCTCTCTCTCTCTCTCTCTCTCTCTCTCTCTCTCTCAGCAGACGAGTGACGAAGTAAAGACAGTGGTATGGCCCCTTTTTATATTTATTTAAGCTATGGCAGCGAAAACTATATGACCTATGGCTCACTGCTGCGCGGCGTTGCCAAACTAAACACAGGGCAACGTTGCCATATGTGCAAAGTGACGGAACTGGGCAGGAAAAAAAATTTCGCTGCCGGGAGTGGTAGCTCGCTCCTGTAACCCTAGCGGGGCTATATAGTCCAAAACAGGGCTTAGCTCGGGGGAACTCCATTTCTCTCATTTTTGCTACATATCTGAGGGAATATGTAGCAGTCAGAAGGTTGATCAAGAAAAATTCAATAATCTGAAAATTAGAATTACCTTACGGGAACAAAGTTGTCTTGTGGCAACTTGGATAAAACAGCACCATGCGTTTACAGAATGAGAAACATCTAAGACAGACATACAGAAAGTTATGCTGAGAGCAAGGTGGTGGGTCAGTACGCTCACAAACAAAAGCACTTGACAGGCTGTCGACAAAGATTTGTGGAAGACAACAAAAATCTTGAACTGGCTACATACCTGAGCTCTGACAAGAACCGACTGTCCTTCAGACGGTCTGAGCGCTGAGGAGTTAAAGTGTGTGTTTGTTTGTGTGTGTGTGTGTGTGTGTGTGTGTGTGTGTGTGGATCGGTCAGGATCACTTGATGGTCGTGATCGTCAGCTTTTACCCTCCTGGAAGGGAACTGAGAGCTCATATAGTCCGATCTAAGGGCAAGGCCCTCACACACGCACACCCCCGTTCCCTTGCTCAAGGGAGACGGTAACCACCCACTTCGTCAGCAAAACTTTTCGCAACCTGAGCGAGGCGCAAACTCCCGTCTACCAGATGGCAAATGAGAACGTTACTACTGAGCCAGCGAGCGGTGTCTTTTTTTTTTTATGCTAGGAAGAAGGAACCAAAGGCCACTAGCCCGCAAAAACTGTTCCTTCCAAGAGAAGAACAAAATAAAAGAGAGAGCCAAATTCAAGATCCGATCATTTGGAGATGCCTGGACACACTGCGTTTGAAAGACTGGAGATCATAGGAAGCAGGAAATACAGACAGAGGGAGACAGTTCCAGAGTTGACCTGTCGTATAACTGAAGGACTGAGAGTAAGGGGTAACTCTTGCATTAGAGAGTTGGACAGAAAAGGGATGAGAGTTTGTTGCTAGATGGGTGCTACGTGCCCGTCGTAGAGGTGGAGGAATGCATGTAGACAGTTCAGAGGAGCAGTGACCATTGAAGTAGCGATAGAAAAGAGATAAAGATGTAACAGTGCAGCGAAGAGACAGAGGTTGAAGGGAGCCAGTAAGAGGAGGAGAGTTAATGAGACGAAAAGCCTTTGACTCCACCCTATTGAGAAGAGCTGTATGCAGAGAACCTCTCCACACATGCGAGTTGTACTCCACACAGGGTGTGTGTGTGTTCTTACCGAATTGTATCTTTAATGGAATGAGTCAAGCTCGTACTGTCCCGTATCTTAAACCATATTTATCGTACATATCCTTAAATTTGTGAATTGTTTTGGCACACACTATTTCATTCGGTAATGCGTTCCACTGATCAATTGCTCTTTTTGGGAAGCTAAATTTCCTTACGTCTTTATCACTTCTCTTTTTATGCAGTTTTTTGCAGTGTCCCGTTGCTGATGCGTCCCCATACGTTAAGTAATCATTTATGTCCATTTTGTCCTTCCCTGATATGCATTTATATAGCATAATCATGTCATTTCTTTTCCTTCTCTCCTGTAGTGTTGGTAGATTCAGTTTACTTAATCTTTCTTCGTAGCTTAGATCCCTTAAGCTTGGTATCCATCTTGTAGCGGCCCTTTGAACTTTTTCAATCTTGTTTATGTGTTTTTTGAAATGAGGACTCCAGACTACTGATGCATACTCCAGGGTTGGTCTGATGAATGATGTTATCTTTCTTAGCATGTCTTCATTTATGTATGTAAACGCTATTCTCATATTGGCAAGCAGTGTATACATGTTCCGTACCTTCTCACTGATGTGGTCAGCCGGAGATAGTCTGTTATTGACAGTCACACCTAGGTCCTTCTCTCTTTCTGATGTGTGTAGGGTTTTATTTCCTAATGTATAATCCCAAGTAGGTTTTTTTCCACTTTTACCAAACTTGATTACATGACACTTGTCCACATTGAATTCCATTTGCCATGTATTACTCCATTCATGAAGTTTATTTAATTCTTCTTGTAGCTCTTTACAAGAGTCTGTGTTAGTAATTCTCCTTTGTATTTTTGCATCATCTGCAAACATATTTACATAGCTTTCATTTCCAATGTTACTGTCTATATCATTTGTATACACTAAAAACATGATTGGTGCTAGCACTGAGCCCTGTGGTATTCCACTAGTCACTTCTTTCCATGATGAGTAATTTCCCCTTAGTACTGTTCTCATTTTCCGTTTCATGAGAAAATCTCGCATCCAGCAAAACAGTTTGCCTCGAATTCCTCCTTGATGGTACAGTTTCCATAAAAGTCTTTGGTGAGGTACTGTGTCAAATGCTTTCTTGAAATCTAGATACTGTCCATCCATCCTTCTCTTTCCTGTAATATGTCTGTTAGTCTGTCATAGTAGCTCAACAGATTAGTAACACATGATCTTCCTTTTCTGAAACCAAACTGTCTTTCTGTTATCATACTGTGTTCTAAGTGATTTACCCAAGCTTTTCTTATAAGCTTTTCTATTACCTTGCTTACAACACTAGTTAGTGATACTGGTCGGTAGTTAAATGGATTTTGTCTATTCCCTTTCTTGAATAAGGGAACAATGTTTGCTTTCTTCCAAATATCAGGTAGTTTACCTTGACTCAAGGATTTCTTGAAAATTAAAAATAATGGTTTACTTAACTCCTTTGCACATTCACGTAGCACCCAACATGAAATTTCATCAGGACCATTTGGTTTTCCTTTGTCTAATTTACTTAGCTCCTCCTGTATTTCTTTTTCTGATGTTTGTATATCTGGTAGTATGTGTGGGCATGCATGTTCCACATAATCCCTTTCAAAAAAATTTTTCCTTTGTAAAAACTGATTGGAAATTCTTGTTTAATACTTCACAAATATCCTTCTCTTGTGTATAGGTGATTCCCTCGTCCGTGATGGACTGTATTATATCTTTTACTTTGGTTTTGCTTCTGATATAGCTGTAAAATAGTTTTGGTTGATCACTACTTTTATTTATTATATCCTCCTCAAACTGTTTTTGGGCTTCCCTCCTTATTCTTGTATAGTCGTTTCTTGCCTGTTTGTAATTATTATACGCCCTTTCACTATTGTGTCGTCTGTATCTATTCCACAACAAATCTCTTCTTTCTTTTGATTTTTTACATTCTGTATTGAACCATTTCTTTATTTTCTTTTCTGTTTCTTTGTGCTGTGGGATGTACTTCTGGACTCCTATTTCATAAAATTCACAGAATTTTTCGTGTATAGCATTTAAATCTTGTCCTCTAAGCTCCTTTACCCAAGCAATTTCTAAGAAGTACTTCTTTGGGTCATGATACTTTCCCTTTTTATAGTTTAGGCTCTTTTTATAACTTTCATTGCTGTTATCTGTCATATGCAATCCTGTAATTGCAGTTTAGTACTGCATGGTCGCTTTTGCCAAATGGAGGGTGATATATTAAATTGTCAATATCGTTTTCTTGCCTAGTAAATATGAGATCTAGCATTGAGGGCACATCGAGTCCTCTTTTTCTGGTGCTTTCCCTTACATGTTGCGTTAGGAAAAACTCTTTTTCCCAAGCAATTTCGAAGAAGTACTTCTTTAGGTCATGATACTTTCCCTTTTTATAGTTTAGGCTCTTTTTGTAATTTTCATTGCTGTTATCTATGCCATATGCAATCCTGTAGTTGCAACTTAGTACTGCATGGTCGCTTTTGCCGAATGGAGGGTGATATATTAAATTGTCAGTATCGTTTTCTTGCCTAGTAAATATAAGATCTAGCATTGAGGGCACATCGAGTCCTCTTTTTCTGGTGCTTTCCCTTACATGTTGCGTTAGGAAAAACTCTTGCACAAGATCCAGGAGCTTTTGGTCCCAACAGCTTTCTTGGCTTATTATATCTAGAGTATTCCAATTTATATTTGTATTAAAATCTCCAGTTAGTATAATTCTTTTCGATTTCTCTTCCATTTTATGTAGTAATGCTCTTAAACTCTGAATTGTACTCTCCGCCAGTTTCTCATATTCGTCTCTTTCCCATGTGTTTGATCTGGGTTGCATGTACAAATTGGCTACAATTACTTTCCCTTCAGATGTATTTATCTCTACTGCAATCAGTTCTACTTGTGATGATATATCTAATTCTACTGTATTTCTTTGACTTTTAAATTTTTATTGGTTAATATTATAATTCCTCCTCCGTTTTTTAAGTTCCTATCTCTTCTCCATATATTATATTCCTTTAAGTTTAGGATGTCATTTGATAGCCTTGGAAGGATGTTAACTGAAATGGATGCAGTAAGGAAGAGATGGGCAGAGTATTTTGAAAGATTGTTAAATGTAGAGGAGGAAAGGGTGACTGAGATTGTGGCAGATGGAAGGGTGCAAGGAATAAATGTGTTAGGAGAGTTGAATGATTCTTTGATCACGAAGTAGGAAGTGGAGAAGGCAGTAAAGGAGATGAAAACAGGGAAAGCTTCAGGTATGGATGGGTGTGCTGTGGAAAGCCTGAAGGGTGGTGGAGTGACTATTGTTGACTGGTTAGTAAGATTGTTGAATGTGTGCTTTGTGAAGGGTATGGTGCCAATTGACTGGACAAGTGCTTGTGTGGTCCCGTTGTATAAAGGCAAGGGTGATGAGTATGAAATACTAGCTTTAGGGGTATAAGTCTGTTGAGTGTTGTAGGTAAGGTTTATGGTAGAGTGTTAATTATGAGAGTTAGAGAGGGTACAGAGGGAGTGATTGGTGATGAGCAGTGTGGCTTTAGGAGAGGGAGGGGATGCGTGGATCAGGTGTTTGCTGTGAGACAAGTGTGTGAAAAGTATTTAGGGAAAGGCATGGATGTGTTTTGGGCATTCATTGATTTAGAGAAAGCGTATGATAGAATTGATAGGGAGGCTTTGTGGACTGTTTTAAGATTGTATGGACTTGATGGTAAGTTACTAAAAGGGGTGAAAAGTTTTTATGTAAATAGTAGAGCGTGTGTAAGAGTGGGAAATGCTGTGAATGATTGGTTTCCCGTGAGAGTGGGTCTGCGACAGGGATGTGTAATGTCGCCTTGGTTGTGTACATGGATTGTGTTGTAAGGGAGGTGAATGCAAGAGTTTTAGGTGGAGGTCTGAGTCTGGTGAATGTTGATGGTGGAGAGTGGAATCTGAAGCAGCTGCTGTTTGCAGACGATACTGCACTGGTGGCTGATTCAGAGAAGAGATTGAGACAGTTGGTAGAGGAGTTTGGAGGGGTGTGTGAAAGGAGGAAATTGAAAGTAAATGAGAATAAGAGTAAAGTGATGAAGTGTACGAGGTTGGTAGATGGTAGGGGAATTAATATAGTTTTGAATGGAGAGTTCCTTGAGGAGGTAGAGTGTTTTAAATATCTAGGGTCACATGTTGCTATGGATGGAAGAATAGATGTAGAAGTGAAGTTTAGAATAAATGAAGTAGGAAAGGTGCTGGGAGGAATGGAAAAAGTGTTTAGATGTCGTTCGCTTAGAATGGATGTAAAGAGAAGGCTGTATGAGGTGTTGTGGTACCGACTGCGTTATATGGGACTGAAACATGGAATATGGGTGTAGCAGAGAGGAAAAGATTGAATGTAATGGAGATGAGGTGTCTGAGGAGTATGTGTGGAGTGACGCGTATGGATCGAGAGCGAAATGATGAAATGCGAAGGAGAACTGGAGTTGTTCGGGAGATGGCTGGTAGAGTTGAGCAGAGGGTGTTGCGATGGTTTGGGCATATGGAGAGAATGGATAATGAACGATTGGTGAAAAAGATAACTAGATCTGACGTGAGAGGTATAAGGCTGAGAGGAAGACTACGAATAGGATGGATGGACAGTGTGAAGAGAGCGCTGGATGCGAGAGGGATGTCTGTTGAGCAAGGAAGAGTGGCTGTGCATGACAGAAATAAATGGAGAGAAATTGTGAATGAGTAAGTGATGACGCAGCCCTGAGGGGATATTCTCCCGCATTTAGTCTGATCAGCTAGTCAGGTCAGGTGCGGGTAAGGGGATGGGTTTGTTATGATGTGGCAGGGGTAAACCAGCTCTGCTGTCGGGCCCTGCTGCAGATGTCACTGATTGCATTGCGCAGTTGACCATTGTGCGGTGTGGTGCGGTGAGGAACTGTCCGTTCTTCCCTTGGGGGCTAAGATGTGAATGAAAGTGTTTGAATGGATGAGTAAATGGGGAGTGTGTCATCCTGTCTCGGCTACCTCCCTTTCCTTGGGGGAAGCAGCATAGGTATATAGATAGATAGATATTATATGTGGTCCATATTCTCTGACATAATCATTCATCTCTAATAATTTAGAAACCATTCCATCCATATTTGAGTACATCAACTTAATCATCTTGTTTATATACTTGGCATGATTTGGTTCTACTACTTTCCTCCTTTTTATTCCCTCCTGTTTATGTACCACTTTCGTACCTGCAATCCAATTACTTTGTAAAAAAATTTATTCTTCTCCTTCTCTGATCTTCCCTCATTTTTTGTTTTTGCTTCCTCCCTCTTCTCTTTCAGTAATTCCAGTTCCTCTTGTGTTAGGCATCTTTTTATCCATACATTTTTGAACTCCTCTTTTTCCATAAGATTCTTTGCATTTTTTAGTATCTCCTCCACTGTGTTTACACTCTGGAAGGTTACCTTTAGGGGCCTTGACTTGCTTTTCTCGTATTTCCCTAACCTTTTGTGTTCCTCTATGTCTTTACTATAGTAGGACTCGCGCAAATTTGCGGCTGTGGTGTGGCCCGCACCTGTGTACAGTGTTGCCACGTTTTCTATACCGTTCTCTCTCTCTCTCTCTCTCTCTCTCTCTCTCTCTCTCTCCTGGCGGGAAATGTGAGCCACCCTGAGTACTTTTGATTCTTTTATAAGTTATTTTTAATTGTGTTTTCATTTGTTAATTTGATCGATCTTAATTTCTGCATAAATTTTTTCAAGTGTTGGCATTTCCTTCCTCTCATAAAAACTCAGAACTGTTCTTCGTAGCACGCCTTCATTAGAGTTATCAAAGAAATCGGTCATTGGTGCTACACATTTCCTTTTCTTGGGCGACTTAAACTTGGAACATTGAATCTCCTCATTCTCTCTTGCATCTTTAGAGATTTTTTCAACTGCTCTCTCGCTAATCTTCGTTGCTGCAGCTGTATGAGAGACGACCTTTGATAGGCCTTGAAGAACTACTCCCTTCTCCTTCTCCTGAAAATACTGCCTTACATTGAAGACAATTTCTTTAGCCTGGCTGTGTAGAGGCCAGGAATGGGCTGATTGAGCTGCCATGCTGTCTGTGCAAAGGACATAAAGGAAGTGACACGAGGTCACCACCAGGAAGCTATGCTGTCATGGCCACCGACTGGGTGTGGAAGTGTTGCCGCTCGCGAGTGAATGTTTTTTTTTTTTTTTTACTTCTGTATTGACGTATGCCTACTATTTTGTCCTACATATTAGCTTATGATTATAAATGTGATTATTCCTCACCCTTAAAATTACGGTAAAAGCCAGTAAATGTGAGCATTTTTCCCTAGCAACACCTGTACAAGCTATGCCTGGGTCTATGGAGGGGTACGTACTTTACCTTAGGCCAGACTGGGTGTGCCAGTGTTGCCACTCACAAGAATTATATGAATTATTTCTTTTACTTTGGATATTGGCATATTTCTTCTTTTTTCAGGCTCATTATCTTATATCCATAACTGTGATATTATTACTCACCCTAAAACTACGCTAAAAACCATTAAAAGTGACAACAATTTCTTTTAGCAACACTGTACATTATGTACGCCATGTTTCTGTGTTACTGTATAAATATTTTATGCATAATAAGATTACTGTTGATTCATCCATCAAAATACACAAGTGTAAGTTTTATTCATCTGAATTTATCGAATTTGTGATGCCTTGTACATAAATAGCTTCCGTTTCACATCACAAGTTGGGGAAACATGGCACCATTGTATACAGGTGCGGGCCACACCACAGCCGCAAAGTTACGCTAGTCCTACTATACAGATTTCCTCTGATACTTCTTTCAATATGCCCATTACATTTGCCATCTCCTTTTTGTCTCTTGAGATCTTGTTTTTTACTTCTTCCTCTTCTATACCAGTGATTACTATAGATTTGTTAATATCTACTGAATCTCTGACTAACTTAGGATTGTTTTGGATTATTCTTTTCACTTCCTTTTTAATGCTTCTTTCTTCCACCCTTGTTTCCAAGTCTTTCTTTACTTTCACTATTTCAGCATAGGTGGTTTCCACATCATTTTTGTAGCTTTGCACAGCTTCATTCACCTGTGTTATCTTCTCCTCAATATCACTGCTGTGATCTGTCAGACTGCTTACTTGCCTAATTGTCTCTGTATCATTTTTGAACTCTTCCATAATACTCAATCGGCAGAGAGGTGGCTTGCGCTCCTACCGGACCCAGGTTCAAATCCCCGCTGGTGCAGGGAACAGTTTAAGGATTTGAATTTCATTACGGCAGACTCTACCGATCTACCAGAAGACCCGCCGACATGTCTTAAAAATACCCCCACTAATACCAATACACCAGTCCTGTATGAGACAGCCCTAGCATGTATTCAATATGGACGGTGGGTGTTAGCGCCGAAGTGGTGACATGTAGAGGTGTACGATATGTAGGAGGACTACTGGGCCTTGGGAGCAGGATGAGAAGCCTATGCCCAGAGTCGAGCACATAAAAAAAAAAAAAAAAAAACTTCAACTGTTAACTCATCTATGGTTATGTCTTTCTTGTTGACTTCCTTTCCTAATTTTTCTATTTCTTCCTTTTGCAAGTGCATCTGTTTCTTAATTTCATCAATCTCATTTTGAAAAGCTTTCTCTAACCTGTGTACTCTTTCCACCAGTTTATTGTGAGTCTCCATTTCAACCAGTTCTTGGTAGAAATCATCATCCTGCTTTCTACCTTTATCCCTTTTCTTTTCCAAATATGCTTTACTAAAGTATGTGGTCATTTTGCAGTACTAAAAGTGCATATAGTACTTACATTCCCTGGGTCAGATTCTAGACTAAACAACGATCAGCTGATTGTGCGCATTCTTGCGCCGCTGGTTTGTTTACTTTTCTGTTTGACCAAGTCTTACTTAAAACTTCTTTTTTTTATATTAGAACACCATTTAGTCTGACCTTGTACAGAGCTTCACTCATATAAAGATACTTATTTAGGTAATGCCGCTGGCCAAGTTGGCCAAGTATAGAGCGGTGGCGACGTGCGTCTGCTTTCTCTCGGTGCCTCGGTGTGTGTGTGTGTGTGTGTGATGTCATACTATGGTGCCAGTGTATTTGTATATCCTCCATTCAGTGACGAGTCTTCTGCATCACAGTTACAGGAAGATAAAGTTTGTGTATGGTAATGCCGTATAGTAAGCTGACATAAGTATTAGCATTATAAAGGATATTTGTTATCCTTCTGACTTGCGAGAACATGACGCAATGATGAACTTTACGAACGGGCGAAGTAACGACCCAGGTGTGTCATGGCACTGGGGAATCCTCTCACCAATATGATATTACCGGGTGAGTAACCAAATTTTTAATCATGCAAATCAATCAAGGCCGAGAAAACAGACGTCCTAACAGGAGTGATCCATAATCTAAACAGTACAGTACAGTATATTATTTATGTATAGGGATATGTGTGAATAACTGTCCGGCCCACTTAACTCACCATGCTGTTGATAATTTTCCTGCTTTAGTGCTCCCCCACCCCCTGTTTATTTTCCTGGATCTACATTGCCCTTTCCTTAGATGGGAAAAGAGTCATGATGCTTCTGGTGCTGCTGCTATTACTGTTGTTGTTGTTACTGTTGCTGAAGGTGTAATGTCAGAGACTCAGTGGAACCGGGGGAGTCATAGAGATAGTGAACAAATAAGGGCCGTATTTTCTTTAGATTGGCAGGCCTTGCGGCACATCTTCCTTAGCAGTGTATTTTTTTTTATTGCACTTTAGATAATGATACTGTGATATCGTTGTAGATTACATCCCATACATCCCATACAGGGAGTACTCGAAGACTGCAACATCTGCGACCTACAATTATTTGCTCCAGTGGCAGACCATGTGACTTTTCCCTGTGATCTTAAACTTCGACCGATTGATCTGAATCGGATCACTTTATGCTCCAAGCTTACTCTACCTATGGTCAAAGCTGCTTGTGTTGACTTTGCCATATGACCTTGGCTTTGACCAACTGTTCTTAAAAAACAATAGATCAACACTCTTCCTGACCCTCAACACTTCCTTTAAATTTGGTGAAAATTGGACTAAAACGTTCATATTGTTTTGCTCTCTCTCTCTCTCTCTCTCTCTCACACACACACACACACACACACACACACACACACACACACACACACACACACACACACACACACACACACACACACACACACACACACACACACACATACAGTGCCAGACCCAAACAAAACATTATACCCGCCTTGCTCTCGTCCGTGCCGGTGTAACTAGATTAGCTATCAAATAGATTCATCGCTATTGATGACAGTTGTCATTAACGTCTATATTAACTAAGCTACTTAAATTTTGATAAAGAGATGTTATGCAACGTACACTTCACCTGCCGTCACAGTAAATTAATGAATGAATCAATTAAATATTATTGTTATATATGCCAAAATATACTGGTAAGGATGAGTAGTCACAGCCCTCTGAGCTGCAAAGAATATGAGTAACGACAAATCTGTTCAACTTGCACTACTGATTTTATCAAAGTACATGATTATGACGTATCTTTTACTTTTGCCACCTCCAAATGATTTCATTTAATTTTGGAGAGATTTTACCTACCGTAATCATATAGCTAAAGTATTGGATCTGCTGACCCATTCAGTACAAAAGGATCTCCTAAAATGAATTGCCAGTAGAATACGTCACCGGAATCAAGAAGCTATAAGAAGCTTTATGTAGACGTGATTACACTCTTTGTCATTTTTTTTTTTTTCAGTCAATGTGGTTCCTACATGAAACCACACTGTCTTGCAGATATAAGTTTGATTCATCTCATTACGATAAATAACGAGAAATGAGCAATGGCTTTCGAAACACAGTGGTGCGGTATTCGGAGTCCCCCAAATTTCCCAAAATATAGTATGAAACTGATATTGCTGCGTACACAGAATAAAATATATAAATATCTGAAACGTGGAGTACCTATGAGTTTCATAATGAACAGTCCAGTGTATCAACAGAACTGGTAAGTTTAAAGGCGTGCATTGTGGAATTATGCACTAAGGAATCATTGAATAATCCAAAGCTAGACGTATTTTAATCCCATATCTGATAGGGGCCAATTATCAAAACTGTCGTATGGTACGTCTGTTTCGTCCAAAACTTTTTTTTTTTTTAATGTGTGTGCAGCCTCGGACTTTTCCACGCTTACATCTGGCTATGAAGTCAAAGCACAGAGAGTGAGACACGGAATCATTTGTCTGGTAAATGTGTTTGTGGATGCGGGATTGGGTGGGTAGAGATGATATGAGCCGGCCCAGTTTACTGGACCGTGAGATAGGGGATAAGAGGTGAGAATGTGTTGGCATGGAAGTGGCGTAGTTGCCACTTTTTATCTTAGGATGCTAAAGGTAGAGAGTAACAGATAATGCTGGCTTTAAAACAGCCATATGGTTTACCAGAATCTGTGTATAAGTGACACGTAAACCGTGACTGAAAGAACGAAGCATATTGTAGCTCTCCCCCCCCCCCCGCCCCTCTCGCCCCTTCCTCTAATGTCCGCCGTCTCTCTTGCTCCCTTGCTGGTCTTGTCAACGTGATGAGTGTCGGGCAAATCAGTAAAAGCCACCAACTTACTAAAATTCTCTTCTCAGTTTGCTCATGTTGTCGAACAGATAATCTGTTGCAAGGGACATCACTACAAAAGTATTGACTATAATGAGACGCACACAATCTGAGGCATTTGGTCATCAAGAACCCAGAGTTACGTTACGCAGCGCTTACAGTATCATACATATATATTATACTGTAAATGTGCGTACACAGTGATTGTAATGCAATATACTTATCCCTGTTGAAGACCATTCCTCAACGAATTTATTTGAATACAGAAAGAGCTCTTGCATTGAAGGGGTTAATAATGGCTGTATCAAATTCCTATAATTACCCCCGCCAACGAAGTTGGAGGAGGTTATGCACTCACCTAGGTTTGTTTGTTTTTTTGTTTGTCCACACGATATCTCCAAAAGTTCTCAGTGGATTTCAATGAAATTTTGTGGAAGGGTGGGCCATGGGCCATGGGCCAAGAAAGATCGAATTAAATTTTGAGGCGGATGCGGATCCTATGTATCCCGCACAATGTAAGTTCTCAATGAATTTCAATGAAATTTTGTGGAAGGGTGGGCTATATACCAAGGAATTCTATCTATCTATCTATAGCCCGACGCCCTAATCACGCAAAGGGTGGCCGCAGACAAAACGCCTCCAAGTCTCTCTGTCACCCACAATTTGACTACCCTCCCCCCAACTCACCCCCCTCCCTCATATACCTTTCAACTCCATCCCTCCACGTCATCCTCGGTCTACCCCTCCCTCTCCCTCCCTCCACCTCACCTACATACACCCTCTTAGTCAGTCTTTCATTCTCCATTCTTTCCACATGTCCAAACCACCTCAGTGTATTTCTCCTAATCTTCTCAACCACGTCCACATCCACCCCACAACGTTCCTTCACTTCTTCATTCGTCAACCTGTCCCTCCATGTCACTCCACATGCTCCTCTCAAGTAACTCATTTCCACTGCTCTTACTCTTGACTTGTTCCCCTCTTGCAAGGTCCACGCCTCGCTTCCATACGTCAGGGTAGGGATCACAATACTATCATGCAGTGACTTCTTAACTTCCATACTCACCTCCCAATTCCTCATCACTGCTTTCAGTGAACCAACAACCTTCCTTCCCTGCTGCACCCTTTCAAGCACTTCATCCCCCAAAGTTCCATCCTTACTCATCACACTACCCAAGTACTTTAATGCACACACACTCTCCATATCCTCACCATCCAACCTCACTGTACATTCTGTGACTTCATTCCTCTCAAACACCATAACTTTACTTTTGGTTACATTAACTTTCAGCTTCCTCCTCCTACACATTGTCCCAAATTCAACCAAACCTTGCAACTCCCATTCATCTTCACTCAACAATACTGTATCATCAGCAAACACCAACACCGGAAGCTTCCAAATCTCACCCTCATTCATTAGAGCCACCCCCACATCCACTGCCCTACCCTGCACCTCCTTTACAACCCCATCCATGTATATATTAAACAGCCATGGAGACATCACACAACCCTGTTTCAGTCCCACATTGAGATCAAAGAACTCACTCAGCTTACCATCCACTCGCACCGTAGCCCTAGCTCCTTCGTATATACTCTTCACAGCATTCAACAACTTCCCATCCACTTCATATATTCTTAATACCTTCCACGTACCTTGCCTATCTATTGTCATAAGCTTTCTCCAAGTCCATAAAGGCAGCATACACTTTCTTTCCCTTCTTTAGATACTTCTCCACTAAACATCTTAGAATAAATATCTGATCTACACACCCTTTTCCCTTCCTAAATCCCCCTTGTTCTCCAACTAGCTCCTCTGTCATATGCCTAACCCTATCAATGAGAATTCTACCATATATTTTACCAGTCACAGTAAGAAGGCAAATACCCCTATGCTTACTATCTACTTCTCTCTCCCCTTTTCCTTTATATAAAGGAACAATTATACCTGATTTCCAGTCCTCTGGAACCCTTCCCTCTTCCCAAGCCAATCTACACAACTTCCATATCCACTCCACAACAATCTCACCCCCATACCTAAGCATTTCACCACACATTCCATCAACTCCTAGGGCCTTTTCCAACTTGATCTTCTTCATTGCTTCCACTACTTCCGTCCTACTGATCTCTTCCTCTCTCCTCTCATCTCTTCTTCTCCCACCCATTCCCTAGCCACTTATACTTGCACTGCTACCACTCTCTACATTCAACAAATCCTCAAAGTGCTCCTTCCATCACCTCAATTTCTCTCTCTTCTCCACCAACAGTCTATTATTCCTATCTTTCACTCCCCTATTATTTCCTCTTTCACACTGCCTTACTTTCTTTACCTCCTTCCAAAACAATTTCTTACTCTCCCTCCATTTCACACTCAGATTCCTCCCAAACTCTTCATCCACTTTCTTCTTACTCTCCTTCACCAGTCTCTTCACCTCCCTTCTCCTACTCACATATACCCCTCTCTTCTTTCTCTCATCTTCTCCCCTACCTCTACTCGCTAACCATTCACTATATGCCTTCTTCTTATGTTCCACAGCTCGTTTCACCTCATCATTCCACCATGCTGTCCATTGCACACCCTTGCATCTCCTCCTCACTCCACAAACCACCTCACACGCTGTGCCTATCTCTTCCTTAAATATCTTAAATACGTCTTCCACCCCTTCCATCTGCTCTAGCTCATACCTTCCCAATCTTTCTTCCACTATGCTCTTATACTCTGCCATTTTCTCACTATCTTGCAAATTCTCCACTCTTCTCGCAGGAGCTGTTTCCTCCTGTCTTCCCCTTCGTCTCCTCAACCATTTTCTTTGCAGCTTTACCTTGGCCATCACTAAGCGATGGTCGGAGACTCCATTCCCCCACCCTCTCCACACTCTTGCATCCAACACTTGTCTTCTCATTCGCTCATCCACAACCACGTAGTCTATCATTGCCTTTCGTTCAACAAGTTCACCATCCATCCTCCTCATTATTCTCCATGTATACCGGTGGATCATCTTATGTCGAAAGTAGGTGTTGGCTATTGCCAACCCCTTACAAGCACAGATGTCCACCAAAGCACTACCATTCCCATCTACGTCAGCTGGCACACCCCGCTGACCAACCACTCCATCCACTCGTACATTCCCAACTTTGCCATTCATGTCTCCAATCGAAAGCACTCTCTCGCTCCTCTCAGATTTGTCCATACATGCTTCTACTCTTGCCCAAAACTCATCTTTCACTCTTGCCACTCGGTCCACTGTCGGAGCATACACACATACAATCGCCCACGCTTGTATACCTCCTTTCAACCTCACCCATACAATCCTTGCACCCACTGTTCCATACTGTCTTATATTCTCCTTTCACTTCTTGCTTATCATCAGACATACTCCCTCTCTTGCCCTCTCATTCTCATTAACTCCCGCACATATACCTAAACCATATTCCCATTCTCTCACCCTTTCACCTTTCATTTAGTTTCAGTCAATCCACATATATCCAACCTTGCATCCTCAAGCACCTGAACAATCTCTCTCTCTTTCACATCATTCACTCCTCTCACATTCCACGTTCCCACCCTCAGAATGTCCTTTATCCATTCCTTAGTTGTCAACAAATGGCTCGTCCTGGTCCGAGGCGCTTTATTTGCATGTTTAGTTAGGAATTGATCATTAAATTTGGGTTGGATCCTGATCCGGAATTGGTGGAGGTATGTGCTGTCTGAGTGCTTTCTAGTTCATGAAGTCTCCCCTAAACTTAATTAAATGCCTCCGAAATTAGCATGACAAAAATATAAAATACATCAGTATGAAAGGGGTAAACCTGAAAGAGGGAAGGTGTGCGCAAACCCTTTATTACCTCCGCCAAGGAGGTTATGTTTTCATCCCTGTCCGTTTGTTTGTTGGTTGGTTGGTTTGTGAGCAAGATTACACAAAAACTACTGGACGGATTTCCACGAAATTTGGTAGAAGAATTGGCCTTAGCCCCAAATGGACCCCATTAAACGTCGGTGCGGATCCGGATAAAGGTGTGGATCCAGGAATTTTTTTTCACTTGCTTTAACATTGCGAGATAGGTCGTTTTCGACATTTTCAAAAATTTTTCAGTGAATATTGCATGGATCGTGATGTACAAAATGAGGCACATTTAGGATGTTGGTATCTACGAATGTGTACAGTTTGGTGCGGATCCATATAAAATTCCGGATCTAGCGGATTTAAATACGCCTTTATAGGGGGGTAATCTTTTTTTTTTTTTTTTTTTTTTTTTTTTTTTTTTTTTTTACGTGTCCGACTCTGGGCAAAGGCTTCAGGGCCTATCTCTCAGGGGCAGTGGCATATCCCAAGGCCCAGTAGTCCTCCTACATCTCCACATGTCATCTGCCGTACAACAAATAGGACTTGACTGAATTAAAAGGAACTGCATGTTGGGCCTTGGCGGAGGTACGCGCTCTACTGAGTGCCATTTTAGTTACAAATGGAATAGCTGTGAGCATTACCAGTGACTGGCCTGCATGCCACATCATAAACTGCAGCCAGCAGTGACGCAGACGAGCCAACTGCATTTCTTTATCATGGGTTTCACAAATGACTAAGAATTTGCTAGACTATCCATACATTTAATGGCTCAGTTACCATACTACCACTGTGAAACACTCGTCACAAAATTAATCCCTTCAGTCCAATCTCGTACGTTTGTATTTTATTCTTGCTTCCTGAAGACGATTTTATTCAAAATAGAAAGGTCTCATACTCGAACTGAAGGAGTTGGTGGAGTTTCCCTCAACTTGAATGAAATCGTCTGGCGATTGTTAAAATAAAAGAGACAGTCCGTCACGGACTGAGGTGTTAAAGGGTTAATTCTAAGTAGTATTGGATACTTCGGAGCTTATTTTAGCGATTTCCCTTGCATATTACACCTTTATACTTTCTCGTATGTTATTACAACCGCGCTCAGATGCGAGAGCTGATGTCATATTTTAAGACGCGTGCGCGCGCGCTCGTGTGTGTGTGTGTGTGTGTGTGTGTGTGTGTGTGTGAACAAAATAACTAAAATATTTTAAAGCTATTTTGGATCAAACCGTGAATGAGTTGACGATCATTCATGAGGCTGACTCCATTCTGAAATAAGTACGAGCAGACCAAAGGCCAAGGTCATATGACAAGGTCATGTCAAACATTATTAATTCTATGGAAGCTAAACAATGTTAGACAAAGGTCGAGGTCACAGGGAAGGGTCAAACATGGTCACTGGGCAATCTCAATTCAGTTTTGATCATACCTGAACCAAAGTTGGTGGACGGGTTAAGAATTAGACAAGAATGTGGTAATTTGATATTGAGAGTAATCTGTCGAAGGCCTAGATCACAGGGCAAAGTCAAATAATCGGTCCTTAAATCAAGGCTAGGTAAGAATGGTTCCAATTTCCCGTACCAATAGACTCGGTGGAATCGATTCCAAAATCAGTTCGCAGATTAAGCAAATATTTTCGGTCATACGAGACAAACTTGATGACCGTAATCCCTGACGGCAGTTTTTGTACATTAAACTGAGTTACTGAGAAAAAAAATGAATGTTGTGTGTTCTGTACTTCTTGATTAGGTAAAATAAAGATTTGCTAATAACTTCAATATACTATTGTTAAAAGCAATAATTTCAACATTTATTATATAGTATAAAAGTATAAAGTTTTTTCTTAAACAAATATACCTATATAATTGCCAGTTATCAAACATCTCTCCTTCACACTGAAAGATAAACAAACACCTTATCATAATGATGACGATTTTCCACTCCACTCTTGCACCAAGCTCAGTGCGAGGCAGAGAACACCCAAATCCCCACTGAGCCCGACTGGTTGTCTGGACTGGAACTCGTGCTTGCACCGGTAACGCTGTCTAGCCTTGGCTGTGACCTGTGTTGCCACATACCATATCTTTGAATCGATTTTATCATCGAATCCAGCAACTTATGACATGCGTCAGTGGCAGTATGTGGTAACTCACTCGTTTTCAACCTACTGGCATAACTACATGAGAATCGGTTTTCAGGTTTTTACAGTCGATTATGTGGTAACTCTTAAGAGCTGCAGGAATTCATTCTAATATGGACGCTGCGCATGACTTTGAAGTTGTCATTATCGTACCCTGGCAGCCAACCTGTTAACAGTGCGACCGATTTCGTGTCATATTATACACGAAATAGGAAGCACAGTTGACCGGTAGGTTCCCAACGTACGATAATGACAACCTCAGAGTCGTGCGCCGCGACTATTGTAGAATCGATTCTTGCCCAACCCTATCTGGTGGGCGCCAGTGTGCACTCTCTGATGCTCCTTATTCATAGAGTGCATTGATTACATAATACCGGATATTGAGGTATGTTGTGCAGCATAAGCTGCGGGAGGAAGAGGTGCTGCGAAATATCCTTCGCCACTCAGAATACGACTCCACGCAGTACATAGATGTCTGTCCCCGATGACGTAGGTTCATGACGTCATCTGACATAAGGTACAATTACCTCCACTTCTAACGAGTACACGCGTGGTGTGTTTGATGAAACGTGGCATCACTGTGTTTGTTTACATCGTAGTAATAGTAAGTGAAAGTGCAGACCCGACAGAGCTTCTCCTCCGCTACAGTATCTAGTACCCACAGAAACAATGTACTATCAAGTCATACTCTGTCTGCAAATCCAAGTGTTTGTCACGTATGTATAGTGGAAGATAGATAGAAAAACAAATAGTAATGCCATTGGATACCATTGTTTCACTGACAGGAGATGACTGTGAGGCGAGGTGGAATGGAGGGGAGGGGGGGACAGGAGGTGGGGGCTCATGTATCGAAACTACCGTGTTTCGTTTTGAAAGATGAAGGGTGTGATTAAACAGATATTCTGAGGTGATCTGTAACTCCGAATGCAATAACGTGTATTGGATGCATGTAGCAGTCTTAATGTTCATCATTCAAAATGGTGAACAACTGTAGTTGAGCATAAATGTTAGGTGTTATGTCCGGTGTCTCGAAACGTTGTTCACCTGTGTCTAGTGAGAGTGCGACTCAACTGCTGTAACATTTTTGTGGCTGAACCAGGGTGGTCATAAATTATTTATGATTAAGCATGTGACACAACGGTCATGCCATGTTGTGCATCATCCAGCCTGTTCTGTTGTGAGGAAAAACAGTCATTATATTCTCAGACCTTGGTATAAGTAGATGTTATGTTGCATAGGATTATAGTTACTTTTAGTGTTGGACGCTATTGGCATATTGTGCGAAATTTTTGTGCAGTCATCATACTGATGGATCACGCGGAGATAATGAGACACTGTATTTGCATAATGAATGCATATCTTGTATTATAATAACTGAAATAACGGTGTTACGGATGTCCAGTCCACAAATGATGTCGCTTTGTTCGAGGTGGTATTTCACTATTCTGGGTAGTTGTGACACAACATCCAGAAACATTAATCATCGTTCATTATATTCTCTTTAAAACATTCAGACATTAGTTCTTAAACAAGTATTACACATTCAGGCCATCCTTAGGTCCAGACGCATTATACTATTTAATCGTGTGTTAGCACTCACTTTTCATCCAGAGGAAGCAGTACTCGTATTTCCATTACTATACATGTCTGTCCGTTGCCTGCCATTATAACACAAGGTTTTAGAATGTGGCCACGGCTACACAAAATATAACGGTGGCGTGGTGCTGCCGGGAGAGTGTAAAATTGCGTATAGTCTACACGTGTTTGTGCAAAGAGTCTGGTAATGCATTTCACCGACTTATTCACATTCTTGCCAAGACAGCAGCCAAAGTCGTGGTTTTGGTTACTATACTGACTGACCATTGAACACTGTTTCACCTCCCAGCGGTCTGAATGAGGTCCTGTTTTCAGGCAATACAAACATTAAGTAATACAGCGAACAATGCAGTTTTATATATAAAGTAAGGAATGTTTGGTTCACCTTGTCATCATGCAGACTTATACAATATAACCCAGCCAAGGATAAACTGGACCTACTGTAGGATAAAAGCTGAGTGCTGCTGGAGAGTCCAAGTAAACGTAAGCAACATTGGTGCAACAGCACCTGGATGGTAAAACCCAACCACAGCGCTTAGGAAAAATACCCCTGGGTTCTGAAGTTACCCCACGTCATCCAGTAGATTTACACAAGGTCATTGATAAGGCTGATCGTAATGGTGAGATATGATATGGAAGTCTATATCAGGTCTGGTTACCCACTATACGAGGAAGGGCCGGAATTTTGTGTGTGTGTGTGTGTGTGTGTGTGTGTGTGTGTGTGTGTGTGTGTGTGTGTGTGTGTGTGTGTGTGTGTGTGTGTGTGTGTGTGTGTGTGTGTGTGTGTGTGTGTGTGTGTGTGTGTGTGTGTCTGTGTGTGTGTGTGTGTGTGTGTGTGTGTGTGTGTGTGTGTGTGTGTGTGAGAGAGAGAGAGAGAGAGACTAACACACGGACAGACTGCTGTATTCATTGTCATTACAAGTTACTACACTACGATAGACCCAGGGAAGGATAGGGTGGTCCTTGTCTCCTTGGGTGTCCTTCTACAGTTACGGTAGCCTCATGTCACCCACCTGTGACAGTGTACGAGTAACAAGCTTCATTGTTTGTCATAAACGACTTTGTAGTTACTTGTAGAGAAGTTATGTATATTAGACTTGTGGACGAGCGGTTGTTATACTTGAGTTGTTTGTAAGTAGATAATCTTGGTTCCCATTTGTCATGCAATGACAGGAGAGGTAAAGAAGAGTATGGGACTATTTTTATTTGTCTTGGAAATATTAACAAAGTCTCTCACACACGAGTGAGTATAAGTAGAGTCCCGCTAGCTACCTCCCTGTCTCACTCTCTCTCTCTCTTCCAAGTTGCTAAGCCTTCCTCCCTACTACCTGCCGATTCTATGGCCTCTCTCCTTCTGAGCTCTCTTTCCTAAATTCTGGTGAAACAGGGGTCGCGTCACTTGTGTTACACTGTGGTTGGAAAGTTCCAGAAACCTGTGTGTGAGTATGTGTGTATGTCACTAGGCTTTGTTCTCCTGCTGTTTCGCTGACAAACTAACTGCATCATCTCCTGACATTGCTACTTCCTAATCTGTCGTCAGCTTTTCCTCAGTTTAACTTGCAAGATCATTTCCCACTCCCAGGCTCGCATAGAGCTGTCTATCTGTCTATTTGTCTATCTATCTATTATGATTTGTAAATATAATATGGATTCATAACATTGCTCGGCCCATGCAGCTGAAGGTCCTCCGACAGCAATTATCATTGACACATGCTAATCTATTAGTACATAATATTGATTAAAATATTGTATACATATAACATTCATAGTAAATAGCAATTATTCAGTAACATTACATTTTAAACAAGTTGTATACATATTTGAATAAATGCATTAAGAGTAAACTATTTAACTGTAATACAGTATGTACTTGGGTTATTGTAGTGAAATGCATACATCCAAGAAAAAAAATAGTTTAAAATTAAGATTATGGTAAGAGTTATTGATATTTCATTTAAAGATAATGGTACTGGTATGCCATACATGGGTCATTCTTCTTTGTATTTTATATATATATATATATATATATATATATATATATATATATATATATATATATATATATATATATATATATATAATACTATATACAAAATATGTACACTTCATTCAGGGGGGTTAACTTGGATGTTAACTCTCCCCCCACTAAATACTGACTCCAAATTTGCAATTCTTGCATGCATTCCGTGCATTGCGAACAGCAGTACTGCAACTACAATGCAGAAGATTATAAAGACAGTAGGTGCTGGGCTATACACATAATATGGGTTGAACATACTCAAACTCAAATCTTCCCAGGGCTTCATTGTTTCATTGATCAGTTGCATAGTTTCAAACTTAGGTGAAGTCAACTTAATACTTGTGCTCATGTTTAAGTCCATATCAGGCAGTGGGTGGAAATGTTTGTGTGTATGACTGAGAATGGCGTAGTGATTGATGGTGGATAAAGTAGACATGGCTGGTGTAAATACCGCACAGTAGTCTGGTGCTATGTATAATCCTGAGGCTGAAGTATGAGATGGTGGTATATCTGGACAGACTATGTAAACTGATGTGCTATGAGTGAAATAAAAAATCTGTGAGTGTCCGATGCGTTGATGGTGTACAAGTTTATCTGGAGCAAAAGTGAAGTTGCAATGATTATGAATATTGTCATTTCTGATGATACCCATTTCACAAGGGACTGTATCAGTAGGCTGAAACGTGAAAATGTACGCAGGACAAAGATGAACAGCATGTAAGGATGTGCGGCACTTTCGTTCAATCGTTGATTCACTTGCGAAAGTGACAGTGTCCCGTCTCTTGGAGACCATGATGAGTTCGGTGTCTGTGTTGATGTTGATGATGACCAAAGTGTTGTTATTTTATAGGGGAAGGGATGTATTTGGTATACTGTGAACAGGTCTTCAGTTATGAATGGTACATGAACTACTACTGATGTTGTGTTAGTGTTGTTTCTAAATATGGATAATATTGCATGAATTCCCTACTTCGGAACAACGGCTTCAATTTATGTTTATGTATGCCTTGACTAATTATCTGACGTAGCTCATGAACTGGAAGTAAGTCAATTGTGATCTTGCCATCACCAGCATTCGAAATTCCTTGCATAAGTGCCCTGAAACGATCTCTAGTGTTGTCTAATTGTAGTAGAATCGTTGGCGAGTACGTGTGATGTTGTTCCTGTCGCTCAGTACCTCCGTTCCATAAGATGGGAGATCTTGGATCATGATGAGCATAGTTGACTTTGCCTGTTCTAGTTTCCATTTCGCTAACTTTACCATTTCATTCACTTCCTTTGTGTTATGTGCTTGTGAAACATAATATCCTATCATGATGTCCAGAGTTCACATCGGCTTCGCAAGGCTGTCTAGATAAGTAGGTAATTCATACAAGTAATCTAGACTTATTTCAGTACTCATGACGTCCTTAACGATTGTAGTCGTGGCCGTTGGAGTTATGAGGCATCCTTGTCGTACTATGTGTTGGGGGTCTAAGTGCGCATATCCTCTTGCTATGTAGAGGAGAATCCATAGCATAAGTCCCTTCATCGTAACCTACTGAAAAAAAATCTATTAATTTCCTAATATGGTCATGCTGTGGTCGATGATAGTGATGATGTGCGTTACGGTTGATTGTTATTTCATTTATAGAAGGAGTTTAAATCGATATTTAATTCTCGTAAATGATGTACTGTAGATTTTATTGGAACAGTTGCACCTATGTTCGATTGTTTGGTATATGACCTTAATTTCTTTTTGTAATCATTGTTGTTTTCTTGCTTGGTTTCTTGAGGTACGTTCGCCTGTTCGGTTGTATCCGAGGCTGAATAATTATGTGATAATTCCCTTGAAACTCTTTTTAAATGGTCAATATGAACTTGTTTCTCTTCGCCACTTGACAGTGACTTAATTAAAACTTTGTTTTTATGTTAATTACTCTGTATGGGCCCTCAAATTTTGGGGATAATTTATTGTCTCTCGTATGAATGATACCGTAAACAATGTCTCCTAAGCTGATAGGTGAATCTCTTGCCTTCTTGTTAAATGCCTCCGTCATTTCTTCCTTGGAAATTGTTTTTTGACTCTTTTGTGAATGTCCTGGAATTCACGTAAACGGAGTTTAGAGTAATCATCGTAATTGTATATTGGCAGACTGTCACCTTCTAGGAGCTCATATGGTAGTTTTTTATCTGTTCCATATATAATGAAATGTGGTGTGTCACCTATGGATTTATTTATAGATCCATTAATTGAGGCTTCTACTCTGGGAATCCAATCATCCCAGCTTGCATAATTTTCACTGAGAATGTGTCGTAGCACATCTAATACTTTTTTATTTTGTCTCTCTACCAACCCTTTCGATACTGGGTGATAGGCTAAAACGTTAACCTTTTTGATGTTGTATTGTTTACATATTTCTTGTAAGATCTCAGAATTAAATTCTCCTCCATTATCACTTATTAGTACCTTTGGGGTAGTAAAGCGACATATTACATTATCTGTTATTGCCTTTGCTACTGTCTCTGCTGTCTTATCTTTAATTGGAGCTAAAATGACATAACGGGAAAAATGATCCGTTGCTACGAATAAGTATAGGTTATTATTGTATGATAATGGCATCTTGAGTAAATCAGCAGCGACAACGTCCCATCGGGGCAGGTGTGATTGGGTATCCTTTGTGTTTCGCACATGATTCGCATCTGTCTATATGATTGTTTATATCTTTTCGTAATGAAGGCCAGTAATATAACAGCTGGGCTTGGTTGAATGTCTTATCCATTCCAGGATGTCCTGCATGTGGGCTATCGTGTATCGTTCGTAATACTTGGGGTATCATGTCATTAGGTACTACCAACTGGTTAGTATTTCTTTGGCGTTTTGGTTGTTTACAGTTAATCTTGCATAATGTATTATTGACCATTGTGAATTGTTCGAGTGGGACATGCAGTTTGGGTAATTGTATATCATCTCCACTTTCTAACTTGTATATAACTTTAGACCATATTGGGTCAAGTCTTTGTGCCTTTGCGATATCATCGTGGTTTGGGATATTGCCTTTGTGAGCTAACGCCGCGACCTGAATTGTGTTCGGTTCATAGATAATACGTCAGCTACTATGTTCATTTTACCTTGTATATAATGAATTTGTACATTGTAGTTTTCAACTGTACATTTCCATCTTGCTCTCCTCCCAGAAAGGAGTTTTTCTTTAAACATACCCACCAGTGGTTTATGGTCGGTGAATAAGTGGATTTCGTAACCATATACCAAATCTCGAAACTTTTGTAATGCAAAAACCACTGCAAGTGCCTCTAAGTCTGTAGTGCACTAATTTTTCTCTGCACCTCTTGTTTGTCTGCTGGCAAATGCAATTGGTTGATTTTTTCCTCTTTTATCTTCCTGCATCAGTACAGCCCCTAATCCTTTAACTGATGCATCTGTACAAATAAGAAATGATATTGTGTAATCTGGATATGCTAAACAAGGTGCATTTGTTAGTCTAATTTGTAGATTGTTAAATGCCCTTTTTTGTTCTTCTTCCCTTTGGAATACAGCATCTTTTTTGAGTAGTTGGAATAGAGGAAAGGCTATATGAGAGAACTTAGGTACGAATGACCTATAGTACCCAGCCAGACCTAAAAATTTTCTAACTTCGTCAGTCGTAGTGGGTTCAGGAAAATCTCTCACTGCTTGTATTTTGTCATCAGTGGTGTGAATACCATCAGAACTTAATTTGTGGCCTAAGAAATTTATTTCCTTAAAGCAAAATTTGCATTTAGAAAGTTTAATTTTTAAACCAGCATCACTAAGCTTTTGTAAGAATAAGTCTAATTTCCTGAGATGATCCGTAATATTCTTCGTTGCGATTATAATATCGTCAAGATAAACAAATATTCCTTGTCCTAAAATTCCGGACAATACGTAATTCATAAGACGCTGGAGTGTGCCTGGGGCTGTCCTCAGTCCCATTGGCATTCTTGTATATTGATAATGGCCTCTGTTTGTTGAAAAGGCGGTGTATTTACGTGACTCCTCCAAAACCGGAATCTGATAATAGCCGTTTAGGAGATCGGTGGTTGAGAATATATTATTCTCAGGACCAATATTCTGTAGAACGTCGCTTAGCAATGGCATGGGAAATCTGTCTGGGATTGTGTGATTATTTAGTTTACGGTAATCTACTACCGCACGCATTTCTCCATTTCGTTTGGGCACGAAGAATAATGGGGCATTCCACGGGGAGACTGAAGGCTCAATAATTCCAAGTTTTAACATTTCATCGACATACTGATTTGCAAGTGTACGTTGGGAGTGTGGTATGTGGTAAGCTGGTACGAAAATTGGTGGTGTTTCTGGGTGCACATTAATTATGTGATTAATCAAGTTAGTAGGCTACACCCTAATTGTTCTCCGGGCAATGCTACGGTGTCCTTGTGTGTTTCCAGCAGGGTTAACAAATCATTTTCTTCATAAAATTCACCTGAGTGTATTAAATTCTCTTTTGTTCTTTCTCTATCTGTAGATTTTATCTCACTTGTCACTCCAGCTATAACTATTTCCTTCACAGGGGCAGGACATTTTTCAATATTAACTATGCAAGTCCCCTTTTTCAACTGAACTTCCCCATTCATGTGATTAATTATGAATATCTGAGTTTGCCCTTCGTCGTTCGTATGACATAATGCGTTTTCTACTGACAATCCCTTTACTTTACATAATTCTTCTAAGACAAGAACAGTACTATTCCGTAATTTGCTCTTTATGGTAACTTTAATGTAGGAATTAGGTGGTATAACTAAATCATTAGTGAGATGGGCTGGAAAAATTGATAAATCAGTACTGTTATCTGGGTCACTAATTCTGGAGGATGGGGTTGGTGGTGGAGTGGATCTATACACTCATCTGTTTGTGTATGTTTGTTTAAGCCTTTAATATTACCAATTCTTTTTGGCTCTCTTTTACCAATCGGTGAGGGCTCTGAAGGTATTTCCTCTATAAATTCATTGTCAAAGTCTATTCCATTCATTTGTGGGAGTATAGTTATGTTCTCTGCTCTCATGGATCTTAAGCCCAGTAACATATGGGCATTAATTGCTAAGTTTTCAACAATATAGAAAAATGCAGAGAATGGTCTTGTAGTCTCTGTGAAACTGATATTTAATCTTATCATACCTTTCACTGTAATTTGTTGTCCATCTACCGTGTATAAATCTAAATCAGCTTCATCCAGAAAAGTTACTTTCTTTTTATTTTTAAGAATTCTATTTATTTCTTCATGTTTTATTAAGTTCACTGGAGAGCCTGTATCTAAAAATAAGGAAACGTTTTGATCCTCACATACAGCTGGTATCAAGATACACTCATTTCCCAACATGCCTCCTGTGTGAATTTTAGACTTGTTTTTCTTTACGTTTGTTCGTTTTTTGTCTTGACTTGGTCTTCCCCCGATTTGAACATAGAAACAATTTTTTCTACTGTTTTGCGGTCACTGGTCCAGTGCCCTTGGTATCTATGATGCCTACAGTAAGGACCAAATTCTTGTGTCTTTTGTTTGTCCTCTTTTGTTTTGATAAAGTGTTCATACCTTGTGTGTCCTGGTTTTGCACAATAATGACATAGAATGGATCTATCCCTTGACTGTGACCTACGATGTGATTTCCTATAAGTAGTGTTGTTTATGGCGTGAAGCCTGCTCGGGCTGCGCGAAAACTTATGAAACTGCCTGTAGCCTGGCGTCTGTGATCGAGGCCTCATCATGTTTAGTTGTTTGGTCTGCCTGCTTTCTGGTCGCGATCGATTTTGTTCTCTGTTTGGGGTCGGTGTAGATGTTTTCACAGCTGATACTGTCTCAGGTACCCTCATTCTACTAGAATGTGCATGTGTGTCGACCATACCTGCTTTACTGCACTGCATCTCTACCTCGTTCATTAAGTCTAGCAAGCACATTCCTGGGGTGTACGCGATCGTCTTGGCGATCTTAATGTCCTATCAGGTAATTTACACAAGGCAGCTACATAACCAATGATGTCCACGACGAGGTCTGGGGACATCTTTCCATCATCTGTTATCCAATTTGAGTTTTTCAAAGTAACTAGCATTGTTCTTTTGATTGTGGAGACATCAGCAGTTATTTCACTGAGCACATGGTTTGTAGTTTGCTCCCTTACAAGATCTACAATTTTATGTAATTCTGGAATTATACCTGGCAAGAAGTTCATACCTCCAGAAAATTTCTTCAAAAATTCAGCTTTAAATTCATCATATGTCCTAGCTTTATGGAGCTTATCTGAGCGCAATAAATTGCTTGCTGGACATCTTTCCTGGCTTATGCAAGATGTAAAAATAGCAATTTTCTCTTGTTCATCTATTATGTGGCGCTTGATGAACATTTGTTCGCACTGACTGACTAATGAAATGACATCAATGCGATCTTTGTCTGTGACAGAGAATTTGGGGGCAGTTTTATCCTCATGATACACAAACACTTGGGGTGTGGTTGTTAGATCAGCGGTATTTGTTTCTTGATTCATTTTCACTGTTTGCTCTGTTAATTCAACTTGGACTTGTTTATCGTTGTGTGAGGGAATGGTGGAATATGTACGACCGGACCGGTGAGCCCTGTTAAGTATATTGGCATACGTGTGCAAGTCAGTGACAAAGTCCTCACTTCCTACGTCAGAGGGGGTTTCCCACTCATGATCTGAAACTGCCGTATTTGTTTCTTGGTCTTTAGTTTGTGGTGAGGTTTGTACAAGGGGTGAGTTGCCTTGGTGCTCTCTTAATTGTGAGTCTGTTGTTGTGGCTAATTGTGTGTCGTCTGGTATTAACGTGGGTGGTGGCAAAAATATTCCTGTCATTATGATATGGTGTTATGAAATACGCCTTTTGTTTATTTATGTCCTAACAAAATAGATGAGTAAATAAGTTGAAATAAATGATACATAGTGAGTTTATAAGTGTATATATGGAAATAAGTAAAAAAAAAAAGTTGAATATAGCTAATTTTAGCACTGAGAAGAAATGAGTAAGTATAATTTTACCCACTTGATACAGATCGTAGAGGTGTGTCGATACAAAAGTCGATCTCGGAAGAAAAATGCAGGGTTGATTGAAGATCTCTTGATAATTCTAGTGCTGTGTTGATGGACGATATTACTCAGGAAATTCCATGGCCTGGTGCTTGTGGTGGTTAACAGCTGTCCCAGGCAAACCTCAGCATAGAACGTCGAATTTCCAACTCAATACTGTGGAAATAAATGAGTATGAGTAGGAGCTATGTGAATAATGAGTAATGAGTAGTGGGTGAGAAGTGCCTGGTGTCAGTCACACGTTGCTTGGCGTGGCAAACTCGCGTTGTGATGTCATCTCAGCACATGGTGACATCGGCTTCCCACACTGGTAGCTGTGGTGAATACTGAGTAGCGATGCTTAAGCTGGGTGAAGAAAGGTGAGTAAGTCGCGTTATAAATGTGGCTCTGGTGTTTTGCTGCGTGTCTTGACCTCTGCGTCAGCGATGGAGGTAGGCGGAAGAGAGTGGTAGGGGTATATGTTAGCTTGTTGCTTTAATATTTCCTTTTCTTTACTTGCGTTGTGTTTTATTCTTCTTGCTGCTGCTTGAAGTTACGTGAAGATTATAAACTTGTTTTGTAAACTTGTAGGCTATTTGCATTGTAGGCTGGATTTTGTAGGAATTCACTGTAGAACTGAAGTTAATCTTGTAGAGCGTCGCCTGCTTTTGTAGAAATTCAGTGTTGATTCAAAAACGAGGTGCTTTCTTTCGCTGCTACCAAATGTCATAAACGACTTTGTAGTTACTTGTAGAGAAGTTTTATATATTAGACTTGTGGACGAGCGGTTGTTATACTTGAGTTGTTTGTAAGTAGATAATCTTGGTAAAGAAGAGTGTGGGACTATTTTTATTTGTCTTGGAAGTATTAACAAAGTCTCTCACACACGAGTGAGTATAAGTAGAGTCCCGCTAGCTACCTCCCTGTCTCTCTCTCTCTCTCTCTTCCAAGTTGCTAAGCCTTCCTCCCTACTACCTGCCGATTCTATGGCCTCTCTCCTTCTGAGCTCTCTTTCCTAAATTCTGGTGAAATAGGGGTCGTGTCACGCGTGTTACACTGTGGTTGGAACGTTCCAGAAACCTGTGTGTGAGTATATGTGTATGTCATTAGGCTTTGTTCTCCTGCTGTTTCACTGACAAACTAACTGCATCATCTCCTGACATTGCTACTTCCTAATCTGTCGTCAGCTTTTCCTCAGTGTAACTTGCAAGATTTATTTCCCATTCCCAGGCTCGCATAGAGCTGTCTATCTGTCTATTTATCTATCTATCTATTATGATTTGTAAATATAATACGTATTCATAACATGTTTACAGGCTATTTGAGAGAGAGAGAGAGAGAGAGAGAGAGAGAGAGAGACAGAGAGAGAGAGAGAGAGAGAGACAGAGACTCCCCCTCTTTCCTATATATATATATATATATAAAACGAATGAGAGAGTCAGACCTCTCTCTCTCTCTGTTCCTCCCCCCAGATGCATTATACTATTTAACCGTTTGTCTCCACTCACACACTGTTCATCCAGAGGGAGCAATATTTCCCATTCCAACACCAACCATCACATATGTTGGTGATGACCCTACTACCACCTGCCCACCTCCTCACTCGCTCCTACTCCACAACAGTCCACTTTCACACACACCTTACCACCAAGCAGGGTGGTCAAGCACTCCCACCCTCTCTATTCCTGCAACATTTCCTTCTTCTCATAACACCCTGTCCCACTGACCAACCTCTCCTCAAGTATACCCCCTTACCCACCAGATATTCTACTCGCTCGGTCACGCAAACTGGCGGTCCTCTGACAGCATTCATCATTGACATATGCTAATCTATTAATACATAACATTGATTATAATATTGCATAGATATAATATTAATGTTAATATTGCAATGATCCAGTAGCCATGGGCACATACTAAAACCTTGTGTTATAATGGCAAAATGCATAATGCTGTCCAGAGTTGCAATTCGTTATAATTATATCCGTTTATCACAGGCAATTGTTGCAGATGTCATCTACTGTGTTGACATGGATCTGGAATGGCCAGGTGCATTACTGAGTGCTCAAACAAGGCTAAACTACGCAATTTTCCTAGTAAAACCACACCAACAAAATGCCTCAGTAACAGTGAATACTGGTCGATACTATCCTTGCTATTTCATGACAGACAATGGACTCACACAGTATATGAATCGTGGGACAAATGGAAGCAGGACGTAAAATATCATGACATGTAATGCGCCGGGCACTGTGTTGGTGGTGATTGTAGATGGAAAGCGAAACGTCGTTATGGTATAGTCGTTTAGAGCCATACAACAATGGATTTTGATGTTACGAATATCTGTGATGCCGTGTCCCATGACGCTGAACATTGAAATCGATATTCTCAAGGCAGTTAGAAACAGATTAGAATATTTGGTGGGTAAGGGGGTATACTTGAGGAGAGGTTGGTCAGTATGATGGGGTATTAGGACAGGAAATGTTGCAGGAATAGAAAGGGTGGGAGTGCTTGACCACCCTACTTGGTGGTAAGGTGTGTGTGGAAATGAACACTTGTGGAGTAGGAGCGAGTGAGGAGGTGGGCAGGTGGTAGTAGGGTCATCACCAACATATGTGATGTTTGGTGTTGGTATGGGAAATAAACAGTGTGTGAGTGTAGACACACGACTAAATAGTATAATGTGTCTGGAGCTAAGGAGGGGCTGAGTGTGTAATACTTATGAAAGCTAATGAATGTTTTAAAGAGAATATAAAGAACGATAATTAATGTTTTTGGATGTCGTGTCACAACTACCCAGACTAATGGAATATTGTAGAAACTTCGTAGCCACCATTTATATATATGTAACTCTTTAGTCTCTTAATATTTAAGTCTTGAGTTTTGGTTAAAGTTATTTTGGTAATCGAAGAGCAGGAGGAGTTAAAGATGAATACAGGGAGTTGATCTTGATATATTATCTTTAAAGAAAGTGTAAGTTGAGCAGCGTATGTATTACACAGGGACTTAATTGACTAAGGCTAGTTGGGCCCCTTTTCTTATTTGATCTCTCCACTACCTGCCGGTTCTAGGGCCAGCCTCTTTCTGATTCCTACATTTTCGTTTAGCAGGGGTCGTGTCATGTGGGCTATACTGTTGTGGAGCTTCTAGAACACTGTACTGTATATCTGTGTGTAAGTACAGCTTCGGGTGCACGGCCAGCATTCTTTCACTTAAGAGTTGCAAGCTCATTTCCCATTCCCACACCTTGTTTGGTGCTCTGTCTGTCTATCTATCTATCTATCCATCATGCTATCTATTATGATTTGTATTTTTTGTGTGGAGTCTTGACATCGCTCGGTCACGCGAACTGGCGGTCCTCCGACAGCAATCATCATTGACATATGCTAATCTGTTAATACATAACATTGATTATACTATTGTATAGATATAATATTAATGTTAATATTGCAATGATCCAGTAATATTACATTTTAAACAAGTTGTATACATAATTGAACAAATGCAACATGGTTAAATTGGTTATTGTATAACATTTTGTAAGATGTGTATGTATAATAGTAAAATACATATATGCAAAAAAAAAAAAAAGTTCAAAGTTAAGATTATGGTAAGAGCTATTAATATTTTATATAGAGATAATGATACTGGTATACTTCCATATCATGTGTCATTCTTCATTTATATATATATATATATATATATATATATATATATATATATATATATATATGTATATATAATTAATACTATATACAAAATATGTACATATCATTCAGGGGGTTTAACTTGAATGCTTACTCTACCCCCACTAAATACTGACTCAAAATTTGGAATTCTTGCATGCATTCTGTGCATTGCGAACAGCACTACTGCAAATACAATACAGAACATTATAAAGAAAGCAGGTGCTGGGCTATACACATAATATGGGTTGAACATACTCAAACTCAAATCTTCCCAGGGCGTCATCGTTTCATTGATCAGTTGCATAGTTTCAAACTTAGGTGGAGTCATGTTTAAGTCCATATTAGGTAGTAGGTGAAAATGTTTGTGTGTATGATTGAGGATGGTGTATTGATTGATGGTGGATAAAGTGTACATGGCTGGTGTAAATACCGCACAGTAGTCTGGTGCTATGTATAATCCTGAGGCTGAAGTATGAGATGGTGGTATGTCTGGACAGACTATGTAAACTGATGTGTTATGAGTGATAAAAAAAACTGTGCGTGTCCGATGCGTTGATGGTGTACAAGTTTATCTGGAGCAAAAGTGAAGTTGTAATGATTATGAATATTGTGATTTCTCATGATAGCCATTTCACAAGGGACTGTTTCAGTAGACTGAAACGTGAAAATGTCCGCAGGACAAAGGTGAACAGCATGTAAGGATGTGCGGCACTTTCGTTCAATCGTTGATTCACTTGCGAAAGTGGCAGTGTTCCGTCTCTTGGAGACCATGATGAGTTCGGTGTCTGTGTTGATGTTGATGATGACCAAAGTGTTATTATTCTTAGAAGGGAAGGGGTGTATTTCATATACTGTGAACAGGTCGTCAGTTATGAATGGTACATGAACCACTACTGATGTTGGTGTTACTGTTGCTTCTAAATATGGATAATATTGCATGAAATCTCTACTTCGGAACAAAGGCTTCAATTTATGTTTATGTATGCCTTGACTAATTATCTGACGTAGCTCATGAACTGGAAGTAAGTCAGTTGTGATCTTGCCATTACCGGCATTCGAAATTCCTTGCATAAGTGCCCTGTAACGAACTCTAGTGTTGTCTAATTGGATTAGAATTGTGTCAATGTGTTCTGTGATGATGGAGAAGTGTTGGAAAAGTGTTATGTTACCTTCCATGTCATTTATTTTATCTACACTTTCGAGAGCTATGTTTTCCGCCTTTTTCAGATTTTTCACAATTGTCTTCATTGCTGAGCTATGTCCGGCGATGAATATATCTTGGCATGTTAGTACCTGAGCTGTTTTATTAAATTTATTGTTTATTTCTTGAAGGTCTTCCTCTGTAGCCAATCCAAAGATGTTCCCAAGAACTGCACCACCCAGGTCAAACAAACCGCGCTTTTGGCTAGTACGTGTAATGTTGTTCGTGGGGCTCAATACCTTCGTTCCATGAGATGGGAGATCTTGGATCATGATGAGCATAGCTGACTTTGCCTGTTCTATCTTCCATTTCGCTAACTTCACTATTTCATCCACTTCCTTTGTGTTATGTGCTTGTGAAACATAGCCTCCGATCATGAAGTCCAGGGTCCTCATTGGTCTCGCAATGTTTTCTAGATAAGAAGGTAATTCGTATAAGTAATCCAAACTGATTTCAGTACTCATGACATCTTTTACGATTGACGCCGTGGCCGTTGGAGCTATGAGGCATCCTTGCCATACTATATGTTGGGGGTCTAAGTGAGCATATCCTCTTGCTCTGTAGAGGAGAATCCATAGCATAAGTCCCTTCATCGTTACTTACCGACAAAAAAAATATATATATTAATTTTCTAAAATGGTCACGCTGTGGTCGATGATAGTGATGATGTTACGGTTGCCTAACGGAGAACAACAACTTGCCTGTTATTTCATTTGTAGAAGGAGTTTAAATCGATATTTAAATCATGTAATTGATGTACCGTAGATTTTATTGAGACAATTGCACCTATGCTTGATTGTGTGGTATATGACCTTAATTTATTTTTGTAATAATTGTTGTTTTCTTGATTGGTTTCATGAGTTATGTTCGGTTGTTCGGTGGTATCCGAGGCTGTATAATTATTGGATAGTTCCCTGGAAACTCGTTTTAAATGGTCAATATGAACTTGTTTGTCTTCGCCACTAGACAGTGACCTAATTAAAACTTTGTTTGCATTTCTGTTAATTACTCTGTATGGGCCCTCAAATTTTGGGGATAATTTATTGTCTCTAGTATGAATGATACCATAGACAATGTCTCTTAAGCTGGTAGGTGAGTCTCTTGCCTTTTTTTTAAATGCCTCCGTCATTTCTTCCTTGGACATCATTAATTGTTTTTGACTCCTTTGTGTATGTCCTGGAATTCACGTAAACGGAGTTTAGAGTAATCATCGTAATTGTATATGGGCAGACTGTCACCTTCTAGGAGCTCATATGGTAGTTTTGTATCTGTCCCATATATAATGAAATGTGGTGTGTCACCTATGGATTTATTTATAGATCCATTAATTGCGGCTTCTACTCTGGGAATCCGATCATTCCCGTTTGCATAATTTTCACTGAGAATGTGTCGTAGCACATCTAATACTTTTTTGTTTTGTCTCTCTACTAACCCATTCGATACTGGGTGATAGGCTAAAACGTTAACCTTTTTGATGTTGTATTGTTTACATATTTCTTGTAAGATATCAGAATTAAATTCTCCTCCATTATCACTTATTAGTGCCCCTGGGGATAGTAAAGCGACATATCACATTATCTATTATTTACTTTGCTACTGTCTCTGCTGTTTTATCTTTAATTGGGGCCAGAATTACATAACGGGAAAAATGATTCGTTTCTACGAATTGGTATTGGTTATTATTGTATGATAATGGCATCTTGAGTAAATCAACCGCGACAACGTCCTAAATTTAAAAAAATCATTGCGTCTCAACTCTCAGCCTCCGAGTCCCCAGGGGGGGGGACCATAAATGCCCCCACCTTCCGCCCCTCTCCCGGTGATGACTTGAGCTACCTGGAACCACTGTCTGACTCCTTCTTGATTTCTGCAACATTCGCGGCCTTTCCTCTAACTTTGGCTCTGTTGAGCACCACCTCTCCTCCTCTAACCTCACGTTCTCTTTCTAACTGAGACTCAGTTGTCTGAGGCAACTGACAGCAAACCCTTTTCTGTATCCTCCTACTTTCTCTATACTCATTTCAAAGTCAGTGGTGGCTGTTGTGTATATATACGCAACGACTTATCTTGCTCTCGTGTTCCTGAACTCGATTCTTCTGAATTCTCTACATGCTGGCTTCGGCTTTCCTGTCATTCTCTGACTAAATATATCTGTGCTGTTTACTTATCCCCTAATTCTACTGATTATCAAAAATTCTTCGACTATCTTACTTCTACGATGGAACACATTCTATCCATTTTACTTTCTCTGAAATCTCCATTTTAGGGGATTTCAATGTTCACCATCACCTTTGGCTCTCCTCTCCTTTCACTGATCCACCTGGTGAACAAGCCTACATCTTTTCTATCATTAATGACCTAGAGCAGCTTGTACAGCACCCTACCCGTATCCCAGACTGCCTTGGAGAGAGCTCCAACATACTTGACCTCTTCCTTACAGCTAATCTTTCTACTTACACTGTTAATTTTTTCTCTCCATTGGGCTCCTCCGATCACAACCTTATCACCTTAACCTGTCCTATCACTCTGGTATGGCCTGTGGACCCTCCAGGGAAACGTCGTCAGTGGCATTTTGGAGCCGCGGATTGGGAGGCCCTCAGGCAGCACTTCTTTGATTTTCCCTGGAATGATTAATGCTTCTATGGCCGGGAGCCATCTGGGTGTGCCTTGCGTGTTACGGAGGTTATTCTCTCGGGCATGGAAGCATACATTCCTTTCTCGTATCCTTTGTCTAACGCAAGAAAGCCTTGGTTTAATCACGCTTGTTCTAATGCTATCTGCAACAAGGCTAGGGCCTACAAAAGGTACCGGAGCCAACCCTCCCCTGAATCACATCATCTTTACGTTTCTGCCTGGAATCGTGCTAAGTCTGTTCTTCGCTCTGCTCAAAATAATTTCATCCGTACTAAATGTTCTCAACTCTCCAACTCGAATTCTTCCCACTCCTTCTGGCACCTTGCCAAAAACCTTTCTAACAACTTTACCTCATCATCCTTCCCTCCTCTTTTCTACTCTGATGGTTCTGTAGCTATTTCTTCTACTGACAAAGCAGATCTCTTCGCACAGACTTTCTCCTCCAATTCTACCTTAGACAATTCCAGTGCTGTTCCTCCATCAATTTCCCCCTCTGACTTCCTCATGGCTGACATTAAAATTTCTTCATCTGATGTATTTTCTGCCATCACTGGCCTCAATACTAACAAGGCATATGGGCCTGATGGAGTCCCTCCTGTTGTTCTCAAGAACTCTGCTTCTGGGCTTACACCCTGCCTAGGCAACCTCTTTTGCCTTTGTCTGTCAACTTGCACCTTTTATTCTTGCTGGAAGTTTACTCTTATTCAGCCAGTCCCAAAGAAGGATGACCACTCCCAACCCTTCAACTATCGTCCAATTTCTTTAACGTCCTGTATTTCAAAAGTTTTCGAGTCAATTCTCAATAGAAAAATTTTATGGCACCTTTCCTATTACAACCTTCTTTCTGATCGTCAGTACGGGTTCCGTCAGGGACGCTCCACTGGCGATCTTCTCACCTGCCTTTTAGACTCCTGGTCATCCTCCTTTCGGGACTTTGGCGAAAGCTTTGCCATTGCACCTGACATCTCAAGGGCTTTCGATCGAGTCTGGCATAAATCTTTAATTTCCAAACTGCCCTCTTATGGTTTCTATCCTTCTATCTGTGCCTTCATTGCTAGCTTCCTTTCAGGTCGTTCTACAGCTGCTGTTATAGACGGCCATCGTTCTTCTCCTAGATCTATCAACAGTGGTGTTCCTCAGGGCTCTGTCCTATCACCAACTCTCTTCCTTTTATTCATCAATGACCTTCTAAGCTGTACATCTAACCCTATCCATTCATATGCTGATGACTCCACCCTTCACCTTTCCATTCGGTTACCGTAACGCCCATCTCAGCAGTTACTTCAACAGGCAAGGGATGAGGCAATGGCACACCTAATGTCTGACTTGGCTTGTATCTCTGACTGAGGTAAAAATAATCTGGTTGTTTTTAATGCATCTAAGACTCAGTTCTTACACCTATCAACCCGACAAAATCATCCTCAAGTATACCCACTAATGTTTAATAATATTCAGCTTAATCCTGCATCATCCTTGAACATGTTTGGGGTTTCATTTACTCTGGACTTATCTTGGAAAGATCATATTACATCTCTTGTAAAATCTGCTTCCAAGAGATTAGGTGTGTAAGCCGACTTCGTTCTTTCTTTACCCCTTCACAATTGTTGACTATACAGGGATTTTATCTGCCCCTGTGTGGAGTACAACTCTCATGTGTGGGGAGGCTCCCCACATACAGCTCTTCTTAATAGGGTGGAGTCAAAGGCTTTTCGTCTCATTAACTCTCCCCCTCTTGCTGACTCCCTTCAACCTCTGTCTCTTTGCCGCACTGTTGCATCTTAATCTCCTTTCTATCGGTACTTTAATGGTCACTGCTCCCCTGAACTGTCTGCATTCATTCCTCCACCTCTATGACGTGCGCGTAGCACCCGTCTAGTAGCAAACACTCATCCCTTTTCTGTCCAGCTCTCTAATCCAAGAGTTAACCGTTACTCCCAATCCTTCATTTATGCAACAGGTCAACTCTGGAACTGTCTCCCTCGGTCTGTATTTCCTGCTGCCTATGATCTCCAGTCTCTCAAACGCAGTGTGTCCAGGCATCTCCAAATGATCGGATCTTGAATTTGGCTCTCTATTGTATTTTGTTTTTCTCTTATGGGGAACTGTTATTGCGGGCTCATGGCCTTTTGTTCCTTCTTCCTCGCATTAAAAAAAAAAAAAAGATTGATGTGGTACAGGGTAATTACCTATAGGTGCAGGTGAAATTTGGTATCCCTTGTGTTTTGCACATTATTCGCATCTGCCTGTATGATTGTTGATATCTTTTCGTAATGATGGCCAGTAATATAACAACTGTGCTTGTTTGAATGTCCTATCCTTTCCAGGATGTCCTACTTGTTGGCTATCGCGTATCGTTCGTAATACTTGGGGTATCATGTCATTAGGTACTACCAATTGTTTATTAACTCTTTTGCGTTTGGGTTGTCCTGGGTTGATCCTGTACAATGCATTATTGATTATTGTGAATTGTTCAAGTGGTACATGTAGTTTGGGTAATTGTATGTCATCTCCACTTTCTAACTTGTATATAACTTTAGACCATGTTGGATCAAGTCTTTGTGCTTTTGCGATTTCATCGTGGTTTGGGATGTCTCCTTTGAGATCTAATGCCGCGACCTGAATTGTTTTCGGGTTCCTAGATAATGCTTCGGCTACTAGATTCATTTTGCCTTGTATATAATGAATATGTACATTGTAGTTTTCAGCTGTACATTTCCATCTTGCTCTCCTCCCAGAGAGGAGTTTTTCTTTAAACATACCCACTAGTGGTTTATGGTCGGTGAATAAGTGGATTTCGTAACCATATACCAAATCTCGAAACTTTTGTAATGCAAAAACCACTGCAAGTGCCTCTAAGTCTGTAGTGCAATGATTTTTCTCTGCACCTTTTATTTGTCTGCTGGCAAATGCAATTGGTTGATTCTGTCCTCTTTTATCTTCCTGCACCAGTACTGCCCCTAATCCTTTAACTGATGCATCTATACATATAATAAATGATTTTGTGAAATCCGGATATGCCAAACAAGGTGCATTTGTTAGTTTAATTTTTAATTTGCTAAATACTTGTTTTTGTTCTTCTCCCCATTGGAATATAGCATCTTTTTTGAGTAGTTGGAATAGAGGAAATGCTATATGAGAGAATTGTTGTACGAATGACCTATAGTACCCAGCTAGACCTAAAAATTGTCTAACTTCGTCAGTCGTAGTGGGTTCAGGAAAGTCTCTCACTGCCTGTATTTTGTCACTGGTGGTGTGAATACCATTAGCGCTTAATGTGTGGCCTAAGAATGTTATTTCCTTAAAGTAAAATTTGCATTTAGAAAGCTTTATTTTTAAACCAGCATCACCAAGCTTTTTTAAGAGTAGGTCTAATTTCTGGAGATGTTCTGTGATATCTTTCGTTGCGATGATAATATCGTCAAGATAAACAAATATTCCTTGTCCTAAAATACCGGACAATACGTAATTAATGAGACGCTGGAATGTGCCCGGGGCTGTCCTCAGTCCCACTGGCATCTTTCTATACTGATAGTTTACTCTATTTGTGAAAAAGGCAGTGTATTTACGTGACTCCTGATCTACAGGAATTTGATAATAACCACTTAGCAAATCGATCGTGGAAAATACATTATTACCTGGTCCAATATTCTGTAGGATGTCGCTTAGCAATGGCATGGGAAATCGATCTGGGATTGTGTGATTGTTTAGTTTACGGTAATCTACTACCGCACTCATTTCTCTATTTCGTTGGGCACGAAGAATAATGGGGTGTTCCACGGGGAGACTGATGGCTCAATAATTCCATGTTTTTACATTTCATCAACATACTGGTTTGTGAGTGTACGCTGAGATTGTGGGATTCGATAGGTCGGTACGAAAATTGGTGGTGTATCTGGATGCACATTAATCTTGTGATTAATCAGGTTAGTACACCCTAATTGTTCTCCGGGTAATGCTACGGTGTCCCTGTGTGTTTCCAACAGGGTTAACAACTCATTTTCTTCATCAAATTTACCTGAGTGAATTAAATTCTCTTTTATGCTTTCTCTATCCGTAGATTTTATCTCATTTGTCACTCCAGCTACAACTATTTCCTTCACAGGGGCGGGACATTTTTCAGTATTAACTATGCAAGTCCCCTTTTGCAACTGTACTTCCCCATTCATGTGATTATGAATATCTGAGTTTGCCCTTCGTCGTTCATCTGACATAATGCGTTTTCTACTGACAATCCTTTTATTTTACATAATTCTTCTAAGACAAGAACAGTACTATTCCGTAATTTGCTCTTTATGGTAACTTTCATATAGGTGTTAAGTGGTATAACTAAATCACTGGTGAGATGGGAGGGAAAAACTGATAAATCAGTACCGCTACCTGGGATTCTAGTCCTTGAGGCTGTTGGTGGGGGGGGGGGGGTGAGTGGATCTATACACTCGTTTGTTTGTGTATGTTTGTTTAAGCTTTTAATATTACCAATTCTTTTTGGTTCTGTTTTTCTAGTCGGTGAGGACTCTGATGGTATTTCCTCTAAGAATTCATTATCAAAGTCTGTTCCATTCATTTATTGTAGAAACCTCGTAGCCACCATATATATATATATATATATATATATATATATATATATATATATATATATATATATGTATAATGCTTCAGTCTTGTAATATTTAAGTGTTGAGTTTTGGTTAAAGTTATTTTGGTAATCGAAGAGCAGGAGGAGTTAAAGATGAATACAGAGAGTTGATCTTGATTTATTATCTTCAAAGAAAGTCTAAGTTGACCAGTGTATGTATTACACAGGGACTTAAATTACTAGCTAAGTCTAGTCGGACCCCTCTTCTTATTTGATCTCTCCACTACCTGCCGGTTCTAGGGCCAGCCCCTTTCTGATTCCTACCGTACATTCTCGTTTAGCAGGGGTCGTGTCACGTGAGCTATACTGTTGTGAAGCTTCTAGAACACTGTATGTCTGTGTGTATGTACACAGCTTCCGGTGCACGTCCAGCATTCCTTCACTTAAGAGTTCCAAGCTTATTTCCCATTCCCACACCTTGTCTGGTGCTCTATTTATCTATCTATCTATCTGTCTATCAGTCTATCTATCTATCTATCCATCATGCTATCTATTATGATTTTTATTTATAATATGGAGTCTTGACAGAAATACCATCTCGAACAAAGCGACATCATTTGTGGACTGGACATCCGTAACACCGTTATTTCAATTATTATAATACAAGATATGCATTCATTATGCAAATACAGTATCTCATAACCTCTGCTTGATCTATCAGTATGATGACTGCAAAACATTTTCTCAAAACATGCCAATAGCTGTCCAACACTAAAAGTAACTATAATCCTGTGCACTAGAACATCTACTTATACCAAGGTTTGAGAATATAATGATTGTTTTTCCTCACAACAGAACAGACTGGATGATGCACAACATGGCATGACCGTTGTGTCACATGCTTAATCATAAATAATTTATGGCCACCCTGGTTCAGCCACAAAAATGTTACAGAAGTTGAGTCGCACTCTCACTAGACACAGGTGAACCACGTTTCGAGACACCGGACATAACACCTAACATTTATGCTCAACTACAGTTGTTCACCACTTTGAATGATGAACATTAAGACTGCTACAGTCATCCAATACACGTTATTGCATTCGGAGTTACAGATCACCTCAGAACATCTTTTTAATCACACCCTTCATCTTTCAAAACGAAACACGACAAAGTTTCGATACATGCACCCCCATCACCTTTCCCCCCCTCCCTCCGTTCCACCTCGCCTCACAGTCATTTCCTGTCAGGGAAACAGTGGTATGCAATGGCATTACTATTTGCTTTTCGCACTACCATCCACTATGCGTACGTGGCAAACACTTGGATTTGCAGACAGAGTATGACTTGATAGAACATTGTTTTTGTGGGTACTAGATACTGTAGGGGAGGGGAAGCTCTGCCGGGTATGCCCATTCACTTACTATTACAACGATGTAAACAAAGAGGTGCCACGTTTCACGAAACACACCACCCGCTGTACTCGTTAGAAGTGGAGGTAACTGTACCTCTCAAACTGTCACGCTGCTGCATGTAAGTACATCATTATTCCTTCTTCACCACACTCACAGGTCATATCGTCACTTATTTACTAGTTCAGCAGGTAGGTACCATGAAGATAAGAAGTTCGCCAACACCCAACCGATGGCTGTGGTGATGTGGGGTGTTGCATGAAAATTTTGTAATTATGGGACAGATAACAATATGAGAGAGAGAGAGAGAGAGAGAGAGAGAGAGAGAGAGAGAGAGAGAGAGAGAGAGAGAGAGAGGAAATGATGCCGCTGATGCGTTTGGGGAGGATTGAGACATGGTCGTAATAAGGCCAGCAGGGGATTGCTGGAGACTTTTTACTCGTGATGATATAATCTCTGGAAAGATTAAAGAAGAAAGTGATAATTGTCCCCCTTGGTTATAGATTTATTCACCTTAGATTTGACGAGAAAGAAGAGAGTTACATCGCAAGTGAAGTGGAGAAATAAAGGCCATAATGTTAACAGCTTGAACCGCATAACCTTGATGCTTTATTGATGATACCACCAGATGGTTTTACGAGTATTTAGTCTGGGAGAGCGTCCCTGGTGTGAAAGATATCGGTGGTTATTCCTGATTCATCCGACTGAGAACGTCTCTCATCTACTGAGTAAAATCATCTGGAAGATGCAAGAATAGTTAAAAATACGTAATGGGCTGATGCGCGAGGGAAAGACATGCCCCCAGATCAATGCTGAAGGCCATTTATTGGAACTGAGGTGGGATTAGAGCATGTCCAGCTGGTATATCGTTGCTTTCAGCATAGAGATGGAGAAATTTGCAAAAAAAAAAAATGTCCTATTCTCATCAAGAATTTTCCAAGTTCTCAGCAAATGAGTTTTAATTATCCCTTCGTGAGAACATTTGAAAAATTCTCATGGTAGCGCTTCAAACATTCTGTTCTAGCTAATGTAAGATGATTATAATTAGATGACTAAGTAATAGAATCCTGAGTGTTAACACTGCCATCAGTAAACCTTTAATCAATGGAACAACTCTAATATTATGTTCCTCTTTATGCCACATAATTTTATCATTCGAGCAAGCGGGCGGATAAGAAACAGTTACAAGTTGTTATGGTGGTAAAGCACAACGCCAAAACTGTTCTATTTCGTAAGCTATTAAAGCGACAACAGACCTACGCAGATTGTTGGAAAACTTATGCAAAAATAATGAGTATTACTTAAGTTATAAGTAATGAGTATTACGTGACTTTTCTCAACAACGACTACCATATTGCTGGAAAAAAAAAAAAAAAAAAACGAAACAGCACCAAAACTGTTAGTTTCGAAGACTGAAAATTACTGCAGATCTATGCACATCGCTGTAAAGCTTCAGAGAAAGTAGTGGACGTTATTTAAGTGACGTTTCTCAAAATTCGCCACCGGATCGCTGACAAAGCCCCAAAGCGAGCACCAAAACCTGGTTATTCAGACGCTGGTAACTCCTTTTGGCCCCTGGGTCATATTTGGCACATAAACTTAAGTCTAAATTTTTACTTGAAAGCTTTATGACAATGTTGTCCAGTGTAACAGATCTGTCACATATAGTAGGCTTTCCTGTTCTCTTGTCACAGAGCACTGTCACAAGTCAACGCATCTGTGTGCTCTAGAGCCAAATAAACCACACCAGAGGCATCCTTCACCCTGTAATGGGGTGTGTTAATAGCTCGTGTTGCTTAGAGGTGTAAAGATACACTCTTTGGATCAGTGGTAACGTATGCACGTATGAAGCGTGAGGGCCTGAGTTCAAATCCCGGCCAGACCACTATGATTGATTAGTTAAGATTTTAATATGGCTGTTACATTGGTTGGCAGTGGTGTGGGATGTAAGGCGAGGCTTAGAGGACAATGATGTCGCTGTTGACAGCGTTTTAGGCCTTACATCCTGGGGGTGAACTGTCCGGTGTTGTCTGCAGCGCACCCATGGTGGCCTCCAATGCACTACGCTACCACGTGTGTTCGAAACTGACCCAATTAATCACCAAGGGGAGAAAAGAGTGATGTAATGGGGTGTATAAAAGCCCGCGTTGCTTACGGGGAAAGTGAGGATCCTCTTTGGCTCAGTGGTAACATACGCCTGTAAGAAGAGTGAGGATCTGCGTTCAAGTCCCGGCCCGACAGTTGATTAATTTGTTAAGTTTCAGCATGGTTATAACAACCCGACTTGGGTAAGTTGCTGAGTTACACTACTCGTTTTCGCTTGCCACTGTACGCCTTTTGCATCTTCATTTTCTCAACATTCCTAAAGCATTGCTGACTTTATAGGCTCACCAGTGAAGAGAAACGTGCATAAATCTCTCTGTTATGAGCACCTACATCGAGTGTAAAGTTGTTCATTATGGTTTGATAGTAGATGGCATGACGCATATTTTCAGGCTGTCTCTCCTGCTGCAGGTTTGCCCATTTTTAACGATGAATGCCAGTCTGTTCTACAGCAGAAAGAAGAAAAATATTATTAAACCAGTACTTTACGAAAGTGACTGTGATTCATCAGTTGAGGATTAACCATCCCTGAGTTATTTGATTGGTTTGGAGGATTGTCATATATATTTTTTTTATATAGGTTCTTTATTTACGATGCAGTACAAGCTCCAACACTCTGGGGAACACAGTTCCTGAAGGCCAAGCATGGAGGGGTGAAAAAAAAAAAAAAAAAAAAGGTATCTTAGGGCATAGAAGGTCTGGAAGTTTTTATCATTACAAGCTGTTACGTCCGCGTCCCCACACTGCCTCAGGCTCCAACAGCAGTAGTTCAGTACAGAAGGACGTTGCCCACTGAGTTGATCTACTTATTCGGTGTACAGCACACAAGATCAGCTGAGGCGAAAATAAACACTGGCTTCTTAAAGTTCGCTGTCTTTATTTTCCAGATAATTCCACTTAATGCTTTCCAACTTCACTTCACTGTTCTCTCAAGCACTGGTGCTGTACAAACTTTACTAACTGCTGATACACTTAATGCTTGACAACACTTCACTGTTATTACACTTAATGCTTGACGACAGTGTTTTCACAAGTACCAAAAATAATCTTCCCTAACTGTAATTACATTTAATGCTTGCCAGCAACACTTCACAAACTTCACCAACAGCACTGCACTACACTCAAACTGGACTGAAAACCGACTGAATCTGTTCTAGTCTCTTATCCATCCTTTTATAAGCTTGCACTGTTCGAGAATGATCTACTTCTCCACAATTCTGGTGTAATCTAGAGAGGATGCACAGTTACCAACTCGGAGACAACCATAACATGCAAGAATTTTGTTAAGTTACATAACACTGTAGGCCTAAATTATTTACCATACAAACTTGAATTATATAGTTTAACAAACAATCACGTAAATAAAACATTATTGAGAAAAAGAGCACAAAAATTAATGCATAACTTACGAAACAATTATGCTCACTACCAGCAGGAAAACTGTCAGCTCTGACTCGTACCGAAACCTATGGTACGAGAAACGTCGAGAAACATCTCGGCTACCTAACTGGCAAATCTGGCTCCTTAACAAAGTACAATAATGAACAAAGACATACGATGATACATGGTACAAAGTTGTTATAGTAATTATCATTACATGTTATGAGTAAAGTGGTACATAGATATAGGGTATATGATAGAATAAACAAGTTTTCCCTTTCAGTGCTACAAGAAAACACTTTGCTGTAAGAAAACTTATGTAATTTGGGAAAACTAATCGATCAACCATGAATTGTGATCGTGAGAGATGGTTGTGTTGATAAGTATGCGGACGTTTTATTGGGTAGGGAGGGTAACTTCTGGTATTGGTGTTTTATCTGCCGATTCCTTTGATCACTTCATGCTAAAATAACAATTTATTTTTCAGGGGGTCGGTACCTATGCACCTTCCTACTTTTTTTTCTTTTTTATCGTTATACAAAATCTGTCTCTCTTAGATATATTGTATTATATTTGTGTAGCAACTACCGAATTTGCCAAAAATTATTTCCGACACAAGATGAGGTTGAAGTAAAGGAGGTTCCCATCCCTAGGTTGATCTGAACATGAAACAGCACCTGTGTGGAAAGGCGAGATGGGGACCATCAAGCCCACTCCTGAATGAAAAAGTCTACTGCCAACTTCAGCATCAGAAAAAAGACCCTTCCAATATTTGAGACATTTGTCGATGACAGCCTCTTACAGATTACAGGCGATCAGTCTAATCTGTATGCAGTTCAGAAGGACCCTGAACCATTTCTTGTGCTTATTAATGGTAAATTGGCGGGATTTGTTGGATTCTTTTGCTCTTCCATTTTCAGAAATGTTCCAAGAACATGAATATACTGACAGACTGCCACTAGAGTTATATACAGACTGCAGATGAATTTAGCACTTAGAAGGACTGATAGCTTACTACAAATTTATAATATGGTCAGAGGAGTTGTGCCATCAACTACTTTTTCATTTATTGGACATGGTCATAGACAATAGCTGGCTACTGTACAGACGTGACACTGATACTAGTGGAACACTGTACACAAAACAGTATTATTGTTACGTCCCCGTCCCACACTGCCACAGGCTTCAACAGCAGTAGTCCAGTATAGGATGGACGTTGCCCAGTGACTTGTTCTTCCTATGGTCAGCCTTTAGGTGTACAGAACACAAGATCAGCTCAGGCGTTGTACAGTAAATAAACACTGGCTTCTTAAGTTCAGTGTCTTTATTTTCCAAATAATTACACTTAATGCTTTCCAACTTTACTTCACTATTCTCACAGGCACTGGAGCTATACAAACTTTACTAACTGCAATAACAATGCTGGACAACACTATTTCACGAGTACTGTTATGATATATGAACTTCAATAACACTTCAATGTTTGCCAACACTTCACTGTTTACACAAATACCGAAAATATACAAACGTCACTGCACTCACACTGAACTGAAAACTAACTAAACTCACTCTAGTCTCTTCCCCATTCTTATATATTCTTGCATTGGACCAGAATCATCTACTTCTCCACAGTTCTGGTGCATTCCAGAGAGAGAGCATAATTACCAACTCGGAGACAACCAAAACATGCCAGTTTTCTTACAGTACATACCATTATAAATTATTCAGCATACAAACTTAAACTGAATTACATAATTTAATAAGCAATCACGTAAATAAAACATTATTGAGAATAAGAGCACAAAAATTAATGTACAGTATAACTACCTTCACAAACAGAAGGCAAACTGGCAACTCTGACTCATACCAGAACTAGCCTACGGTACGGGAAACGTCGAGAAACATCTTGGCCACCCAACTGGCAAATCTCGCTTCTTAACACTACCCCCTCCCTAGTCCTTTGTTGTCCCGACAAAACTGCACAATATGTATAAACATAAACCTTAATCCTAATGAAACATCTAACTATACACAAAATAATCCTTCAACTTATCAGGTCTTCTTTTATGTTGCTTCCAATGACGTCCTTGCTCCTCCACTCAGTCCACTCCTCCAGGAAAATCTTGGTCCTCTTCCTGATTCACTTCTTCCCTCGGGAAACTGTCACCATCCTCTCCACTTTAGCTCCTTGGTCCTCCTCAACATCCTCGGCTGCGGGAGAGCACAATTCCTCAGATACGCCCCAGCTGTATTGTCCTGGCCCATGGTACTGCCACAGATGATTCACGTGTACCACTTTTGGACGAGATTTCCTGCCTCCCTGAATCCGATACGTTACATCTGATGGGTGGTCCAACACAGTGTAAGGCCCATCCCATGGGCTCTGCAGCTTTGGTGACTGTCCTTTCTTTCGCTGAGGATTGTATAACCAAACTTGGTCACCATCCTTGAAGCTCACCTCACTTACCTTGGCATCATACTTGCACTTCATCATCTCTCCTGAAAACTCAAGGGCTCCCTTGCACTTGATGATTTACCTCAGCCATCCTTTCCTGAAGGTGCTTCGCATAGCTGGTGGTGTCTGTAGGCAGCGCTTCACCAGGTGGTATTCCCATTAACAAGTCAACAGGCAAGCGTAACTCATGGCCCAACATCAGTTTTGCAGGGGTGTAGCCCGGTAGACTCATGGTCCCATTCTGTTTGTCCCTCTACGCAGTACTTGGCTAGTTCTTGTCCCAGGGTCCAGTTGAATTTCTCCACCATCTCATCTGACTGTGGCCTTAGTGGGATCGTCCTGGTTTTCTTGATCCCCAGTAACTTGCAGCACTCACGGAACACAGCAGACTCGAAGTTTCTACCCTGGTCTGAATGTAGCTCTTATGGCATCCCAAAACGACAGAAAAACTGATCAACCAACACCTGAGCAACAGTCGCAGCCTCTTGATCAGGGTTGGCATAGGCTTCTGGCCATTTTGTGAAGTAGTCTATGGTGACACATATATACCGGTTTCCTCTTTCAGTGGATGGCAAAGGTCCAGCAATGTCCACTGCGACTCTTTCCATCGGTGCACCCACTTGGTACAGCTGGAGAGGGACACAACCACGTTTCTTGGGTCCCTTCTTGGCACAACACACATCACAGGCCCAACACCACTTTTCAACATCCTGACACATGCCAATCCAGTAGAACCTCTGTCGCAGCCAGCTCAGAGTTTTCTTCACTCCCACTTGCCGGCCAGTGATCTGGTTATGGGACTCATCCAAGATCTCGGAGCTCATCTTCAGAACCACCATCAGAGAAATTACCAATATGCCGGGAATCGAACCCGGGACTCTCAGGTGAGAGCCAGGCAGCATACCACCACACCACGACCAGGTAAAAGTTTAATCACGTTGTCACAATCTTGTAACCAACGTCCCTCCGCCCCCACTGTGGGCATGAAGAGGATGAGTTAACCCCCTGGCACTCGGGCAAGTAGATGCTTTTAATCTATCCCAAACACTTACGGCAAGTCAGAATGAAGAGAGAACCTGTATTTTTTTCCCGTGAAAAAAAAAAAATACAGGTTCTCTCTTCATTCAGAACCACCAGTTGCCAATACTTGCTGAGGCCATCGGGTGTCTCCAACTGACGCTCCAGTAGTCCGTTGTTCAAAGAAGGTCCCACTGACTCCAGTAGCTCTTGGTAGCAGGGCTTAACATAGAAATTCCCTCCAAAGATGATCGTACTGTACTCCGCTGCGGCTAGTCTAGCACTGGTTGTAAATCTGCATCCTCCATCTGCGTCCTCTCCTCTACTGACATCTGGCCTGGAATTTCCATTGCAGCACTGGTGAGGTCAGTAGGAAGCTGCACTGCCCTCTCATACTTCTGTTGCTCTAGTTTGGCATCTCCTTAAGCTGTTGCCGTTCTTACTTTATTTCCCCCATGAAAGCATCTAGCTGTCCATCCGCCCTCAGTTGTAATTCCCTCTGTTGCTCCTCTGATGCCTCTTGAAGTTGTTCGTCTCATTCTTTTTGTTCTTCACATTTTGCCTGTAGTTGTTCACTCTGTGTTTGCATTTGTTCTTTGACTTTGCTCCTGAGCTCTTTCTGTTCTTCACTTTGGGCCTGTAATTGTTCTTTGAGTTCGTCCCTGAGCTCTTTCTGTTCTTCACTTTGGGCCTGTAGTTGTGCTTGGAGTTCTTTCTGTCCTGCATTCTATGCCTGTAATTGTGGTTGTAGTAGTTTCATAACTGCACCCAGTGATGCCTCTTCCTGCCTAGCTTGGCCTCTGATCTGGACACTTTCTTGCTCCATGTCGAAGATTAGACTCACTGCAGCCCTTAAATTATCCCATGCCTGACACCAGTGTTATGTCCTCGTCCCACATTGCCACAGGCTCCAACAGCAGTGGTCCAGTATAGGAAGGACGTTGCCCAGTGAGTTGTTCTTCCTATGGTCAGCCTTTAGGTGTACAGCACACAAGATCAGCTCAGGTGTTGTAAATAAACACTGGCTTAAGTTCAGTGCCTTTATTTTCCAGATAACTACTCTTAATGCTTTCCAACTTCACTTCAGTATTCCCACAAGCACTGGAGCTATACAGACTTTACTAACTGCAATAACACTTACCGTAATGCTTGACAACACTTCACTATTTTCACGAACATTGATGGTAAACAAACTTCAATAACACTTCACTGTTTTGCCAGCACTTCACTGTTTTCACAAGTACCGAAAATATACAAACTTCACTGCACTGACACTGCACTACACTCTGAATGAACTGAAAACTGATTAAAGTCACTATAGTCTTTTCTGCATCTTTAAATAAGCTTGCATTGTGCTAGAATCATCTACTTTTCCACAGTTCTGGTGTATTTCAGAGAGCACAGTTACCATCTCGGAGACAACCAGAACATGCCAGTTTTCTTACAGTATATACCGCTATAAATTATTTAGCATACAAACCTAAATTGAGGGAGGTGAGAAGACAGGAAGAAATCAGTAGGATAGAAGTTGTGGAAGCAATGAAGAAAGTTAAATTGGGGAAAGCCCCAGGAACTGATGGAGTGTGTGGTGAAATGCTGAAGTATGGGGGAGAGATAGTAGAATGGATGTGGAAAATGTGCAGATTGGCCTGGGAGGAAGGTAGAGTCCCGGAGGATTGGAAGTCAGGTATAATTATTCCCTTGTACAAATGAAAAGGGGAATAAAAGTGTGTGGTAATCATAGGGGCATCTGTCTTCTTAGTATAATAGGAAAAGTGTATGGTAGGATACTTATTGACAGTTAGAGAAAGAACAGAGGAATTAGTTGGAGAAGAACAGGGAGGCTTTAGGAAGGGAAGAGGTTGTGTAGATCAGATATTCATTCTTAGATCTTTAGTGGAAAAGTTTGTAGAGAAGGGAAAGAAGTTGTATGCGACTTTCATGGATTTGGAGAAAGCATATGACAGGGTGGATAGACAAGGATTGTGGAAAATATTAAGAATATATGGAGTAGATGGGAAGTTGTTGAATACCGTGAAGTGTATGTATGATGGTGCTACGGCTGCAGTGCGTGTGGATGGTGAACTGAGTGAATTTTTCTCTTTGAAGGTTAGGTTGAAACAGGGATGTGTCATGTCTCCATGGTTGTTCAATCTGTACATGGATGAGGTAATAAAAGAGGTACAAGGTAGGGTAGTGGATGTTGGAGTTGCCCTGGTGAGAGAGGGTAGTGTTTGGAAACTCCCTGTACTGTTGTTTGCAGATGATACTGTGTTATTGATTGAAGACGAAGGAGAGCTGGAAGGCTTGGTGGATGAGTTTGGTAGAGTGTGTAAGAAACGGAATCTAAAGGTGAATGTAGGGAAGAGTAAAGTGATGGTCTTTGAGAGAGGTGAAGTCAATGAATGTACAGCGAGATTGGATGGTGAGGAATTGGAAAATGTGAGTGTGTTTAAGTACTTGGGTAGTGTGATGAGTAAGGATGGAGGTTTGGAGGGTGAAGTGCTTGAAAGGGTACAGCAGGGAAGAAAGGTTGCTGGTTCCTTGAAAGCAGTGATAAGAAACAGGGAAGTGAGCATGGAAGTGAAAAAGTTACTACATGACAGTATTGTGATACCAACTGTAACGTATGGTAGTGAAGCTTGGACGTTGCTGGAAGGACACAAGTCAAGAGTGAGAGCAGTGGAAATGAGTTATTTAAGAGGAGCCTGTGGAGTCACATGGAGAGACAGGCTGACGAATGAGGATATAAAGGAGCGTTGTGGTGTGGATGTGGATGTGATAGGAAGCGTTAGGAGGAATACACTGAGGTGGTTTGGCCATGTGGAGAGGATGGAGGGTGAAAGACTGACGAAGAGAGTGTATGTGAGTGAGGTGGAGGGGGGAAGAGGGAGGGGGAGGCCGAGGATGAGATGGAGGGATGGGGTAGAGAGAGAGGGGGTGTGAGTTGGGAGCGGGGCAGAGAAATGGCGGGGGACAGAGCGACGTGGAGGCGATTTGTTTGTGGCCACCCCGGACGGGATTGAGGCGTCTGGCAATAGGTAGATAGATAGAACAAGCCATCACATAAATAAAACATTATTGAGAAAAAGAGCACGAAAATTAATGTACAAATTACGAAATAACTACGCTCACAAACAGCAGGCAAACTGGCAACTCTGGCTCATTCCAGAACTAGCCTACGGTACGGGAAACGTCGAGAAATATCTCGGCCACCCAACTGGCAAATCTCGCTTCTTAACTTTATTCTTTGGGGTTTAGATAAGTGTTGGCCAAGACAAGCGTCAAACACAAGAAAGTCGGTTTCCAGAAGAGGGAATGTCCAAACACGAACACAATACTATTTGTGCTTTCTACAAAGAGAAGGAAAGCTTCAGCTTCAGCAGGCTCACCACATGATGTTCGAACTTACAACACTGGTCACTGGCCTTTCATGGAAAATCGTCAGAAATGTATGGCAAGGGGCCAGGATGAAATTAGTCATGAAATGCCAAAAATATAATGTTTACATCTGCCTCAACAAAATATCAAAATGTTTTATAGATTTTCATGGGAAGTAACTTATTTCTGTCCAGGAAACCATAGTTTTCAATAATCTCTGGAGAAGCAAAGTTGTTTTTCTTTTCTGTAAGGAAAGTTATTTAACTTTATTATTGTTTTCTGAACATGTGAAGGACGAACGTGCCGTAATTGTCACATCTATTTTCACCCATTATCACAGGGGTGATCGTGTCAAAGCATCCTTTGTGAAGAAAATGTAAAAAGGAGTGTTAAACAACTAAAGAGTTTTTTTTTCCTAATACAAATATAACTCGCAGTCCAAACAAGTTAAAAGTAAAGCGGACCTAAGCACTTCGTCAAAAAGATAATGGGAAAGTAATCGTTGTTGCTTAATCGACCCTCCTTATAATCAGCCACCTACTGATAAAAGCCAAAAAGGGCCAAACTGAGTACAAGAATTGGGTTAGCTCGGAAATCATTACATCTACATCGGACATTGTGCGCATCGTTGGAATGCTTAAAAAAACTGAATGGGTGTTATATAAATTATTTTTCTCAAAATCAGCCAACATTCTGTTGAAGATTCGAAATTCACCAAATTGAGGAAAAAAAACTAAAGTGTGCAGCACACCATGCTGTATTACGAAGGTCAAAGACTGAGAACTGGTAGCATGTACAGCGTGAAATAAGATGGATTATTTCGAAGTGTGCATCAGTAGTTGGCAGTTGGGATGGCACACTTCTTCTTCTTCTTCTTTTTTTTAATTATTAATATCAACAAGACTGCTCGTTCGAACACATTCCACACTTTCAGGTGCGAACCCTGATAACTCTGCTAAGCTGTATGTGAGTATAGGGGTCATTGTTAATAACACATCTGTTACTATCTGGAATTTGCGCAACAGCTGAGTAGAATGAATGGATTGCTGGTCACCCAAGAACCCTGGAGGCCTTTTATGACCATGTACACTGGAAATAACACCATCACATAGTATCGTCATCATAATAATCATCAGCAGCATGAGCACCATTTCTTCCCTCTACTCTCTCCACATTATCAGCGAGTGCCATGGCTCTTACTTTGCAGCGATTGCCAGGTTCAAATGACGTATAGTACCAAAACGTTCGCGAAGCCCAGCTTTAGGATACTGGCTGAAGATCTTTGCTGTGAAAGTGCAAACTACTCGCAGAGTTCCGCTAATTTTTGTAGGAGTCGCGAAATCTTGCCGCTGAAATAGATTTATTTTTTCTCTCTTATTCTTTCTTCATCGGTCATAAATACAAAATGAAAAAGAAGATGAGCGTTTTATGCAAGAAATGCCTCGTAATCACCAGGGATGTGCCTTTTTTCTATTGAGAACAGGATTAGTTGCTATATGCTAGTCACATTCTAAAAACATTCATCACTCAAATATCCTCTTAGGCGTAATAATCTACGACTTTGTGTTGCCTCATTACACTTTACAGTTTTACGAATATTGTCTCAGTAATCATGGTAGCGATTATCTACAGTTAAAAATCATTTTATATTATAAAGTATTCTTGGTAGCTTGCTTCCATAAAAATGTCATAAACTAGAAAAAATATCCTGAATGTTGTAGGGATGGAAAAAGTGCAAAAACATTCGGAAAACAAACACAGACAGACACACAGACAGACAGACAGACAGACAGACAGACAGACACACACACACACACACACACACACACACACACACACACACACACACACACACACACACACACACACACACACACACACACACACACACACACACACACACACACACACACACACACCACACACAAGGGTATATTAAGAATTCTGTTACCATTATTGCACCAGCTACAAACGTTTTGTGAGTACAGTGTGGATTGTAGTAATAGGTATATATCTCTGAATCTCGTCCCATCCCAAATGCTTTTTCCGTTTTTATCTTTCTCCTGCACTTTTACTGTCCTTACATCTTAATAAGTTGGAGAATAAGATACTTTCTAGTACTTTTGTATTCGTGACGCATTCCAACTGTTACATTTGTTGAAATATGGCACCAGTTTTATGTTCTGTTATCCTATTAATTAGTTAGTATAGCAATACTATTGTGAGGCATAGTTTCTGATACATATAAAGCTGATCTTCCACCATCCCCGTTTACAGACCAAGCATATGAGAATATATATATATATATATATATATATATATATATATATATATATATATATATATATATATATATATATATATATTATAGAGGTTGGGGGAGTGACTTTCTGACCACTACTTGGTGGTGGCCAGAATTAGGATTCAGATAAGATGGAGGAATAAAAGAAGGGAAAGACGAGAGGAAGGAGTAGTTGCAAGGAGAGTGGAAAGGTTACAAGAGGATGAGAAAAAGGCAGAGTATAAGAGAGAAGTGGAGGAACGATTGGGCAAATATGAATTGGAGCAGATGGGAGACGTGGAAGGTGTGTGTAGGATATTTACAGAAGAAATATGTGCAGCATGTGATGTGGAGTGTGGAAGGAAGAGAAGACGGAGGGGGGTGCAAGGAACAGCGTGGTGGACTGAAGAGGTGAGACAGGCTGTGGCACAAAAGAAGAAAGCATACAATGAATGGATGAGAAATAGAGGCGTGGAGGAAGTTGAGAGGCGGATGAGAGAGTTATATGTAGAAAGAAAGAGAGAGGTGAAAAGATTTGTAAGAGAGAGTAAGAAGAGAGTGGATGAGGAATTTGGAAGGAATTTGAGTGTAAAGTGGAGGGACTGTAAGAAAATGTTCTGAAAAGAGGTGAAAAGAGTAAGACAGGGTGGAAGTGAAGTTAGCAGGGGAGTGAAAGATAAAAATGGTAGATTACTAGTGGAGAAGGGAGAAAAAGTGAGCAGATGGAGAGAACACTTAAAGGAATTGTCGAACATAGAGGATGGAAGTAATACGAGTATAAGTGGGTGGGGAATGGCTGGGAGAAGGAAGGAGGTGAGAAGACAGGAAGAAATCAGTAGGATAGAAGCTGTGAAAGCAATGAAGAAGTTAAATCGGGGAAAGCCCCAGGAAATGATGGAGTGTGTGGTGAAATGCTGAAGCATGGAGGAGAGATAGTAGTAGAATGGATGTGGAAGATGTGCAGATTGGCCTTTGAGGAAGGTAGAGTCCCGGAGGATTGGAAGTCAGGTATAATTATTCCCTTGTACAAAGGAAAAGGGGAAAAGGAATTGTGTGGTAATCATAGGGACATTTGTCTTCTTAGTATAATAGGATATTTACTGACAGAGTTAGAGAAAGAACAGAAATTAGTTGAAGAACAGGGAGGCTTTAGAAAGGGAAGAGGTTGTGTAGATCAGATATTCATTCTTAGATCTTTAGTGGAAAAGTTTCTAGAGAAGGGAAAGAAGTTGCATGCGGCTTTCATGGATTTGGAGAAAGCATATGACAGGGTGGATAGACAAGGATTGTGGAAAGTGTTAAGAATATATGGAGTAGATGGGATGTTGTTGAATGCTGTGAATTGTATGTACGATGGTGCGAAGGCTGCAGTGCGTGTGGATGGTGAACTAAGTGAATTTTTCTTTTTGAAAGTTGGGTTGAAACAGGGATGTGTCATGTCTCCGTGGTTGTTCAATCTGTACATGGATGGGGTAATAAAAGAGGTACAAGGTAGGGTAGTGGATATTGGAGCGGCCCTGGTGAGAGAGGATAGTGTTTGGAAGCTCCCTGTACTGTTGTTCGCAGATGATACTGTGTTGTTCAGTGAAGACGAAGGGGAGCTGCAAGGCTTGGTGGATGAGTTTGGGAGAGTGTGTAAGAAACGGAATCTAAAGGTGAATGTAGGGAAGAGTAAAGTGATGGTCTTTGAGAGAGGTGAAGTCAGTGAATGTACAGCGAGGTTTGATGGTGAGGAATTGGAAAATGTGAGTACGTTTAAGTACTTGGGTAGTGTGATGAGTAAGGATGGAGGTTTGGAGGGTGAAGTGCTTGAAAGGGTACAGCAGGGAAGAAAGGTTGCTGGTTCTTTGAAAGCAGTGATAAGAAACAGGGAAGTGAGCATGGAAGTGAAAAAGTTACTACATGACAGTATTGTGATACCAAATCTAACGTATGGAAGTGAAGCTTGGACGTTGTTGGAAGGACACAAGTCAAGAGTGAGAGCAGTGGAAATGAGTTATTTAAGAGGAGCCTGTGGAGTCACGTGGAGAGACAGGCTGACGAATGAGGATATAAAGGAGCGTTGTGGTGTGGATGTGGATGTGATAGGAAGCGTTATGAGGAACACACTGAGGTGGTTTGGCCATGTGGAGAGGATGGAGGGTGAAAGACTGACGAAGAGAGTGTATGTGAGTGAGGTGGCGGGGGGAAGATGGAGGGGGAGGCCGAGGATGAGAAGGGATGGGGTGGATAGGGATATGAGAGAGGGGGGTGTGAGTTGGGAGCAGGGCAGTGAAATGGCGGGGGACAGGGCGACTTGGAGGCGATTTGTTTGTGGCCACCCCAAACGGGATTGAGGCGTCTGGCAATATATATATATATATATATATATATATATATATATATATATATATATATATATATATATATATATATATATATATATATATATAATATTTAGGAACTCGCCTCTGACGTATGACAAAGATCGACTTGCTTCCCTCACCTGGCTCCCTACTTACCTTTCCAGCTCGCTGTAACTGCTTGCCGTTATTCACCAGCTTAGTACAGTGACATTTTTTTCCTTGCCAGGCAGTTTTTATTAAGCTCGGAAGAGAATCGTGTCGAACTAGAAGGATTAAGTACAGGCTTCGCTGACCTCTGTTCTCCCAGGTTGCTCTTCTACATATAAAATTTTGAGGTAGCACCAAGAATATAATAGGAAAAATAGACATAGACTGGAAGGAATACTTTCGTTGTTCATCTACGATTTGTTCAGAGCGAGAAATAAACTTCCCACAGTTTTTGCGCTGCATTTTCATTTGTCCAGTCATCATTACTAACACCACCTCCTTTGACTCAGTTTCATTCCAATGAAATCATCTAGATATAACTGAAACGGAACAAAAGTTTTGTCCCAAGCATGAGAGCTCCGTGACTGTAACTCTCAGCATCCTATGACATTCACAGCTCAAATATCGCCTGACGGTAGCTCAGATACGTTAAAGTACTGGAGATTTCCCGACAGTAAAAACATAAGCATAGATCTCCAAAATAAGGCTGAGTATGTGCAATTACCAGCACTGCTAACTGGTACAGCAAGTGGTGCGTTTTAGTAGATGTGGCTGGAGGGCGTTTATTTACATTTTAGCGTCAGTGGTATGGATGGAAAGGCAAACCCTGATATTATGATCCGTGTAGGCTAAAGTATTTACTATATAATGCATGTTTGTACATAGTACATCCATACCAAATATATATGCAGGACCCGTAATAAAATTTAGAAGAGTATTTTGTCGTTGTTGTTGTTGTTCATTTAGGTAAGTGTGACGGACTTAGTTCAGGCTACGTGCAACATAGATGCACTGAAGCAGCAGAGATCATAAGCGTTATTGATAAGCTAGTAGGTTAAATCATGATGTGCACACAGTAAAAATAAAGTAAAATATAGTACAGAAAATTACATGTACGTATTGCAGAATTAGTTACATAAAAATATCCGGCATAGAAGCAGAGTTCGAAGGGTTCAAACTAATCCCTCTTTCCTTATGAGGTTTGGATCGTACAGGGAAATGTTTATTTCAGAATGATTAATTTGTTGCCGCGAAAAGTTAATATGGAAAAGTACATGACAAAGAAATTAATGCTTTTGCTAAAGAAGCCCCGTTTCCTTTACACTGAAACTCGCTCCCCATCCCTTCTACCTCTTACACATCTACTGCTAGACTCACACACCTCGTCATCCACACCTACGTATCCACTCATACATGTCTCTCTCTCTCTCTCTCTCTCTCTCATTTCCCCACCAGACAGCCGGACATAAACAAACCATTGCTGTGAGCGACTCATATTCCTGGATTTTCCGCTGGTCCTTGCCTTCCAACACCCTTCTGTCGTTGCAGGGAGCAACATAAAGGTCTAGTGCTTATTCCACCGTTGGTTGTGTTTTTCTGGTGTTTGAACTTAGCCTGTACTTTGGGGGGAAAACTAAGTACGGCAGACGGGGCCCCTCTTGTCGGGTTTTCTCAAATCTGTGCATGCGCAGTACGACCTGTGTGACGTCATGGACAGGTCACAGCACTTCCCCTGCTACCATTGGTCTGTTTTGTCGTGCTAGTGAAGCTGACTCCCCGCTCACCCTGCTACTTGCATAGGTGTGTAGCATGGAGTACTCGAGTCCTGCCACCCTCGAGGACCTTGAAGCTGACCTGGCGCTGAGTGACGAGGATAAGATGACTCAGAGTGACTGGCCACAGCTACCACAAAGTAGTAGCAAAGTCTCGCAAGCTGGGGAAGTAGCTACGGAACCAGCACTATCTGTAGCTGCCGCACCTCACCTTGTCGGCCAGGCATCCTTCTCTGCCAAGTGCCCCGTGCATAACACCTCGGACAGCAACACTGAGCCTTCATCCTCTGCTGCCAAATCCTCCAAGCAGCAGGAGACTTCTGGTCCTCTGCAGAGGGCAACTGTCCTTGGATCCAACACTCCTCGCCTCCTGCAGCTTGTTCAATCCCCCCAAGTTTCACCATTGCTTCCTGCCTCTATGCCTCCGGCGTTCACTCCCAGGGCTGACCACATCAAGCTTTTATTCAAAGACAACCCAACTGTGGACATCAAACTTCAATGGTTGTCTGAGGTCAACGTGCTTTTCACCTTGACCACACCCAAGCGGAGGTCAAGACGTCTGCAATCATGTCCCGTTTTGTCTACATCTCCATTCTTTGCAGGGACATCGTAGATAGTGTAACTAAAGGAGAGTTCCTATCCCTTTTTTTGGAAATTCAAGACACACCTGAGAGGCCCCACAAGTTTCCTACTTACCTTCTTACACGTTATCCTGTCTGCACTGATTCCAACTTGGCAAAGGAGCTGCCAGGTATCTACTAAGCCCAATGTTTCCACCAGAATGGCACTCCTATCAACCGGCTGGTAGTCACCTGGAGCCTTCCTCACCCGCCACCACCAATTGTCACCTTCAGCTTCCTTCCCTGCCTCCCATCTTGTGAGTTTTGCAAGATGAAGGACGAGCAACCTTTGTGCTTTTGATGCTGGGGCATTGGTCACATCTTCCGGTATTGCTTTGCGCCAGAACGGTGTGCATGGTGCTCTGGCCAACATGACTGTCAGACGTGTCCTCACCGACCCCCTCCACCTGTTTCTGATACAGCCTCAATTCAACCCACACCACCACCTCCAGATACCTTGCACTGGAAATGTTCCCAGTGTCATCAAGAAGGGGTTAACGTTTGGCATGGCTGCACTAGACGCTGGGCTAATCCTGCCCCCGTTGCTAAGGGTGGGGCTTCATTAGCATCAACACCACCACCACTCCGCACTGCCACTTCCCCTGCTTCCACTGTCAGTTTGGACTCACCTGCAGTCACTGAACTTCACGATGCTGTTGCCACTCTCAGGACTTGGAATAGCTCACTTATGGCAAGTTTCGATGCAGTAGAAGCTCGTATTGATGGCTTGATTAGCAAGCAAGCTACACTTGAGACAACATTAAATTCACTGGTTGAATCACAACAAGTCATCATTACAACTGTCACCACCCTTACGGAGAAGCTGAACTCCGTTGTCACTCCCATGAATGAGTGAATGCTCCCCCCAGAGACTCTTCCCCTTGTGGCATGCTGCATAGCACTTCTCATGCAACCACCACTTCCTCATCTGGTCCCCGCAAACGTCATGGCAAAGTTCGGTAATATGGCACAACTGCATGTTATCTCTTGGAATGCCTATGGTGTTACTTCCCGGTCTAAACTTACTGCACTCAAAGGATATGTATACAGTAGCCACCTGGATATTATTTTCATTCAGGAATCCTTTGCTGGTTGTGTGCTACTCAGGGTAGAGGCACCCACTCTCAGGGTAATGATTCTTCCATCCATCGAGTTAGGAATGGACTTCTCATGTATGTCCACTCCTCCATCCAGCACCTTTTCCTCCAAATCTCTGTAGACGACGATACAACCTTCCAGCTTTTTGAGGTCACCACAGGAAGCGGCACAACTCGGTTGTGCAACATGTACTCTGCACCAGGCAGGTTGAATACAGCTGCTCTCCTAGCTCCCATGATTCGTGGCATGATATACATGGGGGATTATAATGTTCGACACCCTGCTTTGGGGGACCTTTCTGCCACCGTTAACCATAATGGGACTAAACTTCTTGAGTATATTCATCATAATCAGCTCACCCGCTGGGGCACCGGTGGGGCCACACAATCTCTAGGAGGCATGCTAGATCACATCCTTACATCCGGCCTCGTGACGTCCCGGTTCAGGTGTTCATCTATCCCTGCTTTCTTCTCTGATCACATTGCTGTCAGCCTTCATTATTCCCTTCCTGCAACACCTTCTCCTGTATACAGATGCACTTGCATTGCAATCTCACCTAAGTGCTGCTCTACATACATCTTCTATATGACCAACCATCTTCCCTCGTTCGACCTTCATTGTCCCGAAAAGTTGTATTCATAACTTGTCAGCTCTACGCATGACTTCTACACCCATTATGTCAGCAGGCCACACATTACGCGCCATCATGATGCCCACACCTGGACACCAGATAATCGCATCGCTCAGGCAGAGAGGAGGGCGGTGTGGACGATGGTTTTGCCCTTCAAAGACGACCTTCCCCCGAGAGTCTCTGTTGGTATCGATTGTCAAGGGATGATCTAGTTGCTCTCCAGCACTGCGTTTATACCGATTCGTGGCATAAACTTACCGATAGCATCAACCATCAAACGACTGTTGGTTCCATGTGGCCCCTTAACAAGGTTAAGAAGCCCCTTAGTGTCCTCCACCAGTCCGGCACAGTATGCACAGGATCTTGTAGATGCCTGGTCTGCACAGTCACGGGCTTGCACCCTTCCCGCACACATACAAGACGTGCTCTTCACCCAGAAAAACTTTCTTGCACTCCGTCTCACTGCTGCTTTACTGAGGACAGACGATGAGGATGGTGTGGCTATAACTGACGATAAATTGCGATGGGCCCTCGCCAGGGGTTGGGTAACGGCAGGTGATGTGGCATCACTTTTTCTGTGCTCTGTGGCCTCCTGAAAGTTCCTGGTAATCCCCTTCTCCAGCTGTTCAACCTTTGCATCCGTCTGGGATATGTGCCACAAGCCCAGACCCGCAGTACAATCGTGCCTATTCCTAAACCTTGCACTTATAAATTCCAACCTGTTTCCTTCACCTCCTGCTTCAGTAAAGCACTAGAATGCATCCTCCTTACAAGACTCTTGTTTAGGCTGCAGGACAAGCTCTTGCCCTGACTGTATGGCTTTTTACCACAGCAAGGGACACATCACTGCCACATGGAGCTATACACCCTCCTATCCCCCACCAGTGTAATGGCCTTCATTGATTTAAAGAGTGCATTTGGTGTCGCCAACAGAGACATTATCCTCAACCAGCTAGTGGATTTTGAAGTCAAGAGAGACCTGCTGGGATGGATTCGTGGTTACCTGACTAATAGGTCTTCTCGTGTTCTTTTTAAGGGCGCATATAGCACTGCTAAGGACTTCGAGCTTGGTACTCCACAAGGTGTTGTCCTTAGCCCTTTTTTGTTTAACCCACCGCGTGCCAGTGCCGTTTTAAAAACGGTGTGTCATAACTCCGCAGCCAGTGCCAGTGCCGTTTTAAAACGGTCTAAAATAAAATCATTCAATGTGACCACATTTTTCAAGATTTGCAGGTAAAAATTGGCAGGCATGTAAAACAACTGCTCCTCTACCATCCCCCAGGCTGTCAAGGCCATACACTCACTCGCTCCCTCCTCATACTCGCTCTGCCTCACTCTGCCTGTGTGCCTCACCCAGTTCTGTACATAGTGAAGACATTTTGTAAATATTTTCATGTAAGTGTAAATTGTAAATATTTTCTTGTAAGTGTAAATTGTAAATATTTTCTTGTAAGTGTAAGGACTGTATAGTGAAGTTAAGTTGTAAATACCTTGTAAGTGCCAGGACTGTACGTAATGAAGTCAAGTTGTACCTATCTTCAAGTAAGTGTAAGATAATGCATTCACAGTGAGAAAGACATGCAAATTGTGATAAATGCTGAAGTAATAAGTAATCAGAAAAGTGTATTGAACATTGCCATACCTTCCCAGCAAAAATAACTGAGTATATCTTACATAGAAAATGGCTTTCTCTCACGTATGTGGTGAGCGTGAGAGAGCGGCTATACCTGTATACGAGTATGCCGGACTTAATGAAACCCATTTCTGAGCCCCGGTGAGCATTTTATTGGCTAAATTCGTTGTTCCCACATCAAAATCTATCATTTTAGCAAAAAAAAAAGGCCGAAAAATGTCCGGCACTGGGGTGACTCGTAGAGCTAAAAATAGCCGGCACACGGCGGGTTAATATCCTCATACATCGTCTACTCACCCTCCTTCCTGACATCCCTGGAACCACAATTACTTGCTATGCTGATGACATCTGCTCTCACTCAAATTCCCCAGCAGATCTGTTTTGTTTCCTTCACTTGTTTCACGAGTCGGCATCCAAATGCGGACTCATTATCTCTTCAGAAAAGAGTAGAATCTTCACTTCCCATCCAGCAAGAACACTGCCTGTATTCTCTGTCGGGGATTGTGTTATTCCTCTGTGCACGCAGTACCTTTAACTGGGGTTGCTTGTACGGATTTCTCCCTCCATCCCTGCAAGACAACCCGCGCATCCGATTGTTCAGGATCTGCTGACCCAGCTATAGCGGCACCTAAAACCTCTCAAGTGGCTCACTAATTATGCTGCCGGGGTGTCTATTCCTGTAGCACAAACCATATACATAGTGTTTATTCAATCAGTTGTTGATTATCTCTCCCCTGCTCTTTGTCAACTTTCCAGAACAGCTTTACAACCTCTTGAGAAGTTCCAAAACGTAGTAATGAGACATCCTGGCCTGCTCTGGCTCAACCAGAAATGTCAACATGCAACTTGAACTCAACCTTCTACCACTCGTTGAGAGAATATACTCTGTGGTTTCATACTTCACCTTTAACCCGTCCCGTCCCGACCACTTTTTCACCACTGGTACCCCCCAATCCCGACCATTTTTGGACCCAAATTTTTTTTGCTAAAACTTTCGCTTTTGGTCAGAAACAATGGTCAATCACCAAGAAATTGTTCACCGGGGCCCATAAGTGGCCTAAACAGGTATACCTTCGTCACACCTGGTACCGTGTTCTCTGTAGGTGGTCTGAGCCTCTCACGTTTTCTATGGTATTATAAGTCTGGGAAACCAATGAAAGTAAGTAGATATGTATTTATTACAAACATAAAAACATGTGATAAAAGAGTAAATTAGATTTTATACAAAAATAGAGCTGAAATAAGCATTGTACCATCGTGCGAACCGAGCAAAATTGGGCAGACTGGTCACGATGAATCGCTAACATTCATGAATCATGATACATATCATTTTTTCTACTTACATAATACATCTACAATAACATTATACCATTTTACATTTTACTGAACTGTTTTTATGTATTCACAGGCCTTTCGATAACATTTAGCGTAATGTTAGCGCTTATTTACGTAGTGAGTGAACTCGCTGTGACTGTTGTTTCAACTCGTATTGTGTTTTTTCTACTTACATAATACTTTCCTAATAACGTTATACACTTTTCCACTTTTGAGAACTGTTTTGAGATAGTTTCAGGCCTTACGTAAATATTTAGTGTAATAATAGTGCATAATAACACAGACGGTGAAGTCGCTATGACTACTATTTCAACTTACAACCTATTTTTGTACTTATATAATAATTCTCCATTAACATTGCACAAGTTTACACTTGATATAATTGATATCACATAATATCAGACCTTACGATTCTACTGAGCGTCATATTATCGCGAACTTACACAGTGAGTGTTATCGCAATATCATTTGTTTCATCTTACACTAGTATTCAACGTATAAATAACCTTACTACTAACATTACACTCTTTTCCACTTTATATCATTCCTATCACATACTTACTGACCAGAATGTTCTACTGAGCATAATATTTTCGCAGATTTACACAGTGGGTGTACTCGTGACATCAATTGTTACAACTTACACTATTTTTCAACTTATACGTTACATTCATGCTAACATTACACCCGTTTCCACTTTATATTCTTGCTATCACATATTTACTGACCAGAGTGTTATACTGAGCGTCATATTTTCGCAGATTTACACAGTGGGTGTAGTTTTGATCTCACTTCTTTCAACTTACACTATTTCTCAACTTATACATTACTTTCCTGAAAACATTACACCCGTTTCAACTTTATATAAGACTTAGCACATACTGACTGGCCTTACCATTATAATGAGCGTCATATTGCCATCCCACACAGTTTCAGTAGTGTAGGAAGTTATGGTACTCTTTGAAACATGGCTGAAGGCACAACGCAACATTGCACTTGACACATTCGTACCTTGTGTCTTTTCTCTGAGTGGCTGGTCTGACTGTCGAGTGCTTGCATACATGGCAGCGGCACTGGGGTTTACGACGGTTTGGGTTGGAAGGGATTGTGCTAGGATAGTGGCGTCCTGCGAGGCGTAGGGGAGTCTGGGCAGCCATGGGGGTGCGGGTGCGGTGTGTGGGTCTGTCCTGGGCATGCTTGGCGATTATTTCACGTGCCAGCTCCCTCACAAACCCCTCAAAGGTCTCTGATACTCCGGTTGTCATGGCGTGCAGGTAGTGTGCGTTCAGGACCGTGATGTCGAGCAAGTGGAAAAAGAGCTTTTTGTACCACTTCATCGTGGTCCTGGCACAGTCAACACTGGAAATCATCGAGTCTGACTGATCCACTTGCCTCATGTTCAGATTATAGTCCAGTACAGACTCGGGTTTCCAGACGTTGCGCCTCCTTTCTCTACGGTGATCCACGGAGTCTGTGCGGTGCATCAGGGGGCTGTGAACAGTTGATAGGAGGCAAACTTCCCTGTTGTGGTTCCACAGGGTGGCAAGGATGTTATTGGCCTGGAAGAAAACCACCTCATTCTTGTCAAGTTTCCTCCCTATCTTGACCATATGGTGACGGTTTCTCTTGACTGTCCCACAGACTCCGGTGTCGTGTTGGTGGAGGAACCTAGCGAGAAGAGGGCTAGTGTACCAGTTGTCCAGGTACAACACATGACCACGATGAAGGCACTCCTCTATCATTGTCTTCACCACGGCCCCTGAGAGTCCTGTACTACGATCTTCTGTTATATCTGTCTGTGCGCCCGTGTACAAGACTATGTCTTGCACATAACCAGTCTTACAGTCACACATAACAAAGATCTTGAACCCGAAATGGTGTCTCTTGTTGGGTATGTACTGCCGAAAGGAAATATTGCCTCTCCACAACACAAGACTCTTGTCTATGACGAGGTCTCTGTAAGGATAAAATGAGGAGCGGAACATTTCCCGTAAATGATCAAATACCAGCCTAATTCTCCTCATTTTATGTGTTATTTGCATTAGCTGGATCTTCTGCATCAAAAAATTGGAGGCGGCCGAGAATCTGCTGAAATCTATTACGACTCATCACCTTTCCAAAGAAAGGTGTGAGGATCATTGGGTCAGTTGTCCAGTAGGCAGGAATTTGGTTTTTTCGTACCACACCCATCAAGAGAACCAGGGCAAAAAATAAGAACATCTCTGAAATTGTCACGGGATAGTCATATTGTTGGGAATGCCTGCTCGTGGTTCCCAAACGTTCACTTTCACGGCGCTGTGTTCATGAAAATATGTTGGTCTGTTCCACTATGCGCCCCACAAACGCCTCCCCAAAGAACAAGTGGAAAAAATACACCCTAGAGGAACCCGCATGCACACCTGGAGCCGTGCAACCAGACCGCCACTCCTCAGTGAAAGGGTGAATGATGGGAGTAAATTTACTCCCATCTTCCCAGTTCCACGAGACACCACTGTCTCCAGCCACGTCCCCATCGTCGCCTTCATCAGGGTGGGGAGGTGAGGGTGGTGGGGGAGGTTGGGAAGGTGGAGAGCGGCGCCTTTCATCACTTGCACTTCTCTTCCCTCTCCCTTTTCCTTTACCCTTTCCCTTCCCTTTCCTTCCTTTCCCCACATCCTGGGGCTGTGGGGAGGAAGTTTGGGAATATTGTGGGGCGAAAGACGTGCTGGGAAGTGGCTCCACCTCCTCTCCCCTAGGCCTACGTGCACCACGTGCTCATGCTGCCTCCCTCACACCACTTTCCCTTTCACCCCGCACTCCCGCCACACCACTTTCCCATTCACCCCACGCTCCCGCCACACCACTTTCCCTTTCACCCAGCACTCCCACCACACCACTTTCCACTTCCCCAGACAAAAGACTTGCACCATACCTGATATGTCTTCTTGCCCCACCTTCTGATCCTCAGGGTGATATTTTCTCCTTACCCAACCACGAGGCGATATCATGTCCTAAGCCGCCGTCATCGTCATCGTCCTCATCCTCGTCCTCATCAGATTCGGGATGGAGAGAGAGCCGTGCACGTGGTTGGGGTGCAGGCTGGCCTTCCCTTGCCTTACGGAATGTCACATAACGCTTTTTCCGGGGCGAAGGGACCTCTTCATCACTGCTTGTTATTTCTTCCTCTGGCTGGACGTAATCGCGATCCACCACATCATCGTCAAGTGCAGAATCACTATCTCCAGTGAAGGCTTCCAGGGCGGATGCAATTTCGTCATCTGAGAGACCTTTCCGCGCCATGTCTGACCTGGGTCACTGCTAACAGGTGAGTGACCGAGACAAGGGCGAGCACGGGTCGCGCGGGGTCTGGGACGCTGCCCGCCTGGTGGCAGGTAGGGGAGGCTTGGGTACGTGGGCGAATCGAAAATCTCGCGCGAATTTTGAAAATTGTGGAAATTATGAACCTTGCAATTGCAGGACGTTGAAGTACATCAACGGGATTGGCAGTGACAAAACGTGAGGACGTGGAAGTACGTCGACGGGACGCCGCAGGTTAAGTGCCTGCATTATCCTCACCTTTGTCCTCACTACTGTCACATCATTTGGACTTCCCTTGATCCCACTGCACCAAGGCCTCTGTTTTGGAGTGGTGGCTGCACACTAGTTAATACTGTTTGTTCAAACGTCCGATGGCATAGTCCATCTTCTCCTGCTGAGGAGATGGACTATGGCATTCAACCTTGTCAGACCCCTGTACCTGCTATCTCATACACTCCAACCTCCAAGACTGACCTGCCTCAGCTTCAGAAACAACTAGCTTTGGAGACCATCGCCAGGCTGTCATCTTCCCTTCCTTCGGCCCACCCTATCTACACTGATGGCTCCCTGCAGGAGGATGGCAGTGCTGGTTGTGCTGTATTTTCCAAGTCTGGACCCACCTCATGTGGCTGGTTGGACCGTTGACTGCCAACCTCGTTGAGCTCTACGTAATGCGAACTACATGAACTCTTGGATGCGGTTACTTTATTAATATGGATGAACAACAGCAGCTTGATCATCTGTGACTCACAGCTGGCCCTCCATGCCCTCTCCTATCCCAGGCCTGCATATCAACACCTCGTTATGCAGTTACTCCGTCAATTGGCCACTGCCCGCAATCGTTTGCTGGTGGTGCACCTGTGGATTCTTTCTCTCATATTGGTCTCACAGCCAACAACACCACTGACCTCCTTGCAGGGACTGCCTGTGGACTGGATGTGCCCACTGTGGATGCTACTAATGCCTCCCCCATTTGTTACAAGCAGATAATATGCAGAGCAGCCCGTTCCCCTATACTCCACCGAAGAAATGCTGAGAGGGCTCACAATGTGTCTATCCAACATTATTACCACTTTCTTGTCCCCATAGATATCGTCGCAGTGGTCTTATGGTTCATCGACATAACGTGGTGTGTGCCCGCCTCAGACTGGGCTACCGACCTGTGTGGCAGGTGGCTGGGGTGGGCAACGCACCTCATTTCTCCTCCTGTAAGCTGTGTGACACACCCAATGCCAAGACCCTCGACCATTATTGACTTCATTCTCCACGTCTCTAATTTAAAACCACACGGACTCACATTAGTGGACACTTGTAAACATTTACTGGAAGATGATAACCTAGATGATATTCTCATGCGTCATCCACACTTTGGTGGGTGTTAATTTGTTATAGCTAGACAGCGTGTTCTGCATGGCAAGAGTTCCCCTGTACTCACCTCATATATCTCCGCATGGCACTGTAATAGGTTTGTCGCCTTTGTGCATAATAAATTAATCAAATCAATCTCTCTCTCTCTCTCTCTCTTATATTATATATATATATATATATATATATATATATATATATATATATATATATATTATATATATATATATATATATATATATATATATATATATACACACACACATCCTCTTCTGCCTTTCTTCCTTTATTCTTTCCTCTTCCTTCTGCCTGTTGGCGACTCTACACTGAGTGGCAAGCCAAATGGTTGCCTGTACACCAGGAAACCATTTCTTACGCTGGGTGGTAACCATATTACCAAATTTTGGCGCCAGGTGGTTTAGTGGGTAATTAAGGTGCTCTAATCGGATTGAGCTAGTGATGGTTTATATCCAAGGGATAGTTTGGGTTTATTGCTCACGTAAATGCCACTCAGGGAAAGAGTGAGGCTGGTCACTCTCATCTTAAATGTCAGGACCAACTTGCCTAGCTTCGGGCTTCTACGCTCCTTATGGGGCAACGTAGGATTGGATGATGGATGGTTTTATATATATATATATATATATATATATATATATATATATATATATATATATATATGTATATATATCATCGTCCGGACCTCCTTTCCCACCCAAGGGCAGGGTGGGGAGTAGTAATGTCTAGACAGCCCAAATTTGCCCAATCCAATGAGCCACGCTTCCATTCACTCATCATTCAAGCCACCGGAATCCTGGCTCTATCTGATACACCAAAAAACATTCACCACGTTCTGTAGCTTCACATTTACGTGTCCGATTGAGTCAGTCCGGACGCTGCCACGTTAAAATGGGTGCCGAAATCCCTGATCATGCACTACTCCTCACAACTTTCATCCAGCCAGCTCGATCTCTTGTTAGCTCCCAAGCCTCACCAACTTCCAATCCTCTCTTCCTCACACACTCATCCACCATATCTCTTCACTTCTCCTTGGCCTACCTAGCCTCCTCTCTCCTTCAAATTCGCTCAGATATGCCTTTTTCACCACTCTATTGTTATCTATTCTCTCCACATGACCATACCATTTCAGTACACTCTCATCGATTCTGGTGTCCACCGACTTCCTCACTCCACATCTTTTTAAGGAATCACATTATTTCGTATCCTATCCACCCTCTGTACTCCACATACATTCCTCAGCAGTCCCATCTCCACTGCTCTCACTCTTGACTTTTCATTTTCATGCCACACCATAGTCTCACATCCACATGTTAAACTTGGCACTAACACTCCCACATGTAAGCCTCGTGCAGCTGCAACACTCAAGCCCCTGTTTCTTATCAGGGCCCTCATTGCACAAGCTACTTTTCTTCTTTGTGTCATTTTACTTTCAACTTCTTTTGTACATTTTCCTCTCTTTTCTATCACTGTACCCAGGTATTTGAACTTATTCGCCAATTCCAGTCTCTCTCCATTCACTGTAACATCACACTGGGAGTCACCTTCTCTCTCAATAACAATCACTTTACTCTTTTCTACATTTACTTTCAAGGCACGATGCTCACAGACATCAGCAAATCACTGAACTAGTCTACCAAGTTCTTCTCCGGTACTTGAGCAGTACTGCATCATCAGCATACAACAAATTTGAGATATTCCATCCATCACCATTCATTACCAACGCAATCCCCCTCTCCATTACTCGTATTTTTCTTCTCCCATCACCCTATCCATTTATACAGTATATATATTGAACAACCACGGGGACATCACACAATCTTGTCACACACCCACACCGATCGTGAACCATTCACTTACATGTCCATTAACCCTTACACATGCTTCGCTACCATCATAAAAACTCTTGGCAGCACCTAGCAGCTTACTATCTACGTCGTACATGTGCAAAACTTTCCACGATCCTTCTCTGTCTACTTTGTCGTATGCTTTTTCCAGATCCATGAATGCCATAAATACCTTATGGTCCTTCTCACAAGCCTTCTTTGCTATCTGTCTCTGCAAATACAGTATTTGTTCCACACATCATCTGCCACTCCTAAAGCCACCCTGCTCATCACTCACTAGGACTTCTGATATCTCTCTTACTTTCTCTATAATAATTCTTCCATATACTGTACCTTCCTTACCACACTCAATAAACTTATGCCACGATAATTCTTGCACTCACTTCGCTCACCTTTATTCTTGTGCAGAGGTACAATCACAGCCTTTTTCCACTCTGCAGGCACAGTTTCACTCATCTGTGCCTTCTTACATATCTCCAACAAGCACTTCATTCCACTCTCTTCACTACACTTAAGCATTTCTGCAGATATCTCATCAACTCCAGCTGTTTTCCCATTTTTCAGTCGCTTCACAGCACTCTTCAACTGTGTGAGTGTCACATCTCCTGGCTCTGCATTCCATCTCTGCACACCCCCAAAACCAATCGTGTTTACACCCGCTCTACTCTCTCTATTCCCATTCATCAGGCTTTCAAAATATTCTGGTCCTTACTTCAGTCAGCTGCATCCTTCACACCATCCCATTTCCTTCCGCTTTCAAGTTTACATTTCTGAACGTCTTTCCAGAATAACTTCCTATTTTCAGAGTAGTTCGCATTCATTTTTCTTCCTAGATCATCATTTACCTCATTCTTTTTCCTCTTCACTAGTCTCTTTATGCGCTTCTTGCTCTCAATATACTCAGTTCATGTTTCAACTGAACCCCTATCCTGTAACCACGTTAGCCACTTCTTCCTCTTTTCCTCCAGCGCTCTCTTAACCTCATCCCAACATGCCATACCTTTCTTCTTCTTGTTACTCTTGCCACACCACACACCACTTTAGCATTCCTAACTAAGCAATCCCTATATGCATTCCATAGGCTGTCCAGATCCATTTGATTCCAATTCACTGATTCTAACTCCTCTTCTTTGGTGTACAGTATATATATATATATATATATATATATATATATATATATATATATATATATATATATATATATATATATATATATTTATGTATATATATATATATATATATATATATATATATATATATATATATATATATATATATATGTATATATATATTGTTACATAGCCTATGATTTCATCATCCTTTGTGTAATTCTAACGTACAGTGTGCTGCCTGTTTGATCACGAGCGTGTTCTACCTCACTCCCCCCTTCTACCGTTATAGTAGAGTAAGTCGTTCTTTATGTTGTTCAGAGCGGGATTGTCAACTCTTCGTCCCCATGGCTTCATTTGCGCGTCCTTCTTACAAGTTGTATCAAGCTCTGCCGGCCCCTATATAATGAGCTCAGTCTCTACATTAATTGCCACTTAGATCTACTCCTCATTTTGTTCACATCTCTGTCCTCCCCTGTACAGTTATTGTTGTGAGTGCTCCGGAAGTCTCCAACCATCTAGCAGCTGTGTAATTTGAGTATAGCTGTTGTTGCATTTTTTCCTTGTACTGTATAGCATAAGGTGTTGATTTGTAGGCCTAGTGAGGTTTTTATGTATTTTATGTAGAATTCATTCTGTCAGCTAGTTTTAATATTATTTTGTATCTGTAATAATTTATCTTGCATTAACTGAGCATTACCCAGTGTATTTTCATTTTATCAGGGCTGACTTAGGTAAATTTACTCTTGCTAATTTCATGTTAATAGAGGCTATTGCAGTTAACCATATATTTAGCCTGTTTTTTGCCATTACATTATCCTTATGAGTCCTGAATATTTTGTTGTTAGTTTGAGCATTAAACTTTAACTTGTAATTTTACCTAACTTTTTTGTTTTGAACCTGGAACTTTACGGGACAGTGGTGATTATTAGTATTCTCACTTAAGGTGTACGTTATCTTTCTCTGTTCCGTAACATAAATTTGGCGACCTCTTATCAGGATCTTCAGGATATTATCATAAGGATATTGCTTGATATTTTGTGACTGTGATTTATTCATGATGTCTACTATTACTACACTTGATGAAGCCAAAGATTTTTTGTCAAATGTGCAAACAGTGTGTGATGTAGAAAACAGAACAAAGAATGAACTTAAGCTTGTTGCTCAACAATTGGGAATTGCTGTTCGCTCTCATCATTCTAAAGATCAATTTGTTGACATGATTAATGAAAGTTTGTTTAATGTAACTCCTCCAAAATGAGCAAACGCAGATTGAATTAGCTAAGTTACAGCTAGCCCTGCAGGAGGCTCGTGTGAAGGAAGCTGAATTTCAAGCACGTGCTAAGGAGGCTGATGTTAAGGAGGCTGAGTTTCACGCACAAGTTGAACTTGCTAGGATTCAGGCAGACCATGAGTATCGCATGAAACAAGGTGGAACTGGATCATCTAGCTCTGATGATTTTGATGTGGCTAAAAATGTTAAACTTGTCCCTCCTTTTAATGAATCTGATTTAACAAAGTATTTTCAGTTGTTTGAGAGGGTAGCTACAGGTTTTAATTGGCCTAAGGAGTATTGGCCAGTACTCCTTCAAACTGTTCTCACCGGTAAAGCTCAAGTAACTTATGCATCTTTGCCTCAGGATCAATCTGATAATTATGATGTAGTTAAGAGCTTGATTCTTAAGGCCTATGAGCTTGTTCCTGAAGCTTATAGAGTAAAATTTAGGACAACTTACAAGCAAGATAAGCAATCCCATGTTGAGTATGCAAAAATCAAAGAAGATCTGTTAGAGCAGTGGTTAAATTCTAAGAATGTGGATTGTGATTTTGGTAAATTTAAGCAGATGATTTTGCTGGAGGACTTCAGAAGGTGTATTTATAAAGATGTAAGCCTATATCTTGATGAGAAAAGAATAGATAATTTGTCTGATGCTGCAGTCTTAGCTGATGAATATGTTCTCACTCACAAGAGATATTCTAAAGGAAAAGGGAAAGCTGAGAGTAAGTACGTTGCCTCTACTCAGAGTACAGGTAACAGGAAAGAGAATAAAGATGATGTTTCTCAGGAAGTAAATACCAGCTTCACCTCTAGATTTCAGAAAAGTAAATGTATTTATTGTAGTAAGCTTGGTCATACTACGGAGAAATGTTTCAGGAGACAGTGTGATGTGAACAAGAAGGAGTCTTTGAATATTCAGTCAATTGGTCTAGTGTCCACTCTTGAGAGTTCCCAGAATTCTTTAACTGAGTTAACTGAACCTGCTTTGAGGGGTAACTTAAATTCTCATGATGGAGCTCCTCTTTTGAGCAGTAACGTGGGTGACACTCTCAAGAGTTCGTGTGCTAATTTCCTGTCTGATGGTTTTGTATGTCCTCTGGACAGTAATGACAGGAAATCAGTTAAAATATATTGTGATACAGGTGCTTGCCAATCCCTTATGCTGACCAGTGTTCTAGGCTCTAATGTTAATTCCTCTGATGAAACTGTAATCTTACAAGGCGTAGGGAATAATTACTTCTCTGTCCCTCTGTGCAGAGTGAATTTAGAGTCTGGTTTTGTTAATGGTTCCGTTATGGTTGGGTTGGTTGAGACACTCCCAATGTCAGGTGTAACTTTCTTACTTGGAAATGATATTGGTGGAAGTCAAGTGTGTCCAGCTCCTCAGTTGTCTAGTGAGCCAGTGGCTGTGTCCCAGGATTGTGATGTCCCTGATGTGTTCCCTGCATGTGCTGTCACTAGGGCTAAGTCTAAAGTTACTGGTGATTTAGAGGATAATGATGATGATGATGTTATCCTAGCTGACACTTTTCTTGCTAATTTGGACCACTCACCAGATGAGGCAGTACCCCGTAGTGTTGATAATTTGTCTCGTCAAGAGTTGGTTGAGTTGCAGGTTGCTGACCCTGAGTTGAAAGGTCTAGCTAACTCTGCTTGCGGTGAGGAAGAGTCAGCCGGTGCTTCTACTTGTTATTATATAAAGTCAGGAGTGCTTATGAGGAAGTGGAGACCCCCAACTGCATCAGCCGACTGTGAATGGGAGGTTGTACATCAAGTTGTCATCCCTCGTGTTTGTAGGCAGGATATCATTAGAGTGGCTCATGATTCCAGTTTGGCAGGACACCTTGGAGTGAGGAAGACTGTGGCACGCATTTTGAAACACTTCTACTGGCCAGGTATCTTCAGGGATGTTTCCTGGTATTGTAAGTCTTGTCACACCTGTCAAGTTGTGGGGAAGTGTAATCAGACCGAAAAGGTTGCACCTCTAGTTCCCATTCCTCCTTTTGAGGCGCCTTTCACCCGTGTGTTGGTGGATATTGTGGGCCCTCTTCCTAAGACTTCTTCAGGATTTTCTTATGTGTTGACCCTGATTGATATGGCTACTCGTTATCCTGAAGCCATTCCACTTAGAAATATCTCAGCAAAGAACGTGGTTAAGGAAATGCTAGGGTTCTTCACAAAGTTTGGTCTGCCCAAGGAGGTACAGTCAGACCGGGGAAGTAATTTCATATCAAATGTTTTCAAGCAGTCTCTGAAAGAGTTGGGCATCACCCAGATCACGTCTTCAGCTTACCATCCCCAGACCCAAGGAGCGTTGGAGAGATATCATCAAACACTCAAATCGATGCTTAAGAAATACTGTTTGGAACATCAGAAAGACCGGGATAAAGGTCTTCCATTCGTTGTATTGCTGCAAGAGAATCTCCAAATGAATCACTGGGCTTCTCACCTTTTGAACTACTGTTTGGCCATGAAGTAAGGGGACCCCTTAAGTTACTCAAGGAATGCTGGCTGTCGGAGGAAGATGACGTCAACCTGCTGGAGCATGTGATGAAGTTCAAAGAACGGCTGTCCACTGCTTTACAGTTGGCGAGAGAGAATTTAGGAGCTGCTCAGGAGAAGATGAAGACTTGGTATGATAAGAAGTCCAGGTTACGCCACTTTCAGCCAGGAGATCAGGTTTTGATTCTGCTACCGGTTCATGGGCAACCTCTTCAAGCCAAGTTTAGTGGTCCTTATTTCGTGGAGAAGAAACTCAGTGATGTCAACTATGTCATCGCCACACCAGATCGTAGAAAGAACAAGCAACTTTGTCACATCAACATGCTAAAGTTATATCACAGGCGGGACGAAAATAATCCAGTCTGCACTGTAGCTGTTTCACCCGAGTCTGCAAGTGAAGCTCTCCCATGCAGTATGAGTCCTGAATGTTTTGTTGTTAGTTTGAGCATTAAACTTTAACTTGTAATTTTACCTAACTCTTTTGTTTTGAACCTGGAACTTTACGGGACAGTAGTGACTCTTAGTATTCTCATTTAAAGTGTACATTTTTCTTTCTCTGTTCCGTAACAATATATATATATATATATATATATATATATATATATATATATATATATATATATATATATATATATATATATATATATATGAATAAGGACATATCTGTTTGTAATTACATGTACAACTCGTACCCTCAATCTTTACTGTAAAAGGAATTGTCCCTCCTCTCTCTCTCTCTCTCTCTCTTTGTCTCTCTCTCTCTCTCTCTCTCTCTCTCTCTCTCTCTCTCTCTCTCTCTTTCTCTCTCTCTCTCTGTCCGTAAGTAGGAATGGCACAGGTTCTGAGTGGCGTCCTCTCTTATGGGGTATAAGAGCATTCGTGGGAAAACGGTCTCAAATCTTACTTTTAAGTTTATCAACTAAAAGACCTCTATTCAAGTGCAAAACTACTCGCAAAATCTTGCTAATCTTGGTAGGAGTCGCAATATCGAACCGCAGAAATATCGATTTTGTTCTTTCTTTCTTCATCAGTCATAACTCCAAAACAAAAAAGCAAAAAATACACTATTACGTTGCTTGTCAAGTATAGATTGTATTTTTCATGTTTAGGAGAGCATTCACGCTATGGTTCGCGAGATATGGCCTGAAAACCAAATCGCGGTAACGCACAAGTGCACCACTGTGCGCAATGTTGGTTAGCTACAGCGCTCCTACAGTTAATGGACATACCAAAACGCTTCTTTTCATGGGAAGGCACCCTCATTTTAGTCTTTCAGTATGCTATGCTTGTAACAATCCAAAATTAACGTTTACTTTATGCATAACTATACTTCCACAAAAAAGATCATAAAGAAGAAAAAAAAAATTCTTCTAAAATGATTGGTAAGAAGTAGGAATGGCAAAAGTGCACAGATAAGAGATGAAAAAAACACAGAAACAAGAGAGCATTCAGGATGGCTGGAGATTTGGAGACCTATACCCAATATACTCCACCAGCTACAAGTTTGTGACTAAAGTAAGGAATGTAACAATGGGTATAGTTCTCCAAATCTCCTCCCATTCTGAATGCTTTCTTGTTTCTGTGTTTTTTTTCGCCTCTACTCTGTTCTCTTTTGCCATTCCTATTTCATAACAATCATTTTAGAAGAAAATATTTGTTTTCTAGTGTATATGAATGCGAGAAGTATGATTTCTAAGTGAGACGAATTATTTTCGTGTGTAACTACCGAAAATCACGACATAATTATGCTCACAGAATCATGGATAACCCTTATGACAAGCACCGTACTTGGAGAAGCATCCGAGAAAACAGTAAATTATTAAAAAAATCGCGACTGCACAAAACCGTTGGTGGAGTTCTAATATATGATAAAACCACGTAAATTCCATACAGACCAGTAAATTCGAGGTTGAAACATACAAATCTATGTAGGCTATGTTAAAATGTTCACAGAGAGTAATAAACCATTTGTGTGTGTGTGTGTGTGTGTGTGTGTGTGTGTGTGTGTGTGTGTGTGTGTGTAATTTATAGACCATGAAAGTTGGATGAGGAAAACAAATCACTGTACAGTGAATTAAAATCATTAATCGAAAACAAAGATCGTGCTGTTTGGTGAGACTTTAATAATTCGAATATCGATTGGAAAAAAATTGTGTACAAACAATGAAGGGAACAGGTTGTTAAAACTGAAAGACAATGAAGTTTTAAGTTAGGCAGTGAATGCACCAGTAAATGGTAATAATATACTCGAACTGGCCTTGACAACAGACCTAATAAATTTGTACGATAGTGAAAATTTTAGCAACAGCAATCATAATAACACTGAATTTAAAATTAATACAAACTATAAGAGTAGCACAGATAGCCTCTTACTTCCAAATTTTTAGAAAGCTATTCTCATTTATATTATGAACAAAACTGCCAGCACAAACTGGATTAAGTTACTACAGATGGATAACGTCGAAGAACTGTGAGAAATATTCACAGATCGACTGATGTCTATCATCGAAAAAGTATAGCCTGCAGAGAAGTACCCGAAGAAATAGTCACCCTAATAAACCAGCCGACCTGTCAGATAATGTTGACAAAATCATTGTTCACAAGAGAAGAGCATATAAAAAACAGTAAAATAAAGAAAATAACGTTGACAAAGACGAATGTTATAATTTACACTTGCAATGTACGAAAAATAATCGGAAAACTAAAGGAAGAGTTCGAGGTGAAAATTCTTGTGAAGAAAAGATAAATCCTAAAATATGTTTTCATGAAGAGAGCAGTAAAAGAAACATAAATGATAGCATAGGCCATCTCCATAAACTAGGAAGGTGATCTCGTCCATGATAAAGAAACAGTAGCAACAATACAGAATAATCTCCTTTCACAGTGTTTTCACAAAAGAAAATAGCGTAAACATTCCTGTCCTTCACTCAGTTTTCTCAGGATCAGAAAATGATAAGTAATCAATCAAGGAACTGGCAGAGCACAAAATGTTAAATTAGGTTAAGAAAATCGCCCAAAATAAATCAACTGGCTCAGACCAGATACTGTATCTCCTCACATACTGCGTGAATGTTTCAGCCAATTAGTCTTTCCTTTAACTAAAATATTCAGTAAACCATTAACTACATGTAAAGTACCTGGCTTGATAATATATCATTTATCTTTAAAAAGGCTGATAAATAATTCGCCATAGTTACCTGCACCAAAAGCCTGATGTCAGTACCATGCAGAATTTTCGGAAAAATTTGTTAGAGATAAAAGTACGTGTTTCCTTAATAAGCATCATCTCAAAACAGATAATCAGCACGGGTTTCATAATAATAGATCAAGCCTTACAAATCTGCATGGAAGTTTTACAACCATATGCAATAACTAGAACTCAGAAATACCACTGGATGTCATCTATCTAGATTTCCATAGAGCGTTTGATTAGGTTCCTCAACTAAGAATACTTGTAAAACTAAAACCCCACGTATACTCAGACAAATTATGTTCACAGATTGGTGATTGGTTAAAGAATCGCAAGCAGCATGTAGTAATAAATGGCGAATCATCAGACTGGCTAGAAGTAACAAGCGAGTTCCTCATGCGTCAGGTCTTGAACCAGTTCTTTTCACTGTTGTTACGGAACAGAGAAAGATAACGTACACTTTAAGTGAGAATGCTAAAAATCACTACTGTCCCGTAAAGTTCCAGGTTCAAAACAAAAGAGTTAGGTAAAATTACAAGTTAAAGTTTAATGCTCAAACTAACAACAAAACATTCAGGACTCATAAGGATAATGTAATGGCAAAAACAGGTTAGATATATGGTTAACTGCAATAGCCTCTATTAACACGAAATTAGCAAGCATAATTTTATCTAAGTCAGCCCTGATAAAATGAGATACCAGATAATACTCAGTGAATGCCAGATAAATAATTACAGATACAAACTATTATAAAAAATGACTGACATAAAGAACCCCACACGAATTACAAAAACTTCACTAGGCCTACAAATTAAACTTATGCTATACAGTACAAGAAAAAATGCAACAACAGTTATACTCAAATTACACACAGCTGCTAGATGGTTGGAGATTTCTTGAGCACTCACAATAATATCTGTACAGGGGAGGACAGAGATGTGAACAAAATGAGGAGCAGATCTAAGTGGCAATGATGCAGAGACTGAGCCCATTATATAGGGGCCAGCAGAGCCTGATACAACTTGTAAGAAGGACGCGCAAATGAAGCCACGGGGACAAAGAGATGAAAATCCCGCAAAGTATAACAGAGAGAACGACTTACTCTACTATAACGGTAGAAGGGGGGGGACTGAGGCAGAACACGCTCGTGATCAAACATGCAGCAACTGTGCGTTAAAATTACACAAAGGATGATGAAATCATAGGCTATGTAACACCTCCCCACAAAGAAAAAAGAAATTTACAAAGGAAATTTCTTATTACTCTAAAACAATCTGTACATGGCATTACAGAACATGCAAATTCTTTCCTAGTGTTACAAAACATGAGATCTCCCTAGCACGTTCAGTCATAGGTACTTGCCAGTATCCCTTTAACAAATCAAACTTACTTATGTACCTAGCCTTTCCGATCTTGTCTATGCAATCTTTCACACGAGGGAGAGGGTAAGTGTCTGTTTTGGTTATCTGATTAACACGTCTGTAGTCAATGCAAAGCCTCTGTGACCCACCTGGCTTAGGGACTAGAGTGACAGGAGAACTCCACTCGCTCTGACAGGGCTCAATCATCTTGTGGTCCAACAGGTAGCCAAGCTCCTTCTGGATGAGAGGAACTTTCACTGGGTTCACACGGTAAGGAGGCAATTTAATTGGCTTTGCGTCTTCAACATCGACATCATGCATCAACACAGTGGTTCTTCCTGGAGTGGCACGGAACACTTGCGGGTACTCCTGCAGTAATGCCGAAAACTCCTGCCTTTCCTTGGGTGGTAGATGAGAAAGCTTAGTCTGGAGATCATTCATGATATCAGGATTCTTCCCCAAACTATCACTCAGGCTCATACTGCATGGGAGGGCTTCACTTGCAGACTCGGGTGGAACAGCTACAGTGCAGACTGGATTATTTTCGTCCCGCCTGTGATATAACTTTAGCATGTTGATGTGACATAGTTGCCTGCTCTTTCTACGATCTGGTGTGGCGATGACATAGCTGACATCACTGAGTTTCTTCTCCACGAAATAAGGGCCACTAAACTTGGCTTGAAGAGGTTGCCCATGAACTGGTAGCAGAATCAAAACCTGATCTCCTGGCTGAAAGTGGCGTAACCTGGACTTCTTATCATACCAAGTCTTCATCTTCTCCTGAGCAGCTCCTAAATTCTCTCTCGCCAGCTGTAAAGCAGTGGACAGCCGTTCTTTGAAATTCATCACATACTCCAGCAGGTTGACGTCATCTTCCTCCGACAGCCAGCATTCCTTGAGTAGCTTAAGGGGTCCTCTTACTTCATGGCCAAACAGTAGTTCAAAAGGTGAGAAGCCCAGTGATTCATTTGGAGATTCTCTTGCAGCAAACACAACGAATGGAAGACCTTTATCCCAGTCTTTCTGATGTTCCAAACAGTATTTCTTGAGCATCGATTTGAGTGTTTGATGATATCTCTCCAACGCTCCTTGGGTCTGGGGATGGTAAGCTGAAGACGTGATCTGGGTGATGCCCAACTCTTTCAGAGACTGTTTGAAAACGTTTGACATGAAATTACTTCCCCGGTCTGACTGTACCTCCTTAGGCAGACCAAACTTTGTGAAGAACCCTAGCATTTCCTTAACCACGTTCTTTGCTGAGATATTTCTAAGTGGAATGGCTTCAGGATAACGAGTAGCCATATCAATCATGGTCAACACATAAGAAAATCCTGAAGAAGTCTTAGGAAGAGGGCCCACAATATCCACCAACACACGGGTGAAAGGCGCCTCAAAAGGAGGAATGGGAACTAGAGGTGCAACCTTTTCGGTCTGATTACACTTCCCCACAACTTGACAGGTGTGACAAGACTTACAATACCAGGAAACATCCCTGAAGATACCTGGCCAGTAGAAGTGTTTCAAAATGCGTGCCACAGTCTTCCTCACTCCAAGGTGTCCTGCCAAACTGGAATCATGAGCCACTCGAATGATATCCTGCCTACAAACACGAGGGATGACAACTTGATGTACAACCTCCCATTCACAGTCGGCTGATGCTGTTGGGGGTCTCCACTTCCTCATAAGTACTCCTGACTTTACATAATAACAAGTAGAAGCACCGGCTGACTCTTCTTCACTGTAAGCAGAGTTAGCTAGACCTTTCAACTCAGGGTCAGCAACCTGCAACTCAACCAACTCTTGACGAGACAAATTATCAACACTACGGGGTACTGCCTCATCTGGTGAGTGGTCCAAATTAGCAAGAAAAGTGTCAGCTAGGATAACATCATCATCATCATTATCCTCTAAATCACCAGTAACTTTAGACTTAGCCCTAGTGACAGCACATGCAGGGAACACATCAGGGACATCACAATCCCGGGACGCAGCCACTGGCTCACTAGACAACTGAGGAGCTGGACACACTTGACTTCCACCAATATCATTTCCAAGTAAGAAAGTTACACCTGACATTGGGAGTGTCTCAACCAACCCAACCATAACAGAACCATTAACAAAACCAGACTCTAAATTCACTCTGCACAGAGGAACAGAGAAGTAATTATTCCCTACACCTTGTAGGATTACAGTTTCATCAGAGGAATTAACATTAGAGCCTAGAACACTGGTCAGCATAAGGGATTGGCAAGCACCTGTATCACGATATATTTTTACCGATTTCCTGTCATTACTGTCCAGAGGACTGACAAAACCATCAGACAGGAAATTAGCACATGAACTCTTGAGAGTGTCACCCACGTTACTGCTCAAAAGAGGAGCTCCATCATGAGAATTTAAGTTACCCCTCAAAGCAGGTTCAGTTAACTCAGTTAAAGAATTCTGGGAACTCTCAAGAGTGGACACTAGACCAATTGACTGAATATTTAAAGACTCCTTTTTGTTCACATCACGCTGTCTCCTGAAACATCTCTCCGTAGTATGACCAAGCTTACTACAATAAGTACATTTACTTTTCTGAAATCTAGAGGTGAAGCTGGTATTTACTTCCTGAGAAACATCATCCTTATTCTCTTTCCTGTTACCTGTACTCTGAGTAGAGGCAACGTACTTACTCTCAGCTTTCCCTTTTTCTCTAGAATATCTCTTGTGAGTGAGAACATACTCATCAGCTAAAACTGCAGCATCAGACAAATTATCTATTCTTTTCTCATCAAGATATAGGCTTACATCTTTATAAATACACCTTTTGAAATCCTCCAGCAAAATCATCTGCTTAAATTTGTCTAAATCAGAATCCACATTCTTAGAATTTAACCACTGCTCTAACAAATCTTCTTTGATTTTTGCATACTCAACATGGGATTGCTTATCTTGCTTGTAAGTTGTCCTAAATTTTACTCTATAGGCTTCAGGAACAAGCTCATAGGCCTTAAGAATCAAGCTCTTAACTACATCATAATTATCAGACTGATCCTGAGGTAAAGATGCATAAGTCACTTGAGCTTTACCGGTGAGAACAGTTTGAAGGAGTACTGGCCAATACTCCTTAGGCCAATTAAAACCTGTAGCTACCCTCTCAAACAACTGAAAATACTTTGTTAAATCAGATTCATTAAAAGGAGGGACAAGTTTAACATTTTTAGCCACATCAAAATCATCAGAGCTAGATGATCCAGTTCCACCTTGTTTCATGCGATACTCATGGTCTGCCTGAATCCTGACAAGTTCAATTTGTGCCTCAGCCTCCCTAGTACGGGCCTCCTGCAGGGCTAGCTGTAACTTAGCTAATTCAATCTGCGTTTGCTCATTTGGAGGAGTTACATTAAACAAGCTTTCATTAATCATGGCAACAATTTGATCTTTAGACTGATGAGAGCGAACAACAAATCCCAATTGTTGAGCAACAATCTTAAGTTCATTCTTTGTTCTGTTTTCTATATCACACACTGTTTGCACATTTGACAAAAAATCCCTGGCTTCATCAAGTGTAGAAATAGTAGCCATCATGAATATATCACAGTCACAAAATATCAAACAATATCCTTATGATAATATCCTGAATATCCTGATATGAGGTCGCCAAATTTATGTTACGGAACAGAGAAAGATAACGTACACTTTAAGTGAGAATGCTAAAAATCACTACTGTCCCGTAAAGTTCCAGGTTCAAAACAAAAGAGTTAGGTAAAATTACAAGTTAAAGTTTAATGCTCAAACTAACAACAAAACATTCAGGACTCATAAGGATAATGTAATGGCAAAAACAGGTTAAATATATGGTTAACTGCAATAGCCTCTATTAACACGAAATTAGCAAGCATAATTTTATCTAAGTCAGCCCTGATAAAATGAGATACCAGATAATACTCAGTGAATGCCAGATAAATAATTACAGATACAAACTATTATCAAAAATGACTGATATAAAGAACCCCACACGAATTACAAAAACTTCACTAGGCCTACAAATTAAACTTATGCTATACAGTACAAGAAAAAATGCAACAACAGTTATACTCAAATTACACACAGCTGCTAGATGGTTGGAGATTTCTTGAGCACTCACAATAATATCTGTACAGGGGAGGACAGAGATGTGAACAAAATGAGGAGCAGATCTAAGTGGCAATGATGCAGAGACTGAGCTCATTATATAGGGGCCAGCAGAGCCTGATACAACTTGTAAGAAGGACGCGCAAATGAAGCCACGGGGACAAAGAGATGAAAATCCCGCAAAGTATAACAGAGAGAACGACTTACTCTACTATAACGGTAGAAGGGGGGGGACTGAGGCAGAACACGCTCGTGATCAAACATGCAGCAACTGTGCGTTAAAATTACACAAAGGATGATGAAATCATAGGCTATGTAACACTGTTTATGTCAGTGATTAAGAAAATAGACTGGTTTGTATGGTAGCAAAATATTGCAGATGACAAGTGGGGGCAGATCAGTTACGAAAGCAGTCTGTGGCTGTATACAAAATGACCTTGATAAGTTAATAAATTGGAGTGAAAAATGGCAAATGAAATTTAATGTAGAAAATATGAGGTAATGCACATTGGTGACAAAAACATCAAATATGAATACCGCATGGTCGATGCCCCACTGACGGAAGTAAAGGACGAGAAGGATTTAGGAGTTATCAGTAACGACTCCAAAAACTCAAAACACTGTATAGCACCCAGTAACAAGGCAAACAAAATGCTTGGTTTCATCCCGAGGAACTTTGATCATAACACGCCCGGTGTACAGTAGTTTCTTTATACGTCATTAGTTAGACCACACCTACAATAATGTGCTCAGGAATCGTCCCCTAATCTTATTACGGATAAAGACAGCATCGAGAGAGTGGAATGTAGAACAATAAAAATGATTCCATCACTGCGAAATTTATTCTATGAAGAGCGACTAAACAAACTATGTTTTCTCTTCAACAATGACATCTCAGGGGAGATCTAATATAGGTAAATTTGACGATGTTCTGATAGTTTGTTCGAAATACGGAATGATACCGTGACTAGAAATAGTGGAGTGAAACTTAAATGCAAGAGATACAGGAGTAATATAGGGAAAAATTACTTTAATATTCACGTAGTGGAACAATGGAATAGCTTCTAGCAACAGTGGTTAGTGCAAAAATTACTGGTACATTTAAATTTCTGCTAGACAAATTATTTAAGACTATAGGCTAGAACTGACGTAGTAATGTTTATTTCCAGGTTGATGTACAGTATATGCTGACGACTTTGAGACGTTTGCTTAACCCTAGACTAGCAATCATGCCCAACTAACGCTATCAGCCACCACCAACATGTGGCCAGATTTTGGAATTTAAATAAAAATACTTATATGCATTGCACATTTATAAAAATTTTTATCACATGTAAAGACAAATGAAAACGTTGGCACCAAAAAAAAAAAGTATGGAATTTTTTTTAATTGTAATTTTTTTTTCTAAAGGCACTAAAACCTGTCAAAATTACACTTATCTTAACATATTTGGCTATAACTTTGTTTGCAGCCTTCTCAAGGGTTGCCGACAATGACACGTTGATTCCAGACATCCCCCTTGATGGTCATGTTAATGCCTAGAAAAAACTACCAAAAACACACACACACACACACACACACACACACACACACCATACAAACATTGTTTGCAACCATGGCCACATGTGGCCTTTTTCAATATATTAGAGAAATAAAAAACACTAGCAACCCAGACGCACCTTGAATCGAAAGTACAAGCCAAAAGGGGAAGCTACCTGGATGGTGAGCCGAATTCTCAAAATGGCGCCATGGCGCCAAGCTTTTAAACTTTGTCTGGCAAGATGTGGCCGGTGGTTGCTGATCAAGGGTAAATAAAGAGTATATTGGACAATTGTGCACGATCTTTTTTTTTTTTTTTTTTTTTTTAAGATCTGTAAAATATATATTACATAGTACATAGCCATTTTCTTCTGCCTCTACTATAAAATTTCCATGTTTCTTCTTTATAACATGGTGTTTTTTTTTCTAACTTTATTCCTGCCGGATTAACTGAATGGTCTGGTGGGTAGGGGAGAGCCTTCCCCTTTTCTCTTACACGTTAGTTAGATCTCAGTAGAATTAACCTTTTTTTTTTTTTTTTTCAACAAATAATCTCGTCATGGGTCAGCAAGTCTCCCAGTGTTATCTGTATTTCGTATGTACTGATATGTACTGTGTTCTTACCTAATTGTTCTTACCTAATTGTATCTTTACAGGAATGAGTCAAGCTTGTACTGTCCCGCGTCTTAAAAGATATTTTTCGTACATATCCTTAAATTTGCGAATTGTTTTGGCACACACTATTTCATTCGGTAGTTCATTCCATTGATCAATTGCTCTGTTTGGGAAACTGAATTTCCTTACGTCTTTATCACCTCTCTTCTTATGCAGTTTTTTGCAGTGTCCTCTTGCTGATGCTTCCCCATATGTTAAATAATCATTTATGTCTATTTTCTCCTTCCCTGATATGCATTTATATAGGATTATCATGTCACCTCTTTTCCTTCTCTCCTGTAGTGTTGGTAGATTCAGTTTATTTATTCTTTCTTCGTAGCTTAGGTCCCTTAAGCTTGGTATCCATCTTGTAGCGGCCGTTTGAACTTTTTCAATCTTGTCTATGTGTTTTTTGAGATGAGGACTCCAGACTACTGATGCATACTCCAGGGTTGGTCTAATGTATGATGTTATTATCCTTCTTAGCATGTCTTCATTTATGTATGTGAATGCTATTCTCATATTTGCAAGCATTGTATACATGTTCCGTACCTTCTCACTGATGTTGTCAGCCGGAGATAGTCTGTTACTGATAATCACACCTAGGTCCTTCTCTCTTTCTGATGTGTGTAGAGTTTTATTTCCTAACGCATAATCCCAATCAGGTCTTTTTCCACTTTTACCAAACTTGATTACATGACACTTGTCCACATTGAATTCCATTTCCCATGTATTACTCCATTGATGGAGTTTATTTAATTCTTCTTGTAGCTCTTTACAAGAGTCTGTGTTAGTAAGTCTCCTTTGTATTTTTGCATCATCTGCAAACATATTCAGATAGCTTTCATTTCCAGTGTTACTGTTTATATCATTTATATACACTAAAGACATGATTGGTGCCAGCACTGAACCCTGTGGTACTCCACTAGTCACTTCTTTCCATGATGAGAAGTTTCCCCTTAGTACTGTTCTCATTTCTCTTTTTTTTGAGAAAATCTTGCATCCAACAAAACAGTTTGCCTCGAATTCCTCCTTGATGGTACAGTTTCCATAAAAGTCTTTGGTATGGTACTGTGTCAAATGCATTCTTGAAATCTAAATAGATACTGTCCACCCATCCTTCTCTTTCCTGTATTGTGTCTGTTACTCTGTCATAGTAGCTCAACAAATTAGTCACACATGATTTTCCTTTTCTGAAACCAAACTGTCTTTCTCTTATCATACTGTGTTCTTCTAGATGATTTACCCAAGTTTTTCTTATAAGCTTTTCTAATACCTTGCTTACAACACTGGTCAGTGATACTGGTCGGTAGTTGAGTGGATTTTGTCTATTTCCTTTCTTGAATAAGGGGACAAAATTTGCTTTCTTCCAAATATCAGGTAGTTTACCTTGACTCAAAGATTTCTTGAAAATTAAAAATAAGGGTTTACTTAACTCCTTTGCACATTCTCGTAGTACCCAAAATGAAATTTAATCAGGACCACTTGCTTTTCCTCTGTCTAATTTACTTAACTCCTCCTGTATTACTTTTTCTGATATTTGTATATCTGGTAGTATAATTGGAAATTCTTATTTAGCGCTTCATAAATATCTTTCTCTTGTGTATAGGTGATTCCGTCGTCCGTAATGGATTGTATTATATCTTTTACTTTGGTTTTGCTTCTGATGTAGCTGTAAAATAGCTTTGGTTGATCACAACTTTTATTTATTATATCCTCCTCAAACTGTTTTTGGGCTTCCCTCCTAATTCTTGTATAATCGCTTCTTGCCAGTTTGTAATTATTATATGCCCTTTCACTATTGTGTCTTCTGTATCTATTCCACAACAATCTCTTCTTTCTTTTGATTTTTTACATTCTGTATTGAACCATTTCTGTATTTTCTTATCTGCTTCTTTGTGCTGTGGGATGTACTTCTGGACTCCTGTTTCATAAAATTCACAGAATTTTTTATATAACGCATTTAAAAATTGTCCTCTAAGCTCATTTTCCCAATCAACTTCTAAGAAATACTTCTTTAGGCCTTGATAATTTCCCTTTTTATAGTTTAGCCTCTTTTTGTAACTTTCATTGCTGTTAACTATGTCATATGCTATCCTGAAGTTGTAATTTAGTACTGCATGATCGCTTTTGCCAAATGGAGGGTGATATATTAAACTGTCAGTATCATTTTCTTGCCTAGTAAATATTAGATCTAGCACTGAAGGTACATCGAGTCCTTTTTTTCTGGTGGTTTCCCTCACATGTTGCGTTTGGAAAAGCTCTTGCACGAGATCCAGGAGCTTTTGGTCCCAACAGCTTTCTTGGCTAATTATATCTAGAGTATTCCAATTTATATTTGTATTATAATCTCCAGTTAGTATAATTCTTTCCGATTTCTCTTCCATTTTATGTAGTAATGCTCTTAAACTCTGAATTGTACTCTCCGCCAGTTTCTCATATTCATCTCTTTCCCATGTGTTTGATCTGGGTGGCATGTACAAATTGGCTACAATTACTTTCCCTTCAGATGTGTTGATCTCTACTGCAATCAGTTCTACTTGTGATGGTATATCTAGTTTTATTTCATTGACTTTTAGATTTTTCTTAGTTAATATTATAATTCCTCCTCCCTTTTTTAAATTTCTGTCTATTCTCCATATATTGTATTCCTCTAAGTTTAGTATGTCATTGGATATCCTTGGTGTTAATTTTGTTTCAGTTAGGCATATTATATGTGGTTCATTTTCTCTGACATAATCATTCATCTCTAGTAATTTAGATACCATTCCATCCACATTTGAGTTCATCAACTTTATCATCTTGTTTATATACTTGTCATGATATGGTTCTACTACCTTCCTCCTTTTTATTCCCTCCTGTTTGTGTACCACTTTCGTACCTGCAATCCTATTACTTTGGAAAAAAAATGTGTTCTTCTCCTCTTCTGATCTTCCCTCATTTTTTGTTTTTGCTTCCTTTTTTCTTCTCTTTCAGTAATTCCAGTTCCTCTTGTGTTAGGCATCTTTTTATCCATGCATTTTTGAACTCCTCTTGTTCCATAAGATTCTTTGCATTTTTTAGTATCTCCTCCACAGTGTTTACACTCTGAAAAGATACCTTTAGAGGTCTTGTCTTGCTTTTCTCGTATTTCCCTAACCTTTTGTGTTCCTCTATATCTTTACTACAGATTTCCTCTGTTACTTCTTTCAGTAAGCTCATTACATTTGCCATCTCCTTTTTGTCTCTTGTGATCTTGTTTTTTACTTTGTGTGTGTGTGTGTGTGTGTGTGTGTGTGTAGCACAGTCAAAATTGGACAAATGATTCTGATGAACCTGGCAAGATGGTTGGAACTGGGTCCCAGATGGACGAGTTTCAGTTTCATATCGATTGAAATTTTCTGAGGGTCTGCTTTGGCCCCTTACAGGGAAAATGCGACGGGGCCTTTCCTTGGAGTTTTGTGCATCTCCACCGAGCTGCAAAGCACTTGTTCCAAAGACAAGCAGTATAAAGCGACAGGAAGGTAAAGAAGAAATAATGAAGAAGGAAGGCAGCCAAAGAGATAGAATGATAAAGGCAACTAGCACCACATCAAATGAATGGATAATGGTCGGCACCACCTGCCATCAACTGCAGATATAATAAGTTTATATGGTGCTACAACACAACCTGGCAAAAGAAGGTCTTGTGAAAAATAATGGTTTGAGTAAGGACGTCCTCATTTGGCGTTCCAAAAAGTGTTTGTACTGGAGAAGGTGTGTGAAACTAGAGGAAGCGTTCGGAATAAGAGTGTGTGCTTGGATGTAGAAGTGTGAAGAGGAAGACAGTGTGTGAAGGAAGGAAACTGTGAAAATGAAAAATACTGTGCAAGGATGGAGAGCTTGTGGAGGAAGAAGAAAGGGAGATTAATGGAAAATAAGAATGAAATTTGCTGTTTAATAGTAAACTGTGTTTTAAAAAAGAAACAAATCTGAAAGGACGGATGGGATTAGGCAAGTCTGAGGAGGAAAATGAGTGTAAAATGTGGAGAGAGAGAGAGAGAGAGAGAGAGAGAGAGAGAGAGAGAGAGAGTGGATACAAAGTGGCGGATGCGTGGGTGTGGATGAAAGGGGCGTGTGCTGTCTAGCGGGTGCTTAAGAGGCAGGACACGGGGTGCGGAGTACGTTTCAGAGTGAACAAAATCGAGCTACGTTAACGTGAGCTTTAATTTCCCGTATCATTCCATTTTCCAAATAAAAATTTCGCGTCAACATAATAATCATTCAAAAATCAAAAACTCCCTGCACGTTGTTCCATCCAAACCTAAGGCAAGAGGGATTCATTGGAACCCTTCGAACTCCGTCTGTTTTTCTGCCTGATATTTATTTTAACTAAGTCTGCAAAACATGTCATTTTGTATATATTATTTTCTTTAGTATAATACTAGCTTATTAATAAAACTTCTATATCACAGTTGCTTCAGTGGACCAGTTTTCACATCGCCTGAACCAAGTCCGACACACATAGCCAAACGAACAACACACATTTTTCATCTGAATTATATATACTACGAGTCCTGTTGCCATATTTCGTATGACTGGAATACACATACTCATACTGTGTACACCCATTACTCTAGCCCATACGGAGAAAGAATAGCAAACACTATGATTTGATCGTAACAACTAGGTTTGCCAGCCTGTTGATACCTCTGAAGTTACGATGTATATAAGCAAACACATTCTTGCCACATCTACCAAAATGCTCCAGACACTGTACCAGTTATCAATTCAGGTAACTTATCTACAGTTAAATGTATCTAGAGTTTTAGTTCCTTCAAAATGATAAAAATATTGATGTGTGAAGGATATCAAGATGAAATATCTAAGAGTGATAGATAAAGAAAGACCAATAGATAGATAGAAGGGAAGGTAAAATAAACGATAAAATATTAGACAGAAAAAGATCAGACTGAGATCAATTGATAGCTAAACAGGTAAAAATACAGATTAATTCTGGGTCCTGTGAAACACCATTAGATGTATAAATCTGTATGGCGTCATGTGGAACTCAGACTTACCACTAAGACTTATCAGTAAGTTTCGCGGGTTAACCCGTCCCATCCCGTCGACGTATGGGTACGTTGCAACGATTTGCATTTGCCAGTCCCGGCGACGTACCAGTACGTCGTGCAATTGCAAGGTCCCTAATTTGCACAATTTTCAATTTTCGCACGTGATTTTTCGTATGTATACACGGGACACCTTCCTCTATTCCTCTACAAGATGCCAAGCGGGGACAATGCCTTACACCGCATAACCTCCCCCCTCCCCCCCTCACGCCATTGTCTTGGCGAAGGACCTGTTACCAGTGACCTGGCTAGTAAAGATATTCAGGGCCAGAGTGATTCCCCAATCGATGACAATGTGGAGGACAATGTTTACATAGCATTAGAAGAAGAAACAGCCAGAAATAATGATCAGGTAATGTGGCAAAAAAAGGTCAGGTATGGTGATTAGTTAGTGAGTGAAACAATGCTTATAATGCCTTTATTACTGCTTGAAAACCAATATACTCTCATACTACATATACATTCGTACCAAGTAAATAAATAAATACCGTTTATGAGTGGATAAAAATAGTTACCCTCCCATAGAACTCGTTTTCTTTGGTGCCAGCATGTTGGAAAACCCAGTCAGGTAAGGAGGAACTCCTACCTGGATTGGGTATTTTAAACCTCAGGTGAGCGATTTCTCTATGAATTTTCGATGTTTCTCACCAAAAGCGAAGGTTTTAGCCAAAAAAAAAATTTTCAAAAATACCTCGGGACTGGCGGATGTCGGAGGTGGGGAAAACCTTGGGACGTGACAGGTTAACACGTTATCTATAAAAAAACATTACTGCCCACCACCTGTCCTCTCATCAGCATATGTTTGTCTTGTCTTTTAAAGCTTCCTATGTTTATCGCATTCACAACATCTCGCGGGAGTTTGCTCCAGGGATCGACAGTTCTGTGTGTGAAGGAGAATTTGGTGATGTTCAGTCGAGGCCTTTTTGGACAGACTGAGATTATGTGTTCTGGTTGTTAAGGTGTTGTGTCGTTTCCTGAAGAATGTTTCCTGGTTGATGTGTTCAAAAATTTACAGAAATTTTAAGACTTCGACCATATCTGCACAATGTCGCCTGTCCTTGAACTTAAGCATATCTACTTTATTTTTCTTTTTAAGGCGTTTCTAATAGGTCAGACCCAAAAGGATGGCCATCCACTTGGTGGCCCACCTTTGGACGTCCGCTAAGACCTTTTTGTCTTGTTTCAGGAAGGGAGACCAGATTTGTGTGCAGTATTCCAAATGTGGTCGCACAGACGTTTTGTACATGGCAATGAAGCCCACTTCATCGATGTAGAAGATACGACGCAGGAGACCCATAGCATTATTGGCCTTGGCAGCTATGGCTCGTATATGCTGTCCAAACTAGAGGTTGTTAGACACCAGAAGTCCCAAGTCTATTTTCTTTGGTGTCACTGGATATAGGGTGAGTTTCTAAATGATATGTAGGAGCCATTTGTTTGGCCAGTTTTCTAGTCTTTCGACATCCTTTTCCATTTGATATATCTTTTCGTTCTACTCCGAGGTATCATAGATCTTCGAATCATCCGCAAATTCTAGCAGTTTGAATATCTTCCGGTAGATCACTGATATATAGGGATAGAGTTGTTCTAATTATGAACTGGTTAACTATGACAATATTATCTCCGTCTCCTAAGACCCACAATCATTTAAGTAAAATCGTGTGGCGTTCATTGGAAATGAGTACTACTGCCCCGACAATGAGAAGGTCAGTGGTGACAGTATTAACTTTTTCATGTCCCCATGAATAACTTTTGGATGAATAAAACTGTCTGGCGTGAACTGGAACAGAACACTTAAGTTGTACCAGTCAAGTACTGAGGAGAAATGAGATTCACATATCAACACACAAGTACTAATTATTTCGGAAAAGCTACTTATGAATTAATTAAGCTCTTTACTACCAGGGGTGCTTCGTTGTTGCATAAATCGCCTGGGCATGTAAGAAGGCAGAGTGGTTCCGATTACCCGGTGGTGCAATGAGCAGCACATCCAGTCCACATCTGAAAGGAACTAAGTTCTAACTCGGGTTGGTCAGCCCCATGGACAGAGTTTGCTTTCTCTTTCACCCAGCAAAACAAATTGGAGGCTAGATTTAAATTCGGCTGCTGCTTGTCGTATTCTGGGGGAAGTAGGATTCACAAAAAATACTTGTTGTCTGCCTTAAGTACTCACTTGCAATTGATAGACACTGACAGTGCTGCATGGATGTGAGGCGTGGGCCCTGAATGATAGGATCGGGAAATGGAGAGAGAGAGAGAGAGAGAGGTGAATGCAGACGTAGACATAGTACTATTGAAAAGGATTAACAGGGTGTGTTAATGTGATGGGTCGTGTGGAGAGAATGGATGATATGATAATGATACAGATGATAAACACAGATCATAAGCACAAGGACGGAGAGGAATGGGGAGACAAAGAAGGACAAGGAAGGACAGGTATGATATATAATTTGAAAGACTAAGGTTTAGGGACTGTAGAGGATGAAATGCATGTTTGAAACAGAGCAAATTGGATAGAGGTGGTTTATGGAGATAACTCACTGTCACTGATCCACAGTGGGCAAGAACTACAAAGACAACAGTACTCCACAGAATGATTAACAGAGCCTGGTTCTGGATGCTGGGAACTTCGCTCTGGCGATATTTACGACACCTGATGCTGAAAGTGAGCGAATGAGATTGTTTTCTTCCGCTTTTCGTCACCATGCCTCTAGGTGCTGATAACAGGGAATATTTAAAAGGTAATAAAGCACTAGATATTGGAACTTAAGCATTCTTCACTTAATGTTCTTTGTATGGAATGGTGTGGTGTGGTGTGTTGTAGTACGGCTTTCTTAAACTCGCTAAAGTCTACGGGAGCGATCACCTGGCGTTCAAAAATCGTTAGGGAGAAAAAAAATGACAGTCTAAAAACTAATAGAAAGAATTTCTAACTCCTTATACTACGAGAGGTCTCTCCCTAAGTGGAACAAAATAGATTAGGGGTGGCAAGGATGGTATAAACATGCATGTGTGTTGACCACCAACAATTACTGCGTCGTGTCAGCAAAACCGTTAGCTGACGTAGTATCAACTGGAATATATGCTAGAAAAACAAGTCATGGTGCGTGATTTTCCTGCAAGAACTGGTGAGGAATATCGTAGTTCATGTATCAGTTCAGGCCACAACAAATCTCACTATGGCCATTATTTTACTTCATATTAACCAAATTCAGGCCCAGTCAGAAAAGCAAACATCTGTATTTGCCAAGAAAGATCCATTTAGATCAGCTTTAGTCCATGGAGCTATATTTAGGGTAAGTCTGGTCAGTTTAAACCAATTAGTGTTTATACCTGTCAGTTTTTTTTTTTTTTTTCATGCAAGAAGGAACCAAAAGCCAGGAGCCCACAAACCGTTCCTTCCAAGAAAAAAGAGAGAGAAAAAAAAGAGCCAAATTCAAGATCCGTTCATTTCGAGATGCCTGGACACACTGCGTTTAATAGACAGGAGATCATAGAGAGTAGGAAATACAGACAGAGAGAGACAGTTCCAGAGTTGACCAGTTGCATAAATGAAGGACTGGGAGTAACGGCTAACTCTTGCATTAGAGAGTTAGACAGAAAAAGGATGAGAGTTTGTCACCAGATGGGTGCAACGCGCCAGTTGTAGAGGTGGATAGATGCAAGCAGACAGTTCAGAGGAGCAGTGACCACTGAAGTAGTGATACAAAAGAGATAAACATGCAGCAGTGTGGCGATGAGACAGAGGTTGAAGGGAGCCAATAATAGGAGGAGAGTTAATGAGACAAAAAGCCTTTGACTTCACCCTATTGAGAAGAGCTGTATGTGGGGAGCCTCCCCACACATGAGAGTTGTACTTTACACAGGAGCTAATAAAACCCATGTATAAAGCCAACAGCTGTGCAGGGGTAAAGAAGGTACTGAGTCGGCTTAGCACACCTGATCTCTTGGAAGAAGATTTTACAAGAGATGTAATATTATCTTTCCAAGATAAGTCTTGAGGGAATGAAACCCAAAGTGTGTTTAAGGATGATGCAGGATTGAGCTGGATATAATTAAACATTAGTGGGTTCTCCTGTGGAAGATTTTGTCGGGTTGATAGGTTTAAGAACTGAGTCTTTTATGCATTAAAAACGACAAGATTACTTTCACCCCAATCAGAGATACGAGCCAAGTCAGACATTAGGTGTGTCATAGCCTCATCCTTTATTTGTTGAAGTAACTGCTGAGATGGACGTTGCCAGGACCGAATGGAAAGATAAAGGGTGGAATCAGCAGCCTATGAGTGGATAAGGTTAGATGTACAGTACAGCTTAAAAGTTCATTAATGAATAAAAGGAAGAGAGTTAGTGATAGGACAGAGCCCTGAGGAACACCATTATGGATAGATCTAGAAGAACGGTGGCCGTCTACAACAGCAGCTATAAAACGACCAGAAAGGAAGCTAGAGATGAAGGCACAGATAGAAGGATAGAAACCATAAGAGGACAGTTAGGATATTAAAGGTATATGCCAGACTCGATCGAAAGCCATTGGGATGTCAAGTGCACTGGCAAAGCTTTCATCGAAGTCCCGGAAGGGGCTAAAATATAGACAAATACACAGATACACAAATGCACACACACACACGCAGAAACGTATTTAAACAAATACACACAAATTACAGAAACCGCACAAATACACACACCCACACACACACACACGGCATCGTCGGAGGTGGACGTCTGTACCGGCGCTCCATATCAGCTCAACACGGCCAGAGGCATTACCTAAATGAGTATCTTTGAATGAGTCAAGCTCTGTACCAGGTTAGACTAAATGATTTTTCATTATTAGAAGGAAAAGAAATAATAAGTTTAAATAAGACTTGTTCAAACAACAAAGAACCACGATGCGTTGAGTCAGCTGGGTTTGTTTATACTACAGCAAGACGGGGAAAGCGTGCATACTTTGTAAATACACACTCTGTTCATTTAGTTTTACAAAATGGATACATACTTCAGTAAAACAAATTTGGAAAAGAAAAGGGATAAAAGTAAAAAGCAAAATGATGATTTCTACCAAGAACTGGTTGAAGTGGAGACTCACAATAGACTGGTTGAACGTGTACACAAACTAGAAATGGCTTTCAGAAATGAAATTGATGAAATAAAGAAGCAAATGCACTTGCAAAAGGAAGAGATAGAAAAACTGGGAAGGGAGGCCAATAAGAAAGACACAACCATCAGTGAACTAACAGTGGAATTGAATACCCTTAGGAAGAAAGTGAGTGAAATGGGAAGTACAGTAGTTAATCACGAGAGTGTTATGGAAGAGTTAAAAAATGACACAGAGACAATTAGACAAGCAAGCAGTCTTATGGACCAGAGCAGTGATATTGAGGAGAAGATAAAACAGGTGAATGAAGCTATGCAAAGCTACAAAAATGATGTAGAAATCACGTATGCTGAAATGGTGAAAGTAAAGAAAGACTTAGAAACAAGGGTGGAGGAAAAAAAACATTAAAAAGGAAGTGAAAAGAATAATCCAAAACAATCCAAAGTTAGTCAGAGATTCAGTAGAAATAAATAAATCAATAGTAATCACTGGTATAGAAGAGGAAGAAATTAAAAACAAAATCACTAGAGACAAAAAAGAGATGACAAATGTAATGAGCTTACTGAAAGAAGTATCAGAGGAAATCTGTAGTAAAGACATAGAGGAACACAAAAGGTTAGGGAAATACGAGAAAAGCAAGACAAGACCTCTAAAGGTGACTTTCCAGAGTGTAAACACTGTGGAAGAGATACTAAAAAATGAAAGAATCTTATGGAAAAAGAGGAGTTCAAAAATGTATGGATAAAAAGATGTCTAACACAAGAGGAACTGGAATTACCGAAAGAGAAAAGGGAGGAAGCAAAAACAAAAAATGAGGGAAGATCAGAAGAGGACAAGAAGAAATTTTTTTTACAAAGTAATAGGATTGCAGGTACGAAAGTGGTACACAGGATGGAAGAAAAAGGAGGAAGTTAGTAGAACCATGTCATGACAAGTATATAAACAAGATGATAAAGTTGATGTACTCAAATGTGGATGGAATGGTATCTAAATTACTAGAGATGAATGATTATGTCAGAGAAAATGAACCACAAACAATATGCCTAACTGAGACAAAATTAACACCAAGGATATCCAATGACATACTAAACTTAGAGGAATACAATATATGGAGAAGAGACAGAAATTAAAAAAAAGGAGGAGGAATTATAATATTAACTAAGAAAAATCTAAATGTCAAGGAAATAAACCTAGATATACCATCACAAGTAGAACTGATTGCAGTAGAGATCGACACATCTGAAGGTAAAGTAATTGTAGCAAATTTGTACATGCCACCCAGATCAAACACATGGGAAAGAGACGAATATGAGGACCTGGCAGAGAGTACAATTCAGAGTATAAGATCCTTGCTACATAAAATGGAAGAGAAATCGGAAAGAATGATACTAACTGGGGATTTCAATACAAATATAAATTGGAATACTCTAGATATAAATAGCCAAGAAAGCTGTTGGGACCAAAAGCTCCTGGATCTCGTACAAGAGTTTTTCTTAACGCAACATGTGAGGGAAACCACTAGAAAAAGAGGACTTGATGTACCTTCAGTGCTAGATCTAATATTTACTAGGCAAGAAAATGACATTGACAGTTTAATATACCACCCTCCACTCGGCAAAAGCGATCATGCAGTACTAAATTATAACTTCAGGATAGCATATGACATAGTAAACAGCAATGACAGTTACAAAAAGAGACTAAACTATAAAAAGGGAAATTATCAAGACCTAAAGAAGTATTTCTTAGAAGTTGATTGGGAAAATGAGCTTAGAGGACAAGATTTAAATGCTGTATATAAAAATTTTTGTGAATTTTATGAAATAGGAGTCCAGAAGTACATCCCACAGCACAAAGAAGCAGATAAGAAAATACAGAAATGGTTCAATACAGAATGTAAAAAATCAAAAGAAAGAAGAGATTTGTTGTGGAATAGATACAGAAGACACAATAGTGAAAGGGCGTATAATAATTACAAACAGGCAAGAAACGACTATACAAGAATAAGGAGGAAGCCCAAAAACAGTTTGAGGAGGATATAATAAATAAAGTAGTGATCAACCAAAAGCTGTTTTACAGCTATATCAGAAGCAAAACCAAAGTAAAAGATATAATACAGTCCATCACGGACGAGGGAATCACTTATACACAAGAGAAAGATATTTGTGAAGCACTAAATAAGAATTTCCAATTAGTTTTTACAGAAGAAAAAAATTTTGAGAGGGAATATGTGGAACACGCATGTCCACACATACTACCAGATATACAAATAGCAGAAAAAGTAATACAAGAGGAGTTAAGTAGATTAGACAGAGGAAAAGCAAGTGGTCCTGATGAAATTTCATGTTGGGTGTTACGAGAATGTGCAAAGGAGTTAAGTAAACCATTATTTTCAATTTTCAAGAAATCCTTGAGTCATGGGAAACTACCTGATATTTGGAAAAAAGCAAATATAGTCCCCTTATTCAAGAAAGGAAATAGACAAAATCCTCTCAACTACCGACCAGTATCACTGACCAGTGTTGTAAGCAAGGTATTAGAAAAACTTATAAGAAAAGCTTGGGTAAATCATCTAGAAGAACACAGTATGATAACAGAAAGACAGTTTGGTTTCAGAAAAGGAAAATCATGTGTTACTAATCTGTTGAGCTACTATGACAGAGTAACAAACACAATACAGGAAAGGGAAGGATGGGTGGACAGTATCTATTTAGATTTCAAGAAAGCTTTTGACACAGTACCACACCAAAGACTTTTATGGAAGCTGTACCATCAAGGAGGAATTCGAGGCAAACTGTTTTGTTGGATGCAAGACTTTCTCATAAAAAGAGAAATGAGGACAGTACTAAGAGGAAACTACTCATCATGGAAAGAAGTGACTAGTGGAGTACCATAGGGTTCGGTGCTGGCACCAATCATGTTTCTAGTGTACATAAATGATATAAACAGTAACACTGGAAATGAGAGCTATCTGAATATGTTTGCAGATGATGCAAAAATACAAAGGAGAATTACTAGCACAGACTCTTGTAGGGAGCTACAAGAAGAATTAAATAAACTTCATGAATGGAGTAGTACATGGCAAAAGGAATTCAATGTGGACAAGTGTCATGTAATCAAGTTTGGTAAAAGTGGAAAAAGACCTGATTGGGATTATAAGTTAGGAAATAAAACCCTATACACATCAGAAAGAGAGAAAGACCTAGGTGTGATTATCAATAACAGACTATCTCCGGCTGACCACATCAGCGAGAAGGTACGGAACATGTATACACTGCTTGCAAATATGAGAATAGCATTCACATACATAAATGAAGACATGCTAAGAAGGATAATAACATCATTCATTAGACCAAGCCTGGAATATGCATCAGTAGTCTGGAGTCCTCATCTCAAAAAACATATAGACAAGATTGAAAAAGTTCAAAGGGCCGCTACAAGATGGATACCAAGCTTAAGGGACCTAAGCTACGAAGAAAGAATAAATAAACTGAATCTACCAACACTACAGGAGAGAAGGAAAAGAGGTGACATGATAATCCTATATAAGTGCATATCAGGAAAGGAGAAAATAGACATAAATGATTACTTAACATATGGAGAAGCATCAGCAAGAGGACACTGCAAAAAACTGCATAAGAAGAGAGGTGATAAAGACGTAAGGAAATTCAGTTTCCCAAACAGAGCAATTGATCAATGGAACGCACTACCGAATGAAATAGTGTGTGCCAAAACAATTCACAAATTTAAGGATATGTACGATAAATATGGTCTAAGACACGGGACAGTACGAGCTTGACTCATTCCTGTTAAGATACAATTAGGTAAGAACACACACACAAACCTACATACTAATACACTCCCACAGAAATGCACATACATAAACAGACACACGCAAATAAAGACACACATACAAATAAGCACACACACACACACAAATAAACATATACACAAATAAACACACAAAAATGCAAACACAATTACAGTCACAGACATAAGTACACACACACACACACACACACACACACACACACACACACACACACACACAAACACACACACACAAATACACTATCGCACACATACACACAAATACAAACACAAATACAAAAAAATACTGTAGCACCAGTCGAGCAGGGCAGTACTCCCAAGGTGGATGGAAAGCTGATGACAGGGAGAGCTGGAGCTCCCGTTTCATCAGCCCTCGGGACTAGGTCCCGACCATCCTCTTTGCTGAACTTTCTCAGTGTCTCAGTAATACAGAAAGTAGGCCGGCATGCTCTCCAATACAAGTTTCTCTATCAACACCAAACTACATGCATAGTACACAGTGCACTTCCTTTTCTGAAATTAAAAAAAAAAATCATGGCAGCACAACACTTGGCCCCGGAGTCCACAGGGGGGGGCATAAATGCCCCCACCTTCCGCCCCTCTCCCGGTGACGACTCGAGCTGCCTGAACCACTGTCTGACTCTCTTCTTTTCATTTCTGCAACATTCGTGGCCTTTCCTCTAACTTTCGCTCTGTTGAGCATCACCTCTCCTCTAAACCTCACGTTCTTTTGCTAACTGAGACTCAGCTATCTGAGGGAACTGACAGCAGACCCTTTTCTGTATCCTCCTACTTTCTTTATACTCATTTAAAAGCCAAAGGTGGCTGTTGTGTATATATACGCAACGACTTATCTTGCTCTCGTGTTCCTGAACTCGATTCTTCTGAATTCTCCACACTCTGGCTTCGGCTTTCCTGTCATTCTCTGACTAAATATATCTGCGCTGTTTACTTATCTCCTAATTCTGCTGACTATCAAAAATTCTTTGACTATCTTGCTTCTACGATGGAACACATTCTATCCATTTCTCCTTTCTATGAACTCTCCATTCTAGGAGATTTCAGTGTTAACCACCACCTTTGGCTCTCCTCTCCTTTCGCTGGTCCACCTGGTGAACAAGCTTACACCTTTTCTATCCTTGGTGACCTGGAGTAGCATGTGCAGAACCCTACCCATGTCCCTGACCGCCTTGGAGAGAGCTCCAGTGTGCTTGGGCTCTTCCTTGCAACTGGTTCTTCTGCTTGCACTGTTGATCTTTGCTCTGTTGGGCTCCTCCGATCACAACCTTATCTCCTTGACCTGTCCTATCGCTCCGGTACAGCCTATGGACTCTCCAGGGAGGCGTCATCTGTGGCACTTTGGAGCTGAGGATTGGGAGACCCTCGGGCAGTGCTTCTTTGATTTATCCTGGAGTGATTGTTGCTTCCTTGGCCGGGAGTCGTCTGAGTGTGCCTTCCACATTGCGGAGGTTGTTCTCTCGGGTGTGGAGGCATACATTCCTTTCTCATGTCCTTTGACGGGTGCGGGGTGGGCCTTGGTTTGATCCCGCTTGTTCTGGTGCTGTCCACGATGGGGAGAGGGCCTGTAGTGGGTACTGGAGCCAACCCACCCCTGAATCACATCTATTATGCGCTTCTTCCCGGAAACGTGCTAAGTCTGTTCTTCGCTCTGCTGAAAATTATTCCATCCTTGCTGGATGCTCTCAACTCTCCAACTCAAATTCTTCCTGCTGCTTCTGGCACCTTGCCAAGGGCTTTCCTAGCAACTTTGCCTCATCATTCTTCCCTCCTCTTTTCTGCTATGATGGCTCTGCGGCTGTTTCTTCTACTGATAATGCAGATCTCATTGCTCAGACTTTCTCCTCCAATTCCACCTTGGACTATTCCGGTGCTGTTCCTCCATCACTTCCCCCCTCTGACTTCCTCGTGGCTGACATTAAACTATCTTCAGCTGATGTATTCTCTGCCATGACGGGTCTGAATGCTGATAGGGCATGTGGGCCTGGTGGAGTCCCTCCTGTTGTTCTCGGGAATTGTGCTTCTGCGCTTACACCCTACCTTGGCAAACTCTTTTGCCTTTGTCTATCAACTTGTACCTTTCCTTCTTGCTGAAAGTTTGCTCTCATTCAGCTAGTCCCAAAGAAGGGTGACCATTCCCAACCCTCTACCTATCGTCCAATTGCTTTAACATCCTGTATCTCAAAAGTTTTTGGGTCAATTCTTAATAGAAAAATTAACATCTTTCCTATCACATCCTTCTTTCTGATTGTCAGAATGGGTTCCGTCAGGGACGCTCCTCTGGCGATCTTCTCACCTACTTTCCAGACGCCTCGTCATCCTCCTTTCGAGACTTTGGCGAAAACTTTGCCATAGCACTTTACATCACAAAGGCTTTCGATGGAGTCTGGCGTAAATCTTTAATTTCCAACTGCCCTCTTACGGTTTCTATCCTTCTATCCGTGCCTTCATCTCTAGCTTCCTTTCTGGTCATTCTATAGCTGCTGTTGTAAACGGCCATCGTTCTTCTCTTAGATCTATAAACAGTGATGTTCCCCAGGGCTCTGTCCTATCACCAACTCTCTTCCTTTTATTCATCAATGACCTTCTAACCAATACATCTAACCCTATCCACTCATACGCTGATGACTTTACCCTTCACCTTTCCATTCGGTTCCCACAACGTCCATCTCAGGAGTTACTTCAACAAACAAGGGATGAAACTATGGCACACCTAATGTCTGCCTTGGCTCATATCTCTGACTGGGGTAAAAATAATTTGGTTGTTTTTAATGCATCAAAAACTCAGTTTTTACACTGATGAACCCAACAAAATATTCCACAGGTGTACCCACTAATGTTTGATAATATTCAGCTTAATCCTGCATCATCCTTGAACATGCTTGGGGTTTCATATACTCAGGACTTATCTTGAAAAAATCAAATTACATCTCTTGTAAAATCTGCTTCCAAGAGATTTGGTGTGCTAAGCCGACTCCATTCCTTCTTTACCACTGCACAATTGTTGACTCCATACAGGGGTTTTATCCGCCCCTGTGTGGAGTTCAACTCTCATGTGTGGGAAGGCTCCCCACATACAGCTCTTCTCAATAGGGTTGAGTCAAAGGCTTTTCGTCTCATTAACTCTCCTCCTCTTGCTGACTCCCTTCAACTTCTGTCTCTTGGTCGCACTGTTGCATCTTTCTCTCTTTTCTATCGCTATTTCAATGGTCACTGCTCCTCTGAAATGTCTGCATGCATTCCTCCACCTCTACGTCGGGCTCGTAGCACCCGTCTAGCGACAAACTCTCATCCCTTTTCTGTCCAACTCTCTAATGCAAGAGTTAACCGTTACTCCCAGTCCTTCATTTATGCAACAGGTCCACCCTGGAAATGTCTTCCTCAGTCTGTATTTCTTGCTTCCTTTGATCTCCAATCTTTCAAACGCAGTGTCCAGGCATCTCGAAATGATCGGATCTTGAATTTGGCTCTCTCTTGCATTTTGTTTTTCTCTTGGAAGGAACAATAATTGCTGGCTCGCGGCCTTTGATTCATTCTCCCTCGCATGAAAAAAAAAATACACACACATAAATACACATACATCCATACACACAGATACACACACACACAATTACACAGATACACAAAGACAAATACAAACACTAACATAAATTCACACAAACAGACACACACATTCACTTTGAAACATGTACAGAAATACATGTAACGCCGGGTAATTTTTTATCCCACCGTTATTGTTCATCAGTGTAACGCCAGATATTTAATCTTACCGGTGTTACCAGTGTAATGGTCGGAAATTGGATTTCCCACCGTTGTTGGTTCTGTTTAACTTACTCGTTGATAATACAAATGGTACTCAACTTAGTCTCCCCTCAATGACTGATAAAATATTCACCTCAGTAAAAACAAAAGGGGGTAGCACTTCGACTTTGAATGATAAAGGTTAATTGTTTAACAGATAGTTTTGGTAGCGTTTGTAGTTTTGGCCGAGTCGAGAATAAGTCAGTACCACGTGTGTTCGTCGTTCCCAAAGCGGAGGAATCTTGAACTGGAAGGGGAGTGAGTTATGCGTAAGAGGACATAATTCCCTTGATTGGGTATCAAAATGACATACTTTACTCTAATAATTCTATACTTGTTAATCAACAGACATTTTTGAATTACATGACCTTTAATCATATGTAAAAAGGTTGTAAATTAAAGCTATGGTTTGGGCGGACATCATACAATATTGTTACCAAGCGAAGCACTTTGAATATTTAACTGATTTCTGAGGACATCATACCACACTCTTTATTATCGGTTATTCTTGGGCTCGTCGATAGCCTCAAGACTGGGACATTTATTGGCATGAATTGTCTTTTCAGGCTGGCATAGCCTCGAACCAAAAATAATCACTCGTGCTCTATTTCGTCTGGGCAGTATAATCTCATCATATCATTCACTAATAATTCACAATCACTATTAATTCATAATCATTAATAATTCATAATCATCATAAATGCATAATCACCAATAATTCATAATCACTCGGGCTTGTTTAGCCTCGAGGAACAACTAAAAAACCACGTTTTTTGCTCACAACCACTACGTTCCCTTCAATGCTCCCAATATTCCTAACATATTAATATAAGAGAAAGAAAAAAATTGATGAGTTTGAATTCGCCTTTCCGTTACATGACCACATTAACTTTCAAACTTTTGTACCTTATCTACTATAAAAATAAAAGGTTCACCTGATTGATTCATAATACAATTTCTATTACATTCAGTTTATAAACTGTTCATGGGTAGTGTAAGTGTGTGTGTACGACAAGTCTATGGGCAACATCACATGATGGCCTCGTGCACACCCCCGACGTCACGGTGTCTGTGAACTGAATCAACGTCTGTTTGTCATAAAAAGACATTGTAGTTACTTGTAGAGAAGTTATATATATTAGACTTGTGGACGAGCGGTTGTTATACTTGAGTTATTTGTACATTGATAATCTTGGTTCCCATTTGTCATGCAATGACAGGAGAGATAAAGAAGAGTATGGGACTATTTTTATTTGTCTTGGAAATATTAACAAGTCTCTCGCACACGAGTGAGTATAAGTAGAGTCCCTCTCTCTCTCTCTCTCTCTTCCAAGTTGCTAAGCCTTTCTCCCCACTACCTGCCGATTCTATGGCCTCTCTTCTGAGCTCTCTTTCCTAAATTCTGGTGAAACAGGGGTCGTGTCACGTGTGTTCCCTGTGGTTGGAAAGTTCTAGAAGCCTGTGTGTGAGTATGTGTGTATGTGTGTATATGGTCACTAGGCTTTGTTCACCTGCTGTTTCGCTGACAAACTAACTGCATCATCTCCTGACTTGCTACTTCCTAATCTGTCGTCAGCTTTTCCTCAGTTAACTTGCAAGATCATTTCCCATTCCCAGGCGCGCATAGAGCTGTCTATCTGTCTATTTATCTATCTATCTATTATGATTTGTAAATATAATATGGAATCCTAACATATGCTCGGCACATGCCACTGGAGGTCCTCCGACAGCAATTATCATTGACATATGCTAATCTATTAGTACATAATATTGATTATAATATTGTATACATATAATATTCATAGTAAATAGTAATTATTCAGTAATATTACATTTTAAACAAGTTGTATACATATTTGAATAAATGCAATGGTTGTTGTATAACATTTTGTAAGATGTGTATGTATAACAGACATACGCATATAATTGTGCAATGGTAATACTGCTAGGTTATACATTACATATTGAGTTATCCCTTTAGTAATGTCTAATATTTCACCTAACTTGTATGATGATACTGGTAATACAGAATTGTGGTATAGTTGTATGACTTATAACATTGTAGTAGCATTGTGGTAATACATAATTGTAACATTTTATGAATTGTTACAAAATATTGTGGCAATGCATAATTGTGTTGGCCTTATAATTGTAGTTACATTTTGTTAATGCAACTGTTACATAAGTGTCTTGGCCTTATAACTGTAGTGAAAGTTACATAAAAGTTACATCTTGTTAATGCAACTGTTACATAATTGGCAAAGTGTAACATAATGCAATCGTTTGTCGTTACATAATTGTTACATATCGTTTGTAGTTACATAATTGTAGTTAAAGTTACATAAAAGTTACATCTTGTTAATGCAACTGTTACATAAATGGTACATATTGTTTGTAGTTACATAATTGTAGCAAGTGTAAGATAATGCAATCGTTTGTCGTTACATGATTGTTACATATCGTTTGTAGTTACATAATTGTAGTTAAAGTTACATAAAAGTTACATCTTGTTAATGCAACTGTTACATAAATGGTAAAGTGTAACATAATGCAATCGTTTGTCGTTACATAATTGTTACATATCGTTTGTAGTTACAATTATAATAATTGCGGTCCTGACATATGTGATCTTACTCTATTATTTTTTCTTTCTTTCTTTCTATCTTTTTTTCTTTTTTTTTTCTTTTTTTTTGTATGTATTGATTTTCTATAGTTTGTTTTCTTCGTTTGTCTACGCTTTTTCTGTGTTGTTCATGGTTGCATAATTACTGGTTAATTTCCTAGGGACCCTTTTTTTAAGGTTTAGTATATATTGCACAGATATTACTGAAAATGATATTATATAGTCCCATATTTTGTTATATAAAAAATATATATATATACACTATATACAGTATTAACTATATACACTGACTTGTTCTTCACTTGTACATATCGTGGGCAATATATGTGTCAGCATTGTGTGGAAATCTTTGTCTTCACGACTGTGTGGAAGATGTTCATTCTTGCTAACGTCATTTGTGTTGTCCATTTTTTTTTCTTCCTTGTAACTTAATTTGTCTGTTTCCACTAGGTAGCTTTAATTAATAAATGTTTAATACAGTTCTTTTAATCGCTCACTGAGTAACTGTGATGGTATATTTTCTTTAATACCTTGTAGATGTATGTATGCAACACGTATTTTATGTAGGTATAAATGATAACACTCGTTTGTAGTAAATAAATATTATAATAAATGAATGAATATATTCAGTGTAGAATATTTATTGTTGGTGATTATTTAGTGTTTGAGTAATGCAGATAACTGAAGTAAGTATGTGTATTTAAGCTGTAACTATACAGCACGTTTTATATGTTTGTGCAGAAGCTTATTGTCTATCACTGTGTATTGTATAAATGAAGTAACTATGTAACTCTCTAATTTTTACCGTGGTGGAAATGGTGTTAGTGATGGTGCAGGTGGTGCGTTGACTGACGTGGCGTCTTTTCAGCAAGCACGCATGATGACGTCGACTTCCCACACTGGTAGCTGTGGTGAGTAAATGAGTAGCGATGAGTAACTTGAGTGAAGATGAGTGAGTAGGATGAGTTGTGAATATGGACTTGATATTTGCTTCGTCGTCTTGACCTCTTCACTCCTGCGTCAGCAGTGGAGGTTGGGTGGATGTAGCAGAGAGAGGAGGGTGAGGTCTGGTGGTTGTGAGTTGTGAGTCGTGTCTCACTTTCCGTTTGTTTGTTTTGTTTTTCTTCCTCGAGGTATTCATGGTCCTTTTTTCTTGTGATTTACTCGTTGTAGGATGAAGACTGCCGCTACTTGTAGGTGCGTGTAGAAGATTATACAGACGACTCGTAGAGTTGTTACTTGTAGTTGATTGTTGATGGTTGTAGTTCGTTAGTTCGTCGTAGAAATTTCAAGATTGTTTGTATCAGTACTTTGTTAAACTACTTGCAAGGCGTCCTGTGACCTCTTCACCTCTACATCAGCGTGATGATCAGGGAGACGGAGGGGGGGTTGGAGAGAATACTGTCAGGAGCTGGTTGTGAGTTGATGGTTGTGAGAGGTATTTTTTTGTTTTTAATCTTGATATTTTGTAGGAATTCACTGTTGATTCGTAGACGAGGTTCGTATCCCACTGCTGCCACCAAATGTCACCAAAAGACTTTGTAATTACTTGTAGAGAAGTTATATATATTAGACTTGTGGACGAGCGGTTGTTATACTTGAGTTGTTTGTACGTTGATAATCTTGGTTCCCATTTGTCATGCAATTACAGGAGAGATAAAGAAGAGTATGGGACTATTTTTATTTGTCTTGGAAATATTAACAAGTCTCTCGCACACGAGTGAGTATAAGTAGAGTCCCTGTCTCCCTCTCTCTCTCTCTCTCTCTCTCTCTCTTCCAAGTTGCTAAGCCTTTCTCCCCACTACCTGCCGATTCTATGGCCTCTCTTCTTCTGAGCTCTCTTTCCTAAATTCTGGTGAAACAGGGGTCGTGTCACGTGTGTTCCCTGTGGTTGGAAAGTTCTAGAAGCCTGTGTGTGAGTATGTGTGTATGTGTGTATATGGTCACTAGGCTTTGTTCACCTGCTGTTTCGCTGACAAACTAACTGCATCATCTCCTGACTTGCTACTTCCTAATCTGTCGTCAGCTTTTCCTCAGTTTAACTTGCAAGATCATTTCCCATTCCCAGGCTCGCATAGAGCTGTCTATCTGTCTATTTATCTATCTATCTATTATGATTTGTAAATATAATATGGAGTCCTAACATGTTATCCACCAGGTCTCGGTAACGAATGTCTACGTTAATCTTTTAACAACATTACTTCATATTGTTCACGACAAGTAAGGATTAAATAACCAAGGGGGGGGGGAGAAAGGAGGAATGTGTACAGCTCACCTGAATCAACGTATGTTATCCACCACGTCTCGGTAGCGAATGTGGCATGTCAGGCACCTATGGACGCCACTGCTAGATCAAATGAGACTGTTTTTGCAATATGGTGGGTTTTAATTCTCTTCACTATTTATATAGTAATATACACATGACGTTAGGACTTTTGATTGAATTGGGGAAAATTTGGGATTCAATCCTTACTAAATTTAAATACTGAATTTACTGCCATCCTGCCTTGAATTTGGGGTAGCTTATGCCATCTAGTGATGGCTAAGGCAAGCGGGACTATTTGATCCTCACAAATTACATTATTTTGTCCTTTTTTGACTATTAATCTTACATATTTGGGTTCTAGCAGCTTCATTAGTAAGCATTACACAACAATGATACGGAAAGAATTGCATACCCATTATTATTCTGTTTAAGGTTTGAACTTGGCGCCCAAAAATGACGCACAAGCACGGGGGGGGGGGGCGTTGCTCACATCTGTTATCCGTTACTCTACCAGATGGATGAACTCCCATAGCTCAACACTTACAGTTACACTAACTATGCATAGATACAGAGATGTATACAAATAAAAATAAAGTTATCCCTACATCGATTATTAACACATGAACTACTACTTAGGACAGGAACTTATAGCCCAGTATTCAGATTACACCCTATCTAACTTAGAAATTACAGTACCTCTAAACATATACATGAATACTAAATCTGTAGCACTACATACACACACAAATACATCCACAAAAACCGCACAAATACACACTCACGCACAAATAAACGCACATACACACGTTAATATGCAGACACAAATACACACAGAGACTTACATATACGCACACAACGTTACAAACACAGACAAATACACATTAACAATTACACACACAAAGATACAAACACAGACAAATACACATTTACAAATATACATACAAAAATACACATACACACGAAAGACACAGAAATACACAGACGAAACACACAGAAATTAACATAAACAAAAATACATACACAAATACACACATCCACACACAAATACATACACCCAAATACACATTCATACACAAATAAACACACATACATACATGTATAGACACACATACACACACGTATGCACACTTAAATACGCACACAAATACACACATATAAATATACACACACGCACACACACAGAAATGTACACATATACAAATATAAACACATACAAATACAGACACACACACACACACACACACACACACACACACACACACACACACACAAATACACAAATACAAATAAGGTAAATGCACAAATACACACAACTACGTCCACAAATACAAACACAAAAATTCACAGACAAAAATGCACTCACATATTCACACACAAATGCACACACACACACACACACACACACACACACACACACACACACACACACACTGTAAATAAGCACAACAAAAAATACACATACATAAATACAGAGATACATACATATACTGTACACACGTAAATACGAACGTAATCACACACACACACACACACACACACACACACACACACACACACACACACACACACACACACAAATCAACAGAATCACAAATACACAGACACACATAGACACACAAGTATACACACAGAGAAATAAACACAGATATAGAAATACACATGCTAAGAGACACACCCAAATACACACATATACAAATATACACACTCACACAGATCCACACACACACATGAATATACACAGGAAAACACTCGCACAAATTCAAACACACATACAAACATACACAGCTACACATACAAAATATACACACACAAACACACAAATATAGAGAGACAAACATATACACACAAATACAAACATGTAAATAACCACACAAAAATAAACACATACAAAATGCATGCTGTACAAAAACAAATACAAAAGTACACACAAATACACACATACACAAATGCACTTCTCAATAGAGTGGAGTCAAAGGCTTTTCGTCTCATTAACTCTCCTCCTTATACTGGCTCCCTTCAACCTCCGTCTCTTCGCCGCACTGTTGCATCATTATCTCTTCTATCTCTGCTTCAATGAACTCTGCTCCTCTGAACTGTCTACTTGTATCCCTCCACCTCTACGACGGGCGCGTAGCACCCGTCTAGCAACAAACTCTCATCCCTTTTCTGTCCAACTCCCTAATGCAAGAGTTAACCGTTACTCCAGTCCTTCATTTATGCAACAGGTCAACTCTGGAACTGTCTCCCTGTGTATTTCTTACTTACTCTGATCTCCAATCTTTCAAACGCAGTGTGTCCAGGCATCTCGAAATGAACGGATCTTGAATTTGGCGTTCTTTTGTATTGCTTTAGTTTTTTTTTTTTTTTGAAGGAACGGTTTGCGGGCTCCTGGTCTTTGGTTCCTTCTTCCTTACACACACACACAAATATATATATATATATATATATATATATATATATATATATATATATATATATATATATATATATATATATATATATATATATATATATGTCAGACTCTGTACCCAGACCTGTAGTCTCATCGGCTAACTCCATAAGGTCAGTGACTTTCTTCCTCTGTATTGTTATTTTTATGACAAGTTTACTCATCAAAGAATAGACTTTCGAACAGGATATCTTGTAGTGGTCCCTCCAAAGCTAAATCAAGATCGACTGATGGCAGCGAGAATAGATAGAAATTACCTCTTAAGGCTAAAGGGACATAGAAGGCTCCATAGCACGTTTTTCCTTACCAATTTATTTATGTAACGTCAATGTGATATGTATGCAATCTATGGCGAGATACAAAAAACACAGCAAGAAAAAAGAGAGGAGCGTAACAAGCTTTAACATGCGAACTGAACTGCTCAGAACAGGAATAACAAAGTTTCCTAAGCTGATGAATTACGGTTGTTGGTCACTTCCCTTGTCTCTTTATCTCCCCCCACCCCCCCACCTCTCTCTCTCTCTCTCTCTCTCTCTCTCTCTCTTTGCCCCAAGGATACACATTTTTAAAATGTAGACAGACTGGTAAAGATTGAGCTGAATGTACTTATGAAAAACAAAATCTCACTTCACTTTTGCAACCAATGCAAAATAATGTGAAAACAGAACATCTCAGGGTATTTTTTTTTTTTTATGTGACCGACTCTGGGCATAGGCTTCACAGCCTGCTTTCAAGGCCCAGTAGTCCTCCTTCGTACCGCACACCTCTACATGTCACCACTTCGGCGCTAACACCCACCTTCCATACTGAATACATGCTAGGGCTGTCTCATACAGGACTGGTGTAGTGGTATTAGTGGGGGTATTTTTACGACATGTCGGCGGGTCATCTGGTAGAAGAGTAAAGTCTGATTTTATGAAATTCAAATCCTTAAACTTTTCCCTGCACCAGCGGGATTTGAACCCGGGTCCGTTAGGACTGCAGGCCAACTCTCTAATGTCAGCGTTCACTCGACTGTTCTAAATTTCAAGGCAGCTTATCGTCGGTTCTATATCAAGTGTACCAGTGCAACCTCAACCAGGGTCATCCTAGCCAGTATCAAGTCAACCAGTGCTTTCTCAACCCGTGGACCAGTCTAACCATTGGCGATTCATCCAGTGGCAACTCAACCAGTGCCATTCCAACTAGAGCCATTCCAACCAGTGCCATCCCAACCAGTGCCATTCCAATCAGTGCCATTCCAACCAGTGACATCCCAACCAGAGCTATCCAAACCAGTGCCATTCCAACCAATGCCATCCCAACCAGTGCCATCCCAACCGGTGCCATCCCAAACCTGTACCATTTCAAGCAATGGTCATCTCAACCAGCAACTATCTCATCTAGTGCCATTCTAACCAGTACCATCTCAACCAGTGCCATCCCAACCAGTGCCATCTCTACCAAAACCATCTCAACCAATACCATCGCATCCAGTACCATCCCATCTAGTACCATCTCAGCCAGTACCAACTCAACCAGCGCCATCTCAGCCAGTACCATCTTAACCAGTATCATCTCAATCAGTATCACCTCAAAAAGTACCATCCCAACTGGTGACCATCTCAACTTGCATCAACCCAACTAGTACCATCTAAACCAGTACCATTCCAACCAGTAACATCTCAACAGTACCATCCCAAGCAATGACCATTTCAACCGGTGCCATCCCAGCCATTACCATCCCAGCCAAAATCATGTCAACCAATACAGTTTCAACAAGTACCATCTCAATTAATGCCATCCAAACCATTACCACTCCAACCAGTAACCACCTCATCTAGTACCATCTCGACCAGTACCATGTCATCCAGTACGATTTCAGACAATACAATCTTAATCAGTACCATCTCCACCAGTGCCATCTCAACCAGGACCATCCCACCCAGTACCATCTCAACCAACACCATCTCAACCAGTGACCATCTCAATCAGTTCCATCTCAGCCAGTACCATCTAAACCAGTACCATCTCAACAAGTGACCATCTCAACCAGTATCCACCTCAGCCAGTACCGTCTCTCTCACAATAACTTTGTCTTGGAAATATTAACAAAGTCTCTCACACACGAGTGAAGTATAAAATAGAATCTCGCTAGCTACCTCCCTGTCTCACTCTCTCTCTCTCTCTCTCTCTCTCTCTCTCTCTCTCTCTCTTCCATGTTGCTAAGCCCTTCTCCCTACTACCTGCCGGTTCTATGGCCTGTCTGCTGAGCTCTGCTTCCTAAATTCTGGTGTAGCAGGGGTCGTGTCACGTGTGTTACACTGTGGTTGGAAAGTTCTAGAAACCTGTGTGTGAGTATGTGTGTATGTGTGTGTATGGTCACTAGGCTTTGTTCGTATGCTATCTCGCTGACACACTACCTATATCATCCCCTGACTTGCTACTTCCTGTGTATTGTTAACATTTCCTCAGTTAACCTGCAAGATCATTTCCCTTTCCCAGGCTTGCCTGGAGCTCTGTCTATCTATCTATTTATCTGTCTATCTATCATGATTTGTAATTATAATATGGAGTCCTAACATTGCTCGGACGCACCGCTGAAGGTCCTCCGACAGCAATTATCATTGACATATGCTAATCTATTAGTACATAATATTGATTATAATATTGTACACATACAATATTCATAGTAAATTGCAATGATCTAGTAATATTACATTTTAAACAAGTTGTATACATATTTGAATGAATGCAATGGTTGTTGTATGGCATTTTGTAAGATGTGTATGTATAAAAGACGTACGCATATAATTGTGCAATGATAATACTGCTAGATTATACATTACATATTGAGTTATCCCTTTAGTAATGTCTAATATTTCACCTAACTTGTATGATGATTCTGGTAATACAGAATTGTGGTAAAATTGTATGACTTTACATAATATTGTAGTAACATTGTGGTAATACATAATTGAAACATTGTGAATTGTTACATAATATTGTGGTAATGCATAATTGTGTTGGCCTTATAATTGTAGTTACATTTTGTTAATGCATTTCTTACATATTTGTGTTGGCCTTATAATTGTAGTTAAAGTTACATAAAAGTTACATCTTGTTAATGCAACTGTTACATAATTGTTATATATTGTTTGTAGTTACATATTTGTAGCAAGTGTAACATAATGCAATCGTTTGTCGTTACATAATTGTTACATATCGTTTGTCGTTATATAATTGTACCAAGTGTAATATAATGCAATCGTTTGTCGTTACATAATTGTTACATATTGTTTGTAGTTACATAATTGTAATAATTGCAGTCCTGACACTGAATCCGGTCATGCTGCTGTCGATGATGTGCCATACCACTAGCTTGTGGAGACAACAATTTGCTTTTTATTTCACTTATAGAAGGAGTCTATGTGATGATGTGCCATGCCACTTGCTTGTGGAGACAACAATTTGCTTTTGTTTCATTTATAGAAGGAGTTTATGTGGTATTTTGGCATTTGTAGTAACACTTACACTTATTTTCATTTGTTTGTTATGTGATCTTACTCTATTTCTTTTTCTTTTTCTTTTTTTGTATATATTGATTTTCTATATTTTGTTTTTCTTCGTTTGTCTACGTTTTTTCGGTGTTGCTCGAGGTTGCATAATTGCTGGCTAATTCCCTTGGGACCCTTTTTTAAGGTTTAGTTTATATTGCACAGATATTACTGAAAATGATATTATATAGCCCCATATTTTGTTATTTTATATAAAAAATATATATATACACTATATACAGTATTAACTATATATACTGACTTGTTGTTGACTTGTACCTATCGTGGGCAACGTATGTATCAGCACTGTGTGGAAATCTTTGTCCTCACGATTGTGTTGAAGATGTTCATTCTTGCTAACGTCATTTGTGTTGGCCATTTTTTTTTTTCTGGTCTGCCTTGTAACTTAATTTGTCTGTTTCCACTAGGTAGCTTTAATTAATGTTTAATACAATTCTTTTAATTGCTCACTGAGTAACTGTGATGGTATATTTTCTTTATCACTTTGTAGATGTAATAATGTATAGATGTATGTGTGAAACACGTATTTTATGTAGGTATAAATGGTAACACTCGTTGGTAGTAAATAATTGTTATAATAAATGAATGAACATATACAGTGTAGAATATTTATTCTTGATGCAAGTATTTAATGATTGAATTATGATGATAATTGAAGTAGGTATATGAATTTAAGTTGTAATTATACAGCAGGTTTTATATGTTTGTGCAAAATGTGTTGTCTATCACTGTGTATCGTATGAATGAAGTAACTATGTAACTCACTAATTTTTACCGTGGTAGAAATGGTGTGAGTGGTGTTGCACGTGGTGATAGCGTTGTTCTTCACGGGTTAATTGATGTGTTGTCGTCTCAGCAAACATGTACTGTATGGTGAAGTCGACTTCTCACACTGGTAGCTGTGGTGTGTAACAGAGTAGCGATGAGTAACTACAGTGAAGATAAGTGAGTAAGATGGGTTGTGAATATGGACCTGGTATTTGCTTCGTTGTCTTGGCCTCTTCACTCCTGCATCAGCGGTGGAGGTTGGGGGACGGTAGGAGAGAAAGGAGGGTGAGGTCTGGTGGTTGTGAGTTGTGAGTCGTATCTCACTCTTCGTTTGTTTGTTTTGTTTTTCCTTCTTGATGTATTTGCGGTCCTTTTTTCTTGTGATTTACTCGTTGTGGGATGAAGACTGCCGCTACTTGTAGGTGCGTGTAGAAGATATACAGACGCATCGTAGAGTTGTTACTTGTAGTTGATTGTAGATGGTTGTAGTTTGTTGGTTCGTCGTAGAAATTGCAAGATTGTTTGTATCAGTACTTTGTTAAACTACTGGCAAGACGTCGTGTGATCACTTCTAAATCAGCGTGATGATTGTGGAGACGGAGGGGGGGTTGGAGAGGATACTGCCAGGAGCTGGTTGTGAGTTGTTGGTTGTGAGAGGTGTTTTTTGTTTTCAATCTTGATATTCTGTAGGAATTCACTGTTGATTCGTAGACGAGGTTCGTATACGTTCGCTGCCAACCATATCTCACAATAACGTTGTCTTGGAAATATTAACAGTCTCACACACACGAGTGAAGTATAAAGTAAAGTCTCGCTACCTACCTCCCTGTCTTGCTCTCTCTCTCTCTCTCTCTCTCTCTCTCTCTCTCTCTTCCATGTTGCTAACCCTTCTCCTTACTACCTGCCGGTTCTATGGCCTGTCTGCTGAGCTCTGCTTCCTAAATTCTGGTGTAGCAGGGGTCGTGTCACGTGTGTTACACTGTGGTTGGAAAGCTCTAGAAACCTGTGTGTGAGTATGTGTGTATGTGTGTGTATGGTCACTAGGCTTTGTTCGTATGCTATCTCGCTGACACACTACCTATATCATCCCCCGACTTGCTACTTCCTGTGTATTGTCAACATTTCCTCAGTTAACCTGCAAGATCATTTCCCTTTCCCAGGCTTGCCTGGAGCTCTGTCTATCTATCTATTTATCTATCTATCTATCATGATTTGTAATTATAATAAGGAGTCCTAACATCTCAACCAGTGACCATCCGAACCAGTACCATCTCCACCACTGCCATCTCAACCAGTGACCATCTTAACCAGTGACCATTTCAACCAATATCATCTCAACCAGTACCAACTCAACCAGTCCCATGTCAGCCAGTATCATTCTAGTCAGTGACCACATCATCCGCCAGTGATCGTCTCAACCATTACCGTCTCAACCAGTGACTATTTCATCTCAGCCAGTGAACGACTTCATTAGTAACAACTGATCCATTGACCATGTTAGTTACTTTTTTAAATCACTGACCATTTCAAGGTGCGAAATGAGTAGTGTGCTATTCAGATACCTTTGTTTGAACTTTTTACCCCTCGCTGGAATGTATGGAGGTTCCTGGACGGTTGCCACACATTTCTTTAAATTATTGGCGATCGTGTTGTCGCCTCATCATGTAGCAACGTGTGACATATAACTGATCATATAATTATTTTTCGAGTGCTTTGAGTCTTGGGATATATCAGAGGACAGTTTGATCGGAGAGAGAGAGAGAGAGAGAGAGAGAGAGAGAGAGAGAGAGAGAGAGAGAGAGAGAGAGAGAGAGGCGAAAAATGAGTGGGGGAATCCGGGAGTTATCGAGAAAAATGGCATGTGATGAGGTGACGATTTTTTATTTCCCCTCTCCCTGTGAAGAGGCTGAAAAATGGGAAAGCGGCTGGGGCTGATGAGGTATATGCTGAGATGATTAAGTGTAGTGGAGAGTGGAATGAAGTGCTTGCTGAAGATATGTAAGAATGCATGGATGAGTGAAACTGTGCCATCAGAGTGGAAAAAGGCTGTGACTGTACCCCCTCTCTCCCACCTTATCCTCTCTTCCATCCTCTTCCCCCACCCTCCCAACCCTCTTCCCTTTCTACATCTACCTCCCATCCCATCCCTGCACCTCTCTCCTCTCCTCCTCAACTTACTGAGTGTAGGTCTGGCTTGGACGGATAGTTTATTTAATTCGTTGTCCTCTCGTCCATCCCCTCATTCGTCCCTCACACACTCCCTGTTTTCCGTCTCCCACTTTCCCGAGAGAGAGAGGAGCAGGGAGAGAGAGAGTACATGGACACTCTTGGGGAATCTTGTTTCCTTCTGTATGTCTCTCGCTACTTAACCCTCTCACGCACAGTAAGTTTCAGTAAGTTTTCCGGGGCACTATTTTATCCGCTTGGCCGCCCGGCCCAGCCACCCGCGCCTGGCAAAAAACACGTATTCTCGCCTTATTTTCGCACCCAAACATCAATATACTGCCAGTTTTGTGGTAGGTGGGGGCGCTCACCATCCAGTCACTCAATGTAGTGCTGCTCTCGGATGTCTACCCTGTCCTCTCCTCCATCCTCCTTTCCTTCCATCTTCTTCTACCTTTGTTTCCTTCATTCTTTCCTCGTCCTTCTGCCTACAGGTGACTTTACACTTCCTCTTCTGTCTTTCATTCCTTCATTCTTTCCTTTTCCTTCTGCCTATGGGTGACTCTACACTGAATGACAAGCCAAATGGTTTCCTGTACACCAGAAAACTATTTACTATGCTGGATGGTAACCATATAACCAAATTTTGGCGCCTGGTGGTTTAGTGGGTAATTATTGTGCTCCAATCGGATTGAGCCGGTGAAGGTTTATATCCAAGGGATGGTTGGGGTTTATTGCTCACGTAATGCCACTCAGGGATGAGTGAGGTTGGTCACTCATCTTAAATGTCAGGACCAACTGCCTAGCCCCGGGCTCCTACGCTCCTCATGGGGCAACGTAGGATTGGATGATGGATGGATGGATGGATGGAAACCTATATCGTCTTATTTGTCGATATTTGTTCTAGCTGATAAGCACCACAAAAAAACAGGAAAACATGAATAAAACTACATTAGGCGGCCCTGTATAAACATATCACAACGTCAGTTTCATTTCCCAACATCACCATTCGAATGCATTCCATCATACTGTATCATTAATATGATATTTGTTGGGTAGAGTTGTGCAGCTGACGTTCTTGTACTCACTATGCGCTTCGAGTAGCTGAAACTACTGTTCTGCTAACGTGTAGACGGCGTGAGTTTATGCTGCAGCCTTCGCACCCGCCACTTTCCTGCCTTGGATTATTGTGTTCATGCACTGGATCACTGAACTGATTTTGGTGTCCCGGCTTTAGACATCAGCGAAACTGACAGTATGTACATAAGTCTGACCGGGTGAAGCAAGGTAGTTATATATATATATATATATATATATATATATATATATATGTACGTGTGCATGAAAGTGTGTATGTTCATATGCATGGATGTGTGTATGTATGTATGTATGTACTGTATATATATATATGTTCATATATATATGTATATATGTGTAAATGTATATACATGTATATATTCTGCCTTAATGACCAGGGGCTCCGGCCTCAATGGTCGATAGGCAAAAAAAAAAATAAAAAAAAATAAAAAATCCTGGGTGGGAGGACTTTGATGGATGGTTGCGAAGAGTGAAGACGTGTTTCTGAGCTCTCGTCTAGCTGCAGGGTTGCCTCACCGGCTTTAGCTTTGTTTTGTCCGCCACTAGGGCGTTTTTCAATAAAGTTAGGTTAGCTAGACCTCATTTTCCTCCCTGGCCTTAGTAGATATAGTAGGTGTCAATATCTAATTTCTGAGATTGCCTTTGCTTACCCACCTCTGGAGTGTACCCCCTACTGATCGCTCTGGGGTGTGAGTCACACACAGGCGCGCCCTCCCGAGAGTGGTTTGAGAGGGTAATCTCAGCCTAGGTGGGTCTTCCCCAGGTACTTTGCCCCTTGGTCGTTTTTCTCTCTCTCTTCCCACTTCCCCTTCACGGGGGAAGTGGTAGCTATGATGGACCCCCCTACTGCCTCCCCCCCCTTCAGGGGGGGAGGTAGTCCTGACGACATTCCTACCGTTACTGACCGGCCCCAGACTGACGGACGCCAGACTCGTTCCCCGCTTGACATCCCTGTAAATAACGCGACCTTCGTAACTCTTCATGCTCTAGGTTCCACTCCCCTGTCCAGACTCAATCCCTTCATTGTCAAGAAGGTGATTGACCACTGTGCGGGAGAGGTGGAACAAGTAAAAAAACTTGGAAATGGAGACCTCCTGGTTAAGACGTTCAACTCCTATCAAGTTAAAGACTTGCTAAAGCTGCGTAAGTTTCACTGCCATGATATCGAGGCCAAGATCCCAACATCCATGAATTCCTGCAAGGGTGTTATCACTTGCAGGGATCTCATGGTGATGAGTGAGGAAGAAATCATACAGGAACTTGCTCATCAGGATGTAATTGATGCCAGATTCATTACTCGTTATCTGGAAGGTGTAAGGACGAAGACAGCCACAGTTATCCTCACTTTTGGCAAGGTTTTGCTACCTACAAATGTCAAAGTAGGATATGAAATTGTAAATGTAAGACCGTACATCCCGAATCCCCTTCGTTGTTCAAAATGTCAGCTCTATTGACACCATGAAAAGGCTTGTCGGGCTTCCAACATCGTGTGTGGCAAGTGCGCGGCTGTGGGTCACTCTGCTGACAACTGTACATCCGAGACTGAGTGCTGCTTTCACTGCAAGGATGCTCACTCCACTTCCTCGAGGGTTTGTCCCAAGTGGAAAGAGGAGAAAGAGGTCTGCACAGTGAAGGCAACTGAGGGCATTTCCTTTACGAAGCAAGGAAGAAGGTGAAGGAGTTGCATGCAACTCCCAAGCCCAATACCTCCTATGCATCGGCGGTTGTGTCCTGTCCCGTGATGTGCACCGTTGAGACACAGACTGACCTTACATTCGCTCCTCGTGCCCCACGCCCTACCTCTCAGTCTAAGCCTCCTGTACGTTCCAACTCTCTTACGGATATCCCTGTTGCTACATCATACTCTCAGGCTGCCGCTGCTCCTTCGCAGTCAGTGCGGCCAAAACAGAAGCCTGACAAGTCTGACAAAATTAATTTGACCCCCCCTCACTAAGCAGTCACGTCCTCATGTCCTTCCCGCTCCTGGTCCAACGAGGGAGGGAAAGAATAGCTCTTCCTCGGTGGAGTCTGGGAGCCTTATCATTGACGACAATATGGAAGTCTCCATGAACAAGAACCGGGAAAGGTCCCCCGGTAGCCACTCGCCTGGACGCGGGGGGCATAAAAAAACTAAGCATACTGGCCACCCTCGTAAATCTTAAACCGCCGCATTCACTCTATTACAGTGGAATTGTAGAGGTGTCAGGAATAAGTTCCACAATATAGCAATCTTGCTGTCAATACACAGGCCAGACGTTGTTTGTTTACAGGAGACGCGCCTGGAGGATCATCCTGATCCTCCACAGTTCAAACACTATCACTCATATAGAAGATATGAAGGTCACGGAGTTGTCATATACACACACAAATCACACCCACAAACGGAAGTGATTCTAAATTCTACTCTGGAAGCTGTCGCGTGCAGAGTAAAATTTAATAACACATATCTGTCTATTTGCTCTCTGTACTGTCCTCCACACGGCCCCATTGATAGTGATGCTTTAAATTCACTAGTTGAACATCTGCCTGGAAATAAGTTAGTGCTGGGCGATTTTAACACCCATCACTATCAATGGGGTAGCTTGAGGATTAATGGTCGTGGGGAGCAAGTAGCCGACCTAATACTACAATCCAACCTCTGTCTTCTGAACGATGGTAGAGCGACTCTTGTAGATGATCGTACTGGTAACTTTTCTGCCATTGACTTATCTTTGGCCTCCCCTGGTATACATCAAGATTTCTCATGGGACCCTTACGACGACTCCTTGGGAAGTGATCATTTACCCATCTGTCTTTCTTATACACGCGACATCATTTCGGACCCTCCACCTCCAAAATTTAACTATAAGAAAGCAGATTGGGGATCCTTCTCAAGGATCGTCAATTTAGATATATCTGGCGAGACCATAGATGTTAAGGTCGAAAATATAACTACTTCCATATTACATGCAGCTGAGGCTGCTATTCCCAAGACTTCTACAGTTCATGCGAAGCATAGAGCACATTGGTGGACGCCGGATTGCCGACAAGTATTAAGAAAACGCAATAGGAGATACAGGATTTTTGATAGTCAGCCCACTGAGGAAAATTTTATTGCATACAAACAGGCACGGGCTGAGGCAAGGAGAATAATAAGAAGGGCTAAACGTGACTCCTGGCGGTCCTTTGTGTCCACGGTGACTCGTACAACACCATTACATAAAGTCTGGTCCACTATAAGATTGTTAAATAATAAACGCCCATACTTCCCTGTCACCACCTTGCAGGTGAATAACACCACCTATGACGAGCCTGTGGACATTGCTAACATCCTTGCCAGGAGTTTTTCTCATGTAAGTAGCTCGGCCAATTATGACCCACGTTTCCAACATCATAAACGCACGGCTGAGCTACAGATAATAGACTTTGCCACAGAAGACGTAGACTCCCCGTACAACCAAGAGTTTACGCTAGATGAACTGCTCCTTGCCCTTAAATCCTGTAAAGACACCAGCCCTGGACCAGACACCATCACGTACGGTATGATCCAGCATCTTAATCAGGACAACCTGATTAAGATGTTAGCATTGTACAATGAGATTTGGGCATCTCGAACGTTCCCAAACTCATGGCACTTTGCGCACGTCATACCGATACCCAAAGAGGCTGGTCATCTTATGAATCCCACTTCATTTCGTCCTATTGTGTTGACTTCTTGTCTATGTAAGGTCATGGAACGTATGGTTAACAATAGGCTTCTTTTTGTTTTAGAGTCGAAGAATTTGTTAAATGATCAACAATGTGGCTTCCGTAAATACAGAAGTTCACTAGATCATTTAATGAATTTGGAGCATTGTATTGCAGAGGCATTTGCCAACAAAGAATTCATGATAGGGGTGTTCTTGGACATCCATAAAGCCTATGACATGACCTGGCGACATGGTATACTAATGAAGCTCTATGCTTATGGTTTAAGAGGAAATTTGCCTGTTTTTATTTCAAATTTCTTAAGGGACAGAACTTTCTCTGTCAAATTGCCCCGTAACGTAACATCGGATATATTTATCCAGGAAAACGGGGTGCCACAGGGAAGTGTGCTTAGTCCTACTTTATTTAACATTATGATCAATGATATTCTGTCATCAGCTCCCATCCCGAGGAATCTTAAATACTTGCTCTACGCTGACGATTGTGCAATATGGCACTCTTCCTGTAATGCACAATTTTCAGCTGGGCGGATTCAAGCAGCCCTTGACTCCGTCCACCAATGGGCCTTGCAGTGGGGATTTAAGTTTTCCGTCCGTAAGTGTGCCGCTATAGTCTTTACTAATTGTAACGTACCTAATTTGTGCTTAACTTTGGATAATCAGGCGGTACCTTTTCAAAATTCTGTAAAATTTTTAGGAATACATTTTGATCGAAGAATGAATTTTAACCCGCGCCATCCCGAGGACGTACTTCCACGTCCTCACGTTTTGTCACAGCCAGTCCCGAGGACGTACTTCAACGTCCTGCAATTGCAAGGTTCATAATTTCCACAATTTTCAAAATTCGCGGGAGATTTTCGTTTCACCCGGGTACCCAAGCCTCCCCTACCTGCCGCCAGGCGGGCAGCGTCCTAGACCCCGCGTGACCCGCGCTCGCCCTTGTCTCGGTCACTCACCTGCCAGCAGTGACCCAGGTCAGACATGGCGCGGAAAGGTCTCTCAGATGAGCAAATTGCATCCGTCCTGGAAGCCTTCACTGGAGACGGTGATTCTCCACTCGATGATGATGTGGTGGATCGCGATTACGTCCAGCCAGAGGAAGAAATAAGTAGCAGTGATGAGGAGGTCCCTTCGCCCCGAAAAACGCGGTATGTGACATACCGTAAGGCAAGGGAAGGCCAGCCTGCTCCCCAACCACGTGCACAGCTATCTCTCCATCACGATTCTGATCAGGATGAGGATGAGGACGATGAGGATGACGGAGGCCTAGGACGTGATATCGCCGAGTGGTTGGGAAAGGAGAAAATATCACCACGTGGATCAGAAGGTGGGGCGAGACGACACCTAAGGTATGGTTCAAGTACTTCGTCTGGGGAAGTAGCAAGTGGTGTGGTGGGATTGCTGGGAGAAAGGGAAAGTGTTGTGGCGGCAGCGCGGGGTGAAAGTGAGAGTGGTGTGGGGGTAGTGCGGGGTGAAGGGGCCAGTGGTGTGAGGGAGGCAGCACAAGCACGTGGTGCTCGTAGGCCTAGGGGAGAGGAGGTTGAGTCACTCCCCAGCACTTCTTTCGCCCCTGAATATTCACAAACTTCCTCCCCACAGCCCCAGGATGTGGGGAAAGGAAAGAAAGGGAAGGGAAAGGGCAAAGGAAAAGGGAGAGGGAAGAGAAGTGCGAGTGATGAGAGGCGCCCCTCTCCACCTCCCCAACCTCCCCCACCACCCTCACCTCCCCACCCTGACGAAGGGGACGATGGTGACGTGGCTGGAGACGGTGGTGTCACGTGGAACTGGGAGGATGGGAGTAATTTTACTCCCATCATTCACCAGTTCACTGAGGAGTGGCGGTCAGGTTGCACGGCTCCAGGTGTAAATGCTGGGTCGTCACGTTTAGATTTTTTCAACTTGTTTTTTGATGAGGCGTTTGTTGGGCGCATAGTAGAACAGACAAATATATTTTCACAATCCCAGCGCCTTGAAAGTGAACGCCTAGGAACCACAAGCAAGCATGCAGAACAGTATGACTATCCCGTGACTATATCAGAGATGTTCCTATTTTTTGCCCTGGTAATCTTGATGGGTGTGGTGAGGAAAAATCAAATTCCTGCCTACTGGACAACGGACCCAATCATCCTAACACCTTTCTTTGGAAAGGTGATGGGTCGTAATAGATTTCAGTTTATTCTCGGCCGCCTCCACTTTTTTGATGCAGATGATCCAGCCAATCCAAATAACACCGATAAAATGAGGAGAATTAGGCTGGTATTTGATCATTTACGGGAAATGTTCCGCTCCTCATTTTATCCCTACAGAGACCTCGTCATAGACGAGAGTCTTGTGTTGTGGAGAGGCAATATTTCCTTTAGGCAGTACATACCCAGCAAGAGACACCGTTTCAGGTTCAAGATCTTTGTTATGTGTGACTGTAAGACTGGTTATGTGCAAGACATAGTCTTGTACACGGGCGCACAGACAGATATAATAGAAGATCGGAGTATAGGACTCTCTGGGGCCGTGGTGAAGACAATGATAGAAGAGTACCTTCATCGTGGTCATGTTTTGTACCTGGACAACTGGTACACTAGCCCTCTTCTCGCTAGGTTCCTCCACCAACACGACACCGGAGTCTGTGGTACAGTCAAGAGAAACCGTCGCCATATGGTCAAGATAGGGAGGAAACTTGACAAGAATGAGGTGGTTTTCTTCCAGGCCAATAACATCCTTGCAACCCTGTGGAACCACAACAGGGAAGTTTGCCTCCTATCAACTGTTCACAGCCCCCTGATGCACCGCACAGACTCCGTGGATCACCGTAGCGAGAGGAGGCGCAACGTATGGAAACCAGAGTCTGTACTTGCCTATAATCTGAACATGAGGCAAGCTGATCAGTCAGACTCGATGATTTCAAGTGTTGACTGTGCCAGGACAACGATGAAGTGGTACAAAAAACTCTTTTTCCACTTGCTCGACATCACGGTCCTGAACGCCCACTACCTGCACGCAATGACCACCGGAGTATCCGAGACCTTTGAGGGGTTTGTGAGGGAGCTGGCACGTGAAATAATCGCCAAGCATGCCCAGGAAAGACCCCCACACCGCCCCCGTGCCCCCCGTGCTGCTCAGACTCCCCTATGTCTTGCAGGCCGCCACTACCCCAGCGCAATCCCTTCCGAACCAAACCGTCGTAAACCCCAGCGTCGCTGCCATGTATGTAAGCACTCGACAGTCAGACCATCCACGCAGAGAAAAGACACAAGATACGAGTGTGTCGAGTGCAATGTTGCGTTGTGCCTTCAGCCTTGTTTCAAGGAATATAATAATTTCCTACACTTCTGAAACTGTGTGGGAAGGCAAAATGACTCTCATGATAATGGTAAGGCCAGTCAGTAGGTGCTAAGTCAAATATAAAGTTGAAACGGGTGTTATTTTTTCAGAAAAGTAATGTATAAGATGAGAATTAGTGTAAGTGGAAAGAATTATTATCAAAACTACACCCACTGTGTAAATCTGGTCAGTAAATATGTGATAGCAAGGAAATAAAGTGGAAACGGGTGTAAAGTTAGCATGAATAAAACGTATAAGTTGAACATTACTGTAAGTTGTCATAATTGATGTCACGAGTACACCCACATTCTGGTCAGTAAGTATGTGATAGGAATTATATACAGTGGATGATGTTGTAATGTTAGTAGTAAGGTATTTTTAAGTTGATTACTTGTGTAAGATGAAACAAATGATATCGCGATAACACTCCCTGTGTAAGTACGCGCAAATATGACGCTAAGTTCCATTGTACGTTCAGAAATGATGTAATATCAATTATATCAAGTGTTTACATGTGCAATGTTAGTGTAGAATTATTATATAAGTAAAAAAATAGGTTGTAAGTTGAATTAGTTGTCATAGCGACTTCACCGTGTGTGTTACTATGCGCTATTATTACGCTATATATTTACGTAAGGCCTGAAATAATCTCAAAACAGTTCTATAAAGTTGAAAAGTGTATAATAATATTAGAAAGGTATTATGTTAGTAGAAAAAGCACAATACGAGTTGAAACATCAGTCACAGCGAGTTCACTCACTACGTAAATAAGCGCTAGCATTATGCTAAATGTTATCAAAAGGCCTGTGAATACGTAAAAACAGTTCAATATAATGTAAAATGGTATAATGTTATTGTAGAAGTATTATGTAAGTAAAAAAAATTATATGTATCATGATTTTAGAATGTTAGCGATTCATGGGAACCAAGTTGGCCGATTTTGCTCATTTCTCACGATGGTACAATGCTTTTTTCTGCTCTATTTTTGTATAAAATCCAATATACTCTTTTATCACATGTTTTTATGTTTGTAATAAATTCATTTCTACTTTCATTGGTTTCCCAAACTTATAATACCATAGAAAACGTTTGATGCTCACACCGCATAGGGAGAACACGGGGCCAGGTGGGACCAAGGCATACCTGGTTAAGCTAATTAGGGACCCCAGGGACCACTTTCTTTGCCACCGGCCATTGTTTCTGACCAAAAGCGAAAGTTTAAGCAAAAAAAAAAAATGGTCGAAAAATGCCTGGGATTGGGGGGTACCAGTGGTCAAAAAGTGGCCGGGACGGGGCGGGTTAAACTTCACGTTAATACTTTGCTTGCTCGTTGTGATAAACCGTTAAATGTCCTCAAGTACCTAGCGGGTACCACCTGGGGTGCCGACAGAAAATCTTTATTAATGGTGTATAAGTCCCTTATTCGATCAAAGCTAGACTATGGCGCACAGGTGTATGGCTCGGCATCCGATGCCACGCTGAAAGGATTGGATGTGTTGCAGAATAAATGTTTGCGAATGTGTCTTGGAGCCGTCCGGTGTACCCGTGTGGCTCGTATGGAAGTGGAGGCGAATGTGCCTCCCCTCCGTATTCGCCGTGACCACCTGGCCTTGTCCTATAGTGTAAGGACATTTAGGAAAAGTAATATCGCCAATGTGGCCTGTACCCCCCTGCATCAATACCACCACCTTCTGCGGGGGGTGCGTCGGCCACTTGCCGTTCGCCTCCACTTACTGACTCAGGAGCTTGGTGTGGACCCCAGTGACTGTGACAAGTTGGTGTTAAAAAATATAGCGCCTTGGGAGCCACCTGCCTTTAGTGTTGATGTTACATGGCTCCCAGCACCAAAGGCCAAGGCGCCGGAGGCGGAGGTCCACCACTTGTTTCGCAACATTATCATTCGTCACTTGGGGTCCCACCACTTGTACACGGACGGCTCCAAGACGAGTGAATGTGTGGGTGCAAGTGTGTGGTCGACTGAATGTGCCCTCAGGTATCGGTTGCCAACTCATACATCTGTGTTTCCCTCAGAACTATTTGCTATTGACAAAGCCATAGACTATGCTCTCAATTCTAGACATGACTCATTTGTCATATTTTCAGATTCAAAATCAGCCCTTCAGGCAATTGCATCTTGCACTACGGACTCTCACGAGATCCAGGGCCACATCGTTAATAAGTTGCATTCATGCAACAAGTCATTCACGCTGATCTGGGTGCCTGGTCATTGTCGTATCTACGGTAATGAGCAGGCTGACTTACTTGCAAAGTCGGCTGTAGAGCTCGAGGAGACTTGGGACGTTCCTCGTGATCTACGGTCGAGTCTCTCTCTCGGAAAGAAATCAATAAATCTTCTGTGGCAAGGTCAGTGGACCAGACTAAATATTCCAACCTGTAAGCCGTACCTGGGCGACTGGGACACCGCCAACCGCCCCAGTCCCCTGGAAGAAAAAGTGTTGGCACGATTACGGCTTAATGCCACCGTTTTAACACATATGAAACCTTATATGGAACGACGCTTCCCACCGCACTGTGACATCTGTGATGCGGTGTTATCTATCAGTCATATCATCCTGCGCTGTCGGCGATTTATTCGTGAACGTGCTCCACTTATAAATTACTGCGGTGCAGCAGACGTCCCCTTCACCCTTTCCACCATCCTGGGTGATGGGGACATTGTTATGACTGATAAATTGATGGCTTTCTTGAGAGAGACCGGACTGATCAGAGTGATGTGACTTTTTTACTGTGTGGTTATGGTTTTTATCAATGGTAAATATGTATATATTGTAATATTAATTAGGGTTGACAGTTGACATATTTGAAATAGTTCCTCCCCCCACTGATCTATTTCTAATATAGATGTCCCCTACATTAAACCCCGTTCCTCGACTAACAGTCACCAGCTGATGAGTGCAAGTGTGCAATACAGAAAGGTATTGGGCACTTGCAGTCGATGGTGGTCTGCTGGGCGAGGTTCTTCACTTTTTGTACAAATTATGTAAATACATTATACCATCTTGCTTAAGTTATTCTAATTAGGGCCGACAGCTGACGTATATGGAAAAGTTCCTGACTCGTCTGGTTCCCTTTCATATATTGATGTCTCCTATATTAGGTTGTGCCTCGACTGACAGTCACCAGGTGATGAGTGCAGGTATGTAATGTAGAATGGCATTACATATCTGCAGTCGATGGTGATCTCTTGGTCGAGGTTTTTTTACCATTAGTGTAGGTCTAGTTATTTGTCTCTTAGGATTCAGTATAGGTTAGCGATTTGTCTGTTAGGTGATTAGTTGTAGGGTCTTTACATTAGGCATTTTAGTTTATAAGTAATATAAGGTTAAGAAAGAAAAATGAAAAAATAAACAAAAAAATAATAAAAATAAAATTACAAAAAAATAATAAAATAAAAATTATTACATATATATGTACGTGTGCATGAAAGTGTGTATGTTCATATGCATGGATGTGTGTATGTATGTATGTATGTATATATATATGTTCATATATATATGTATATATGTGTAAATGTATATACATGTATATATTCTGCCTTAATGACCAGGGGCTCCGGCCTCAATGGTCGATAGGGAAAAAAAAAAAAAAAAAAAAAAAAAGCAAGGTAGAGCTACCACTCACGGCTAAGCTGGATGAGAATGCAACGAGGCCAATGAAGTATGTGTATCATAGTTATTCTGTTACTAATAATTGTGAAGTGAACTACATTCCAGTTGTACCAATATGTTATGGGGTTAAGATGTATGGTATTACCCAGACTTGATGTTGTATTTACTTGAGTTGTATCAATATGTTATGAGGTTAAGTTGTAAGATATTACCCAGATTTGATGTATTTACTTGAGTTGTACCAATATGTTATGAGGTTAAGTTGTAAGATATTACCCAGATTTGTTGTATTTACTTGAGTTGTACCAATATGTTATGGGGTTAAGTGTGAGGTATTGCCCAGATTTGCTATTATTTTATTGGAGACATGCCAGTGTGCTGTGGATCAGGCTGTGGGGAATTGAAGTAGGCTTACATTTTGTTATAATTATTTTGATTGTACACTAATGAGGTTATCTTATGATGTATTATTCACACGATCTTTGCTGAAATAGGATAATATGAGTAAGATTCAGATTTTTAGTGTTAACTATGCCTTTTTAATATATCTAGAATTAAGTCTACGTACTTTCACAGGTTGAAATAAATATTTGACAACGCTTGGGAGAATTTTCGTCCAACATTTCAACTTAAAGCCATTGTGATGGCGGAGGAAGAGGAAAATCTGAGGAAGGAACGAGGGATAGCAAGATCCAGATTCACACGTAAGGTGAACCTGTTCAAGGAACGTCTTGCTAAAGGTGACCCCTATGAGGTTTTGCAATCTGTCTACAGTGAGGTAGCTGATATTTTCCAAAAATTAGAGGAAAGAGGTGAGAGCTTTATTGAATTTCTGAAACTACATCAACGAAAGCAACCAGAAATTGATGATGCAACTGTTTATTTGTCTGAGTGTGATAATGCCCGATGTGAAGTGCTGTCTTCTATCAGGTGTTAAAAGGAAAGGTAGTAATGGTACGGTTTTGACCAGTGATGGTAATACTCAGTTAAAGGTAGAGGCTTTAAAACCTCCCAAGTTTGAGGGTGATATTAGAACATATCCTAGTTTTAAAGATGACCTCAACGACATCATTGTTGCTAAATATGGAAAAAATCCTTTTGTTCTCCGTCAATGTCTTGGTGAGAAACCACTGAAAGTAATAACAGGATATGAGAAGAACTATGAACAAATGTTTATCATGTTAGACAAGGAGTATGGAGACCCGAGAAAACTCGTTGACATTGTTATAAATGACCTAAAGTCATTAAGGAAGATAGCTGACAGAGATGATCGAGGATTTGTTATTATGGGTGCTGTGGTAGAGAGATGTTACTTAGATTTGCAAAAGGTTAACCTGGATGGAGAAATGAACTCTGTCAGCATTGTCAGCATGATTGAAAAACTTTTGCCAAGATTTCAGAAACGTGAATGGATTATGACAGCTGACAAAATTTCCAATAGTGAGGAATTGTTTCCTGCATTGTTAAAGTTTCTTCAGTGTAAGAAGAGGGTGATAGAATACTCAGAGTCAAGTGTTAGAAGTATGAGGGCAGACAGTTCGACTGTGTGCCATATAACAGACCCAGAGGGAGCAGGAGAGTCACTGTTGTATGGAATGGTAAAAAAACTGCAGGAAGATCAGATAAGTACAAACAGAATGCTAGAGGAGATAAGAATTCAGTTTGTGAGCAACACCTTACATGTTAACAGGAAAACAAGTAAAAGATGTTGGATACATGATTTTGATGGACATGATATAAATGAATATGGTAAATTTAGGTCCTTAAATAGCATAGAACGATTGGAAATAAGTAAGAGAAGGGGTATATGCTTTCGGTGTCTTGGTGAAAGACATGTCTCGGATATGTAGGTCTGGTTTAGTATGTGACGTAAAGGATGAAAGAGGGAATATCTGCGGTAAGAATCACCATCCATTGCTTCACGGGTCATTCAGTGATAATAATGTGACGGCCAATTCTGGTAACTGTAAGTGTGATAAGGCCATGTTATCGGTTAGCACTATATACAGTATGGATCAACCTATCAATGTTTTGTGGGATTATGGATCAGATATTACCTTAATCACTCATAGCATGGCCAAAAAATTGGGTATTAAAGGTGTTGTTGTCATGATGTCCATGGTCAAAGTTGGGAATGTAACTGAAAAATGTGTCAGCAAAGAATACAATATATGTGTCCAGGATAATGCTGGTAATAACTATGAGCTGAAGGCTATTGGGATGGATGATATCAGCACAGGTGCCTGTTGTGAACCTGTCCCAAGTATCTACCATTTTCCCTGATGTAAATTTAGGAGTTATAGGCAAACCTAGTGGAAAGGTGGATATGCTGATTGGTACAGATTATTGTGAATTACTGTCACAAGTAATTAGGACAGAAGGTAAATTGCAGTTGTTGAAGAACTGTTTTGGATATTGCCTGAGAGGAAGACACCCTTTAATATATACCAACACTAGTGATACAAGCCACCTAACAGCCGTTGTGAATAAACTAGTTGTAAATTTGCAGCAGACTTCTTTACTGGTTGAAGAAACTGATGACTTGAAGAAGAGTTTAGACAAGTTTTTCAAGTTGGATGTTGTTGGTACAGAATGTACCCCAAGATGCACTGGATGTCTTTGTAAAAGGTGTCCTGTAACTTAACACCATACTATGGAGGAGGAGCGTGAGCTCTACTTGATAGAGAGAGGCCTGAGTTATGACGATAGGAACAAAACGTGGGTTGCTTTGTACCCTTGGGTTAAAGATCCTTTCAAATTACCAAACAATTTCAAATCTGCCATGGCTCGATTGCAGTCTACTGAGAAGCGTTTACAGAGATTAGGTACTGAATACACTAAGGATTATCAAAGAGAGGTTGAAGACATGGTGTTCGGAGGAGTAGCAATCAAATTGAAAAACAAGGTTATCAAAGGGTATCGGGGTCCTGTACACTACATTCCACATCATGAAATTTTGAAACCTGGATCAACTTCTACTCCTGTTAGAATAGTTTTTAACTCCTCTTCTCAGTATGCAGGGCATAGATTTAATGACTACTGGGCTAAGGGGCCCAACATGTTGAATAGTATCATGGGTGTCTTATTGAGATTTAGAGAGAATTACGTAGGCATTGTTGGTGATATCAGTAAAATGTACCATTCAGTTAAAATAAGTGAATTTGATCAACATGTGCATCGGTTTGCGTGGAGAGAGATGGACAGTTTGAAGGATCCAGATCACTATATGTTGACAACAGTAACTTTTGGCGACTGTCCTAGCGGCACTATCGCCACCATGGCTTTGAGATACACTGCTGAAATGAACAGAGATACATATCCACATGTGGCAAACATGATTAGAGAAAACACATACACGAATGATGTAATACACTCGGTTAGTGACATAGCTGAAGCATGTGTATTGATTTCAGATACTGAGACTGTATTAAGGGAAAGAAATTTTCATATAAAGCACTGGACAATGAGTGGAGAGTCAAATAATTTAGGAATAAATATTTCAGATGTTAATACCACAAAGGTACTAGGGTTGCAATGGATTCCTGTATGTGATGAATTTAAATTCAAGGTTTCTGTTAACTTTTCTAGAAAGGTCAAAGGTGCACGTCTTTCTCCTGATATGACAAAGGATCAATGCATGCTGGATTTTCTCCCGAATATAACCCGCAGAATGATTCTTCAAGTTGCATCTATATATGACCCTATTGGTTTCTTGTTGCCTGTCACTTTGAAGGCAAAGTTGTTAATGAGGGAGATGATAATGAAAGGCACAAATGCTGGAAGGAGCAAGCCAGTTGATTGGGACGAACCACTTGAGGAAACAGTTGTGAAGGAGTGGCATAACTTCTTTATAAATTTGTATGATGTAGAAAATGTATCTTTCCCAAGATGCATGAAACCAGCAAATTCTGTTGATCAGCCAATGCTAATATTATTTTCAGATGGATCAAGGTTTGCATATGGATGTTGTGCATATGTATGGTGTGAATTGAGTACAGGAGGTTATGAAGTATGTTTGATAGCATCAAAAAACCGTATTGCACCAATAAATCAAATAACAATTCTAAGGATGGAATTGTGTGGGTCAGTGCTGTCTTGTAGACTACGCGAGTGCATTGAAAGAGAACTTGGATACCAAGTTAAGGCAGTGCTGCACATTGTAGACTCTACCATAGTACGCTCACAAATACAGAAAGAATCCCATGGGTTCAAGACCTTTGTTTCATCTAGGGTAGCAGAAGTTCAATGTAAGTCTGTTCCTACAGAATGGTGGTGGGTGGACTCAAAACATAACATTGCTGATTTTGTCACAAAACCTCGTGATCCGCACATGCTTAAGGGTAATTCAGTTTGGCAAAGGGGGCCAGACTTTTTGCATAGATCTCAGTCTGAATGGCCCATATGCCAAGGAGTTAAGCATGAACTACCAGATAGAATAGCTATCACCTTAACCTGTGTAAAGGAAAATAACATTTTGGACAGCATCAGGCTGGACAACTTCAGGAATTATAAGAAGCTTTTAAGAGTCAATAGTAGATTATTGTCATGTGCAAAAAACTAGGTCACTGACAGGAATTTTTGTTGATCCATCGGCAGAAGATTTAAGAATAGCTGAAGAATGATGGATAAGAGTAGTGCAAGAGGACATATTTGACTGGAAACAGAGATACAAAAGACTTGGACCTACTCTTTCAAATGGCATCATAGTTATCGGACAGTGGATTGCTAAGTGGATAAAGGACAATTGGAATCAAGAAAACTTCATATTATTGCCTGCCACCCATGCCTTTACAAAACTTTATATTTCTCATTTACATCAAATTGATCATGGTGGAATAGTCAACTCTAGCAAGGCTACAGTCAAGGTTTTGGGTTCCAGGAGCCCGCAGAGTAATAAAGTCAATAAAGAAAAAATGTGTGCTGTGTAGAAAATTTAACAAAGATTGAAGATTAGTGCATGGGTCAGGTTAGTGACAAACGCATGAAACCTACACCACCATTTTATCACACTGCCACAGATTTGTTTCGTCCTTTTACAATAAAGGATACAGTAAAGCGCAGAACTCGTGGTAAATGTTTTGGGGTCATATTCACTTGCTTAACTTCCCGAGCTGTACATCTAGATTTGGCTGAAAACTATAGTACTGAAGCATTTCTGGGCACATTGAGAAGGTTTGAGAGCATTCGAGGTTACCCTCACACCATCTACTCCGATAATGGATCACAGTTAGTTCCTGCTAACAAAGAGTTACGGGAAGTAAGCAAGGCGCTAGACCTGAACATTATCTCTAACTTTGGATGCAACAAGGGAATGGAGTGGTCGTTCAGCAAATCTAGCAATGCCCCATGGCTCAATGGAGCATATGAGAGTTTGATTAGGCTGGTGAAGGGTGGATCACTTAGAGCAGTGGGAGACAGTATTTTAACATTCAGTGAACTGCAAACTGAAATATATGAAGTGGCAAATTTACTGAATAGCAGGCCTATTGGAATGAAGCCAGGGTGCAGAATAGAACTCGGTGTATATTTGTGTCCTAATGATTTGTTACTGGGACACAACAATTCAGGAGTACCCACTGGAGTGTATGCCTTCATCGAGATCCCAAGAAAGCGTATGGACTTCATACAGAGTATAGTGAATTCATTCTGGAAAAGATGGCAACGGGATTACTTTCCCACCCTACGCGTTAGGCAGAAGTGGCATGTCGAAAGGAGAAACCTAAAGCCGGGGGCTATAGTACTTGCACAAGACTCTAATCCAGTGAGAGGAAAGTGGAAATTGGCCCAGGTGTCAAAGGCAGAACAAGGTAGAGATGGTAAGGTTAGAGAAGTACGACTTAGATACAAAATATGTAAACCTGGGGATAAGTATAGTGGTGTGAAAGACAGAATCATGCAAAGGTCTGTCCATAGACTTGTTGTACTACTCCCTGTTGAGGAACAGTGATGCTGTGGTTAATGCTACATTTTGCTGACCGTTATGTGGTGGCGGGAGTGTATCATTAATATGATATTTGCTGGGTAGAGTTGTGCAGCTGACGTTCATGTACTCACTATGCGCTTCTAGTAGCTGAAACTACTGTTCTGCTAACGTGTAGATGGCGTGAGTTTATGCTGCAGCCTGCGCACCCGCCACTTTCCTGCCTTGGATTATTGTGTTCATGCACTGGATCACTGAACTGATTTTGGTGTCCCGGCTTTGGACATCAGAGAAACTGACAGTATGTAGATAAGTCTGACCGGGTGAGGCAAGGTAGAGCTACCACTCACGGCTAAGCTGGATGAGAATGCAACGAGGCCAATGAAGTATGTGTATCATAGTTATTCTGTTATTAATAATTGTGAAGTGAACTACATTCCAGTTGTACCAATATGTTATGGGGTTAAGATGTATGGTATTACCCAGACTTGGTGTTGTATTTACTTGAGTTGTACCAATATGTTATGGGGTTAAGTTGTAAGATATTACCCAGATTTGATGTATTTACTTGAGTTGTACCAATATGTTATGGGGTTAAGTGTGAGGTATTGCCCAGATTTGCTATTATTTTATTGGAGACATGCCAGTGTGCTGTGGATCAGGCTGTGGGGAATTGAAGTAGGCTTACATTTTGTTATAATTATTTTGATTGTACACTAATGAGGTTATCTTATGATGTATTATTCACACGATCTTTGCTGAAATAGGATAATATGAGTAAGATTCAGATTTTTAGTGTTACCTATGCCTTTTTAATATATCTAGAATTAAGTCTGTACTTCCACAGGTTGAAATAAATATTTGACAACGCTTGGCAGCATTTTCGTCCAACACATACTGGAAAGAAAATGTTGTTAGAAGTTTTGATAATTTCATAAGCTTTCTAATGAGAAAGTCTTGTTGTGATACGATTTGTGGTTTTCGAGAAAATAGCCAAATACTGAAAGCCATTTTTTTTTTTTTATTCAGGGAGCTTTTCTGAAGAACTTTTCTCAAACATCTTATGTTTTTATTTCTTATTATTGTGCACAATTTCACGAGCTTTCTCATGAGCACCTGAAAGTCTTGATACGCCTCATAGTTTTCGAGTAAATCGCAAAAAACTACTGGGTACTCATGGCTGTGCTGCACTTTCGTCATCCGTGCACAATAATCATTATATTACTGCCTTTTCATCAGAGATAATACATTATGTCATGAACGTACGTAGAATTCACTGATGTTTATCAGGTTCATACGGGAAATTGATAGGTACAATAGTTTGGAGTAATTGGACGACAAATGTAGAATACTCCTCCTCGCCTGCAGGCGAGGTAAAAACATTCTTTCCCTGCCTCACCCACACCTACATATTTTCGCTCGTTAGGTTTTATTTTTTTCTTTTGTTACTCAAAGTATACACGTAAAATATCATAAGATTTTTGATAGTGCTCTCAGAAACTCGACATTACCATTAGTATTTTTGCTAGGTACTGATACTGAAGCTGAACTTACTTCCATCTCACATCTGTGTAGGTAAAAAACAATACTTATTTGTGTAAAAACTATAGAACTATAGAAATAAGTCACTATACAAATCAACATAATATGGATAACTCACTTTAAAGGTGTTGAGAGCCGGCAGGAGCTTGAAATGTTGCTGGAAGATGGAGTTATGTAGTGCGTGAGTGTGTGTATGTGTGGGTGAGTGTGTGTGTGTGTGTGTGTGTGTGTGTGTGTGAGTGTGTGTGGGTGAGTGTGTGTGTGTGAGTGTGTGTGGGTGAGTGTGTGTGGGTGAGTGTGTGTGGGTGAGTGTGTGTGTGTGTGTGTGTGTGTGTGTGTGTGTGTGTGCGTGTGTGTGTGTGTGTGTGTGTGTGTGTGTATCTGTGGCTGTGGCGTATTTTCTTCTCTACTTGCGATACGTTTGCCTAAAACATGCAATGCACACATTAGATTTCTCCATAAACATTCATTGCATGACATACATATATATATTTGGCTGTGGCATATTTCTTGTCTCCGATACTTGCGATATGTTTTCGCTAAGTCACTCAATGCATGCAATATTTCTCGGTGAACACTCGCTGCCTTATTTTATACATATGTTTCACACTAAACCATACGCAATATAGCACTGTCTGAGATAGGTACAATACCTTTTCACTGAAGTCTGTGATTGTATGGTGTATTTGTTGTCTCTGATACTTGCTCTAGGTTTGACCTAAGTCAGTCAATGCATTCAATATTTCTCGGTGAACACTCGCGGCACCACTTTATTCGTATATTTCACACTAAACCATATGCAATATAAAACAGTATCACATGATTCCATCCCAATCTCCTCTATTATTCCCTTCCCGACTCCATGGAGAACGTGACTGTCTGTTTTCTTAGTGACTCTTGCATATCTTTATGGCACACATAATGCATGCTCTGGTAGGTCAGCTATTTCACCAATCCAGGCACCATATGTTTCACACAAATATAATTATTGGCTTCACTATAAAAAGGTACAAAACTCATCATTTATGGGCAGGGTGAAGCAGTGTGGAATCCCCATTATAACAAACCACTCTCCTGCCTCTAGGCCTAACGGCTGATAATGGGCCCCAGTGCTTTGCAAGCAATGTATCTATGTTCCATAGACAGTCACTTCACGTTATAGTAAAAAACACTGTACAATCACAATATTTCAATAATGGCTTCTGCCTCGGGTGGGAGGGGGAAAATGGCGGATTTAAAGGGACGACTGACAGCAACGCAATTCTCCAGCCCGCCTGGTCATAAGATACTGAGGTTTTTCTGCTGCACATTGCCAAATCAGAGCAGTCAGTGTTGCCAAATGTTTACCCTTGGAAGAGAGATGCACCCACTAGAATGCACCAAAATTTCACACAAATGGGGAGAAAACTTTCCTTTTGACGGTGTTTTTTCTGCTTAACAATGCGATTCGCGTCTCTGTGCATTTATATGCCAAACCACAAAGAACGTGATTGGCGTCAACGTGCCTCAGAGGGTTAAATGTGGGATGATGATTTTGTCAGGTATCATGACCGATATGTTACAGTACATAATAGTCCGTGGTTCCAGTGACATTAAATACTTTTCCTTTTAAGTTTCATCTGCTGGATGAGATTGGACAGTTTTTTTTTTGTCTTTTTTTTTTCTGATATACAAACGTTGATTTTTATCATCACAGCAGACTACTGAGTGCAACAAATGTACTCTGTTAGGTTCTTTTGTAAGTCATGAGTCTGACTGCTTTCAGCACCTCTGCATAATAACACATTTTAATGTATCAGTGAAGTTTGTATATAGTTGACGTTAAAATCTCCTGTAATGGGGTGTAATTTGTTTATGTTGCACCTCACTAGTCAATGGTTTCTATATCTCAGACAATTTTCTCTTTGTGTGCTCCTTCAGATACAGCTGCCTCCAGCTAAAGGTTTTTTTTTACACTTCCAAGTCCCCATAACTGTATGATCTATCAAAGTGCTCCTTATACCATTATCTCATGCAATGATCAGGCTTACGTAAATGTTCTCGTTCAGCTGCCCGAAGTATTCTTTTGGTATCGATTTGTGGGCCACTTCTTTTGGCAGATTCTAATTTTTTTTTTCTATAACCAACTAGACACATGTTAATATGAATTAATTACAGACTCCTTTAGTAACCATTTAATGCATACAGTAATAAGTATGTTTACAAATGATATGGGATAGTGAATAAATATGTACTGTACTTTTCAATATTTTTTATTTTCACTGTGGTGTATTGCAAATGAAATCCTATCCATGCTCTGCGAAACGAATATCCTCGCTTTATGATCACCTGTTATAGCAACGTACAAGATTAGTATACACTTATTTACCCATGACTCATATTAAAATCAAAACAGAATGAACACGTATTCCAGGCACAGGTTGCCCATCGTCTGTGTGTGTGTGTGTGTGTGTGTGTGTGTGTGTGTGTTTACCTAATTGTTCTTACCTAATTGTATCTTTACAGGAATGAGTCAAGCTCGTACTGTCCCGTGTCTTAACCCTTGTAAGGTAATCTTGATTTTGTTACTACATTAGGTAACGTGGGGTCTGACAGACCCCACGGAAAAAAAATAAAAAAAATAAAAAACTTCCGTTTGAGATATTTCAAAATGCTTCAATACACAAATAATTCAACCCCTTATCTGTAAATAGGGCCAGAAAAAATAAAGTTTAATAAAAAAAAAAAAAAAATTAAAGTTTATACAAAAATGGTAAAATTTTAGGTATAAAAATTTTAAAATTAAATCTTGCAAAATTGAAAAGTAATATCATGATTCCTTGGGTGGTCTGCAGTAGACCGATGTTGGGACCTTCTGTATACAAAAGGAGAAAGACAGCAAATTGAAATAAAAAAATCACAAGAGGACTCAACTGAGGTTACATTACAGGTAATCTGGGGTCTAACATACCCCAATGGCTCTAAAGCGCAAAATCAGAGCCAGGTACAGCTGTGACCCCATCATCCCCATGAAGAGCATCACTAGGCAGGAAGGTAATCAGACGGACAGATCTGTAGACCTTATGCTCATATTTTTTTAAATTAAATTTCGGGGACTGGGGTCTCTGAGACCCCACATTACCTATCTAGGGTTAAACCATATTTATCGTACATATCCTTAAATTTGTGAATTGTTTTGGCACACACTATTTCATTCGGTAGTGCATTCCATTGATCAATTGCTCTGTTTGGGAAATTGAATTTCCTTACATCTTTATCACCTCTCTTCTTATGCAGTTTTTTGCAGTGTCCTCTTGCTGATGCTTCCCTATATATTAAGTAACCATTTATGTCTATATTCTCCTTCCCTAATATGCATTTATATAGCATTATCATGTCACCTCTTTTCCCTCTTTCCTGTAGTGTTGGTAGATTCAGTTTATTTAGTCTTTCTTCGTAGCATAGATCCCTTAAGCTTGGTATCCATCTTGTAGCGGCCCTTTGAACTTTTTCAATCTTGTCTGTGTTTTTTGAGATGAGGACTCCAGACTACTGATACATACTCCAGGGTTGGTCTGATGAATGATGTTATTATCTTTCTTAGCATGTCTTCATTTATGTATGTGAATGCTATTCTCATATTTGCAGGCAGTGTATACATGTTCCGTACCTTCTCACTGATGTGGTCAGCCGGAGATAGTCTGTTATTGATAATCACACCTAGGTCCATCTCTCTTTCTGATGTATGTAGGGTTTTATTTCCTAACGTATAATCCCAATCAGGTCTTTTTCCACTTTTACCAAACTTGATTACATGACACTTGTCCACACTGAATTCCATTTGCCATGTATTACTCCATTCATGAAGTTTATTTAATTCTTCTTGTAGCTCTTTACAAGAGTCTGTGTTAGTAATTCTCCTTTGTATTTTTGCATCATCTGCAAACATATTTAGATAGCTTTCATTTCCAGTGTTACTGTTTATATCATTTATATACACTAAAAACATGATTGGTGCCAGCACTGAACCCTGTGGTACTCCACTAGTCACTTCTTTCCATGATGGGTAGTTTCCCCTTAGTAATGTTCTCATTTCTCTTTTTATGAGAAAATCTTGCATCCAACAAAACAGTTTGCCTCGAATTCTTGATGGTACAGTTTCCATAAAAGACTTTGGTGTGGTACTGTGTCAAATGCTTTCTTGAAATCTAAATAGATACTGTCCACCCATCCTTCTCTTTCCTGTATTGTGCCTGTTACTCTGTCATAGTGGCTCAACAAATTAGTCGCACATGATTTTCCTTTTCTGAAACCAAACTGTCTTTCTGTTATCATATTGTGTTCTTCTAGATGATTTACCCAAGCTTTTCTTATAAGCTTTCCTAATACCTTGCTTACAACACTGGTCGATAGTTGAGTGGATTTTGTCTATTCACTTTCTTGAGTAAGGGGACAAAATTTGCTTTCTTCCAAATATCAGGTAGTTTACCTTGACTCAAGGATTTCTTGAAAATTAAAAATAATGGTTTACTTAACTTCTTTGCACATTCTCGTAGCACCCAACATGAAATTTCATCAGGACCATTTGCTTTTCCTCTGTCTAATTTACTTAACTCCTCATGTATTACTTTTTCTGATATTTGTATATCTGGTAGTATGTGTGGACATGCATGTTCCACATAGTCCCTCTCAAAATTTTTTTCTCCTGTAAAAACTAATTGGAAATTTTTATTTACTGCTTCACAAATATCTTTCTCTTGTGTATAGGTGATTCCCTCGTCCGTAATGGATTGTATTATATCTTTTACTTTGGTTTTGCTTCTGATGGAGCTGTAAAATAGTTTCGGTTGATCACTACTTTTATTTATTATACCCTCCTCAAACTGTTTTTGGGCTTCCCTCCTTATTCTTGTAAAATCGTTTCTTGCCTGTTTGTAATTATTATATGCCCTTTCACTATTGTGTCTTCTGTATCTATTCCACAACAATCTCTTCTTTCTTTTGATTTTTTACATTCTGTATTGAACCATTTCTGTATTTTCTTATCTGCTTCTTTGTGCTGTGGGATGTACTTCTGGACTCCTATTTCATAAAATTCACAATTTTTTTTATACAACATTTAAATCTTGTCCTCTAAGCTCATTTTCCCAATCAAGTTCTAAGAAATACTTCTTTAGGTCTTGATAATTTCCCTTTTTATAGTTCAGGCTCTTTTTGTAACTTTCATTGCTGTTAACTATGTCATATGCTATCCTGAAGTTGCAATTTAGTACTGCATGATCGCTTTTGCCGAGTGGAGGGTAATATATTAAACTGTCAATATAATTTTCTTGCCTAGTAAATATTAGATCTAGCATTGAAGGTACATAGAGTCCTCTTTTTCGGGTGGTTTCCCTCACATGTTGCGTTATTAAAAACTCTTGCACGAGATCCAGGAGCTTTTGGTCCCAACAGCTTTCTTGGCTAATTATATCTAGAGTATTCCAATTTATATTTGTATTAAAATCTCCAGTTAGTATAATTCTTTCCGATTTCTCTTCCATTTTATGTAGTAATAATCTTAAACTCTGAATTGTACTCTCTGCCAGGTCCTCATATTCGTCTCTTTCCCATGTGTTTGATCTGGGTGGCATGTACAAATTGCCTACAATTACTTTCCCTTCAGATGTGTTGATCTCTACTGCAATCAGTTCTACTTGTGGGGGTATATCTAGTTTTATTTCATTGACTTTTAGATTTTTCCTAGTTGATATTATAATTCCTCCTCCTTTTTTAAATTTCTATGTCTTCTCCATATATTGTATTCCTCTAAGTTTAGTATGTCATTGGATATCCTTGGTGTTAATTTTGTTTGTTAGGTATATTATAGGTGGTTCATTTTCTCTGACAATCATTCATCTCCAATAATTTAGATACCATTCCATCCACATTTGAGTACATCAACTTTATCATCTTGTTTATATACTTGTCATGACATGGTTCTACTACCTTCCTCTTTTTTATTCCCTCCTGTTTATGTACCACTTTCGTACCTGCAATCCTATTACTTTGTAAAAAAAAAAAAATGTGTTCTTCTCCTCTTCTGATCTTCCCTCATTTTTTGTTTTTGCTTTCTCCCTCTTCTCTTTCAGTAATTCCAGTTCCTCTTGTGTTGGGCATCTTTTTATCCATACATTTTTGAGCTCCTCTTTTTCCATAAGATTCTTTGCATTTTTTAGTATCTCCTCCACGGTGTTTACACTCTGGAAAGTTACCTTTAGATGTCTTGACTTGCTTTTCTCGTATTTCCCTATGTGTTCCTCTATGTCTTTACTACAGATTTCCTCAGATACTTCTTTCAATAAGCTCATTTTATTTGCTATCTCCTTTTTGTCTCTTGAGATCTTGTGTTTTACTCTTTCCTCTTCTATACCAGTGATTACTATAGATTTGTTGATATCTACTGAATCTGACTAACTTTGGATTGTTTTGGATTATTCTCTTCACTTCCTTTTTAATGCTTTTTTCTTCCACCCTTGTTTCTAGGTCTTTCTTTACTTTCACCATTTCAGCATACGTGGTTTCCACATCATTTTTGTAGCTTTGCACAGCTTCATTCACCTGTGTTATCTTCTCAATGTCACTGCTCTGGTCTATCAGACTGCTTACTTGCCTAATTGTCTCTGTATCATTACTGAACTCTTCCATAATACTCTCGTGGTTGACTACTGTACTTGCCATTTCACTCATTTTCCTCCTAAGTGTACTCAGTTCCACTGTTAGTTCACATATGGTTGTGTCTTTCTTGTTGACCTCCCTTCCTAGTTTTTCTATTTCTTCCTTTTGCAAGTGCATCTGCTTCTTTATTTCATCAGTTTCATTCTGGAAAGCCATCTCCAGTTTGTGTACACGTTCAACCAGTCTATTGTGAGTCTCCATTTCAACCAGTTCTTGGTAGAAATCATCATCTTGCTTTCTACCTTTATCCCTTTTCTTTTCCAAATTTGCTTTACTAAAGTAAGTGGCCATTTTGCAATACTAAAAGCACAGAGTACTTACATTCCCTGGGGCAGTTGTAGTCTAAACAAACAATCAGCTGACTGTGCGCATTCTTTCGCTACTCGGTTCTCTTCTCTGTTTGAACAAGTCTTGTTTAAACTTCTTTTTTTTTTTAATAAAAAACCATTTCGTCTAACCTGGTACAGAGCTTGACTCATATAAAGATACTAATTTAGGTAATGCCACTGGCCGTGCTGGCTCAGTATGGAGCGCTGTCGACCCACGTCTGTTCTCCTTGGTAGCTGCTGTGTGTGTGTGTGTGTGTGTGTGTCTTGATCTGGTACTTCTGTCTATATACAACATGGACCATTTAGAATGAGTATGAAAGCTGGATTGTAAGCTAAAGCCAAAAGCATAACAACTGCATCACCTCTGATGCAGGCGATAACAGTGTCAGTATCCCTTGTCATTGGCTACTTACATGATATTAGGCTGTGTTTGGGTGTGTGGTGAAACTCTCAATTCAAAGATGTGGAAAAACGTTTTGAGAAAACTTATATAATGTAGTGAATTTATAGCTATTAGTAACAAAAACAAAGAAAAAAACATGTCTTGCAACAGTCACAGGGCATTTAGGAACATGCAGGGTCACCTATGTCTCTGAGGGTGCAGATTTTCATCTGTGAAAGTTTGACCAGATAACCTTACCTTAGTAGCAAGATTTTTACACAGTCAAACACCACTGCTAATACAGCATACACTAAATGGGCAGAGTTACTTTACTAGGGTGCTATGTACAGTCACTCATTAAAGAACTGGTAGCTCGCTAGCCAATCCCTCTGTGTTTCATGTAGTAACACTGTAATTTTTGCAACTTCAGGTGATTTGAGCTGGGCTTTGAGATACTGTGACTGAGTGAACCCCAATTCAAAATTAGATTCACTTCCTGATTATGTAACGTAGCTATGCCGTGTGCGAAAATGCTCTTCATAATATTGCTTTCTATATGAAATAATCGCATCATACTGTAGTGTAAGTAAATCCTTTGTCCTTAGTATATAATATAATGTTGAAAACTTTCATAATGTAGCATTTATCATTCACATTAAAACAAGAATCGGTGCCAAGGCACAGAAAATTGGTCCCCGACAGTAATTTTAGTGCTGATGTATAAACACAACTGGTATTATCTAGTCGGAGATGTGACTTATCAAATTTGGAGTAGTCTGGTGGAAGTTGATGATTTGACTATTTGAAATTTTAGGCCCGACCCAAATGACATTGACCCCACTGCCACTAATAGGTGGGTATAGGATGCAGATTTGAAAAATGCACCTTTAGACCTTGGTTTCATGTCGATATAACAAATTTTAAAGAAGTTATGGGGAAAAAAAAGGATTTTATTTTTAATTTTTTACCCCTTCGCCCGCATTAGTCATCATTTGGGTGTGGCTATGACTCTACTCGTTGAAGCGTTTGTCATCATTTCAGATTAAAAACTTTTGTCAGAGAAAAAGTTTTCGGCCTATCATCGTCATTTTTTAACCCGCCTCATCCCGACGTTTTCTGGGCATTGGTACACCCCAGTCCTGACATTTTTGGACCTTTTTTTTCTAGGCTCAAACATTCGCTTTTGGTGAGAAACATCGAAAATTCATAGAGAAATCGCTCACCTGAGGTTTAAAATACTCGATCCAGGTACGAGTACCTCCTTACCTGACTGGGTTTTCTAACAGGCTGGCACCAAAGAAAACGAGTTCTGTGGGAGGGTAACTATTTTATCCACTCATAAACAGTATTTATTTATTTACTTGGTACGAATTTATATGTAGTACAAGAGTATATTGGTTTGCAAACAGTAATATAGGCATTATAAGCATTGTTTCACTCACTAACTCATCACCATTCATGACCTTTTTTTCCCACATTACCTGATCATCATTTCTGACTGTTTCTTCCTCTAATGCTATGTAAACTTTTTCCTCCACATTGTCATCGATTGGGGAATCATTCTGGCCCTGAATGTCTTTATTGGCCAGGTCACTGGTAACAGGTGAATTGCCGAGACAATGGCGTGCAGGGGGGGGGGAGAGGTTATGCGGTGTAAGGCATTGTCCCTGCTTGGCATCTTGTAGAGGAATAGAGGAAGGTGTCCCGTGTATACGTGCCAAAAATCACTCGCAAAATCACTCGCGAAAATTGAAAATTGTGCAAATTTGGGACCTTGCAATGTTGCCGCATTAATTTACGTCTCCGGGATATGAGTGCACATCATGTGAGGACGTGAATTCACGTCTCCGGGACAGGGCGGGTTAAGGCATCACAGCTTGTCTAGCGTCTGTCAAAAGTAATGAGTTGGCAACTGTGGGTCCCGATACCGGCTAGAGAAGGGACAGGTTATTCAGTACCAAATGAGCTGTGAGTGGGGAAGGTACTGTGCGGTATGGCCCTTTAAATTTCCACTCTAACCCAAGTCCCAGCCGTGCAACATATTTCACTATACCAATAGTGCTTATGTATAGTTTTTGGCCACAGTTATGATTAGATTTGGTGTTTGCAAGAGGAAATTTTGTGTTTGTGAAGCATTCCTGGTCGTTATCAGCCGTTGGCCCAACAAAAATTGTGATACTTTTTCCAGTCAACTACACTGCCTCTACCCTGCACCAAATGTGAGTATTCAACTATAAAAATAGTAAGAGTGAATCATGTGAATATAGTGTGCATATCTAGTATACAAGGACTTGGTGTAATATGTGTAGTAGCTTAGAGGGAGGCAGGAAACCGCCCTACAGTCACGACACGGCGTGGGTACACCGTAGTTTTGTGCATTTTTCTCAAAAACTATGAGGCCTAGGATCATCATTGTGATCTCAAATGAAAGGCAATGAAATTCTGCATAGGATAATAAAATAAAAACATAACAGTTCCGAGAAAATTTTTTACTAGAGCTCCCTGAACAAAAAATTGGTTGTCTGTCGGAAATGGGTTTTACTTTTTCACTTATTAACCGAACACCATACCTCCTATCACACTGGGACGACGCCCATTCGAAAGCTAATAAAATTCTATTTCAAATGATGTATAACATGTAGAGACTGATTAGTAAACATTTGACTTATGATATTGGAAAGTGAGATGTATGTTCACGAATGTTTATTCACACGGCCCTAAAGTATATACAGTTGTTTTTGTATGTGTGTGTTTTTGCTTATTGTGTAGAACAAACATCGACAAATAGCAATATGTGGGTTTTGTGGCACAATAAATATGTTTGGATGGTGAAAATAATCCAAGAATATACTTTTTCGGAGCACGCGATGGGCGGGGGGAGGGGAGAAAAGCCGAAGTGTTGTGGAACAGAAAACTTAAAATCTTGTCTGCGCACGAAAGGATTAATTTACATTTTCTGGGCGTACAACCTGGGTCTTGAGCCAATTTGACTCTAAATTTAATCAGGTGATCAAAAGATCATACCTCATGATCCGTGTAATTTTAAAATAGCACCAGTAGTTCTCGCATAAAGTTGTTAATAGAAAAACAGACAGACAGACAGACAGACAAACAAACAGACAGTCAAACCGAGTGAAAACAACGGGTAAACATGATGAGTTGATGGGCAAAAACAATTATGATGTCATATCTTCCAATGATTTCCAGCTCTTCTACACACAGTTTTAAGCATTCCGTTGAAGCGATTATTATAACTTTCATCCCGTAGCCTAACCTGTGACGTTACATTAAAAAAAAATAATAATAATAATAATAATGTCACAATACCAAGTGCGAGTTGCTACGTCGGTAAACGTCCCAGAAAGGCCAATAGTTAATGTTATACTGACCTGCATATTGTAAACATCTTGAGGCTAAAAAAAAAAAAAAAAAAGTCATTCACATGAGGCTGCTTAATTTTAAAGGCGGAATGTCTTCATGTGCAATTTCGAGGTAGGATACAACGCCATGGTGAAATAGGAACACCTCTTTAACATTAAGGTTTCATTGTTTTGACGAGGTTTGAAAAACAACTGTGATATCGATGACCTCGTTAGAAGAAAAATTTTCTTTGATGCATAAATCCACATCCAAATTTATGACATATTACTGGATAAAATATATTACCTTGTGAATGATTATCTATCTACCTATTGCCAGACGCCTCAATCCCGTTCAGGGTGGCCACAAACAAATCGCCTCTACGTTACCCTGTCCTCCGCCATTTCACTGCCCAGCTCTCAACTCACACACCCCTCTCTCATATACCTCTCCACCCCATCCCTCCATCTCATCCTCGGTTTCCCTCCCTCTTCCCCCCTCCACCTCACTCACATACACTCTCTTCGTCAGTCTTTCACCCTCTCCACATGGCCAAACCACCCCAGTGCATTCCTCCTAACGCTTCCTATCACATCCACATCCACACCACAACGCTCCTTTATATCCTCATTTGTCAGTCTGTCTCTCAATGTGACTCCACAGGCTCCTCTTAAATAACTCATTTCCACTGCTCTCACTCTTGACTTGTGTCCTTCCAGCAACGTCCAAGCTTCACATCCATACGTTAGAGTTGGTATCACAATACTGTCATGTAGTAACTTTTTCACTTCCATGCTCACTTCCCTGCTTCTTATCACTGCTTTCCAGGAACCAGCAACCTTTCTTCCCTGCTGTACCCTTTCAAGCACTTCACCCTCCAAACCTCCATCCCTACTTATCACACTACCCAAGTACTTAAACGTACACACATTTTCCAATTCCTCTCCATCCAACCTCGTTGTACATTCACTGACTTCACCTCTCTCAAAGACCATCACTTTACTCTTCCTTACATTCACCTTTAGATTCCGTTTCTTATACACTCTCCCAAACTCATCCACCAAGCCTTGCAGTTCTCCTTCGTCTTCACTCAACAACACAGTATCATCTGGAAACAACATTACAGGGAGTTTACAAACACTACCCTCTCTCTCCAGGGCCACTCAAACATCCACTACCCTACCTTGTACTTCTTTTATTACTCCATCCATATACAGATTGAACAACCATGGAGACATGACACATCCCTGTTTCAACCCAACCTTCAAAGAGAAAAATTCACTCAGTTCACCATCCACATGCACTGCAGCCGTAGCACCATCATACATACACTTCACAGCATTCAACAACTTCCCATCTACTCCATATATTCTTAATACTTTCCACAATCCTTGTCTATCCACCCTGTCATGTGCTTTCTCCAAATCCATGAAAGCGACATACAACTTCTTTCTCTTCTCTAGAAACTTTTCCACTAAAGATCTAAGAATGAATATCTGATCTACACAATCTCTTCCCTTCCTAAAGCCTCCCTGTTCTTCTCCAACTAATTTCTCTGTTCTTTCTCTAACTCTGTCAATAAGTATCCTACCATACACTTCTTTTTCCCCTTTTCCTTTGTACAAGGGAATAATTATACCTGACTTCCAATCCTCCGGGACTCTACCTTCCTCCTAGGCCAACCTGCACATTTTCCACATCCATTCTACTACTATCTCTCTCCCATACTTCAGCATTTCACCACACACTCCATCAATTCCTGGGGCTTTCCCCAATTTAACATTCTTCATTGCTTCCACAACTTCTATCCTACTGATTTCTTCCTGTCTTCTCACCTCCCTTCTTTTCGCAGCCATTCCCTAGCCACTTATACTCGCATTACTTGCATCCTCTATGTTCAACAATTCCTTAAAGTGTTCTCTCCATCTGCTCATTTTTTCT